>NC_063369.1:2633847-2646876 GCF_021869965.1 Rhincodon typus
GTAACCCCATGCGCTGTGTTTGTAACCCCATGCACTGTGTTTGTAACTCCATGCACTGTGTTTGTAACTCCCTGACTGATGATACATAATTCTCCTGAATGCTGCTGTTGCTGATCCTACAGATGGAGTGGAGTTCCACTCCCTGGATTACAGTCAGCCACATCATATGGTGGTGAGTGTCCTAAGCTGTCGACTGACTGTAGCCAAGCCCCTGAACTGTGGCAGACAATGACCTTGACTGATGATACTGGGACCCCTGACCGTGTCCCCCTACCCCTTGACTGGTTGGAGGGTTAGCCCTCACCCACTTACTAACGTGGCCATTTAGCAAAATACACGTGCAGTGTGTTTGCCGTGCAGGCAAGCTATCCCATGTTCTAGGTGTTAGATTTACATCTTGGTGTGCTGTACTGCGAGATGTCCATCCTCCCTGGATAGATTGCTCCTGACAAGCATGACAAGCAGCCTGTCTGTGCGTCTGAACAGAATAGCTTGTCAATAGAACCTTACTGATAGCCTTTGGCTTTGTGCCAACATTCTAACAGGCACAACAAGGCAAGGAAAATCAATGCAAGGCAGGGACGATGAGAGTGTGAGGTGGACACTAAGTGAGCAAGTGCAAAGACAGGATGGAGCCAGGTTCAGTCTGTGAGTTAACAAGGTGTAGAGCTGGATGAACACAGCAGGCCAAGCAGCATCAGAGGAGCAGGAAAGCTGACGTTTCGGGTCTGGGCCCTTCTTCAGAAAGTCATATGGTGGTGAGTGTCCTAAGTTGTTGACTGACAGTGAGTGCTATCTCTGTGTACAGCTAGTTGTTAGTGTGCACTGCAATGCAATTCTCTGCTTCCTAAACAGCTTACAAGTGGATAGGAGAATTTCCATGAGGATTGTGAGTGTCAGATGCCATGTCCTTGGATGAGGGGCACATGTGGCTTTGCCCAGGGATTGTGCCTTGTGATGCTGTTTGGTGCTGAGCAACAAGGAGGTTTTTCACAGCCAGTGGTGTGCTGGAGTTATCTGCTTGGGCTCCCACTTTGTGTGTAGCTTGTTTGGAGTGTTTACTAAGTTCAGAAGCTGAGTATTAATGAGGCATGTTGGGGTGTTAACAAAATGTTTGGCCAGCAATAAGCCACCTTAGTTGGCATTTCACTGCTGCCCCTATCAAGAAACATGCCTAACCCCTATTAGGTAAAAGCATAAAAAGTGAGGGGGATGCTCTTGACGTCGAGATTGGCCTCAATGGACTTCTTGTCTGACTCTACCACAAATTTCGCCATAGTCCACATCACTGAGATGTCCATAAGATTCTGAGTACTGAATTGAAGGGTGTCCTGGGTGGGAGAGTTCATTTGGAAAGTGAGAGTGATTGTGGATTGGAGGACAGTTTAAAGAAAATTGACCTTGATAATTTACACACATCTCAAGGTCACTAACAATGAGAAATTCTTTGGTAAGTGGGTTAAACAACAGAAAAAGGTGAGGAAATCAGAATTAGTCTTGGGAGGGCTGTGAATTACAATAATTTTAAAAGGATCAGATGGCTATAAGAAGCTATGGTGCTTGAGGAGAATGTGCCAGAGACGAGAAAGAAAGATTTGCACCGTGCACCACCTTTCATTACAGTTGGATGTCTCAAAGTGCTTTCTAGCCAATAAGATGCTTTACAAAGTGTAGTCACTGTTGTAATGTAGGAAACATGGCAGCCATTGTATGCACAGCAAGGTCCCACGAACGACAATGTGATAACAAAGAGGTTTTTAATTATGTTCTTTGATGAATACATATTAACCCAGAACACTAGGGATAACTCCCCTGATCTTCTTTGGAATAATGCAATGGAATAGACTCATAGATGTTTATAGCACAGAAAGAGGCCATTCAGCTCATCATGTCAGCACTGGTTGACAAAGATCTGACTTCACTAATCCCATTTTCAAGTTTTTGGCTCGTAGCCCTGGAGGCTAATAACAGTACATGAATATCTAAATACCACTTAAATGTCACAGGAGTTTTTAACTCAACTATCCTTTCAGACAGTGTGTTCCAAACTCTCACCACCCTCTGAGTGAAATCTTTTCTTCAACTCTCCTCTTAGCCTTCTAACTCTTACCTTAAATCTATGCCCTCTCCTTATTGACCCTTAATGGAAATCGTGCCTTCCTGTCAATGCTATCTATTCCTATCAATCTTATACACTTCTGTCAGGACACATTCAACCTTTCACATCCAAGGAAACAGTCCCAGTTTGTCCAACACTTCCTCATAGTTCAGATCTCCAGCCCAGACAGCAACCTGGTAAATCTCCTCTGCATTCCGTCTTGTGCAAACATATCCTTCCAAACTAGAACTAGAGCAACTCCCCAAATGTGGTCTAACTAACAATGCTTTGTGCAGTTCCAGCTAACCTCCTTGTTCTTGTATACTATGCCTCAGCTAATAAAGGCAAGTATGCCTTATGCCTTCTTAACCATCTTATTTACCCGTCTTACACACCCAAGTCCCCCTGACCTTTACTACTTTCCAGGGACCTACAATTCATCGTGCAGTTCCTTGACTTGTTAGCTCTCTCCAAGTGCATTCCCGCATACTTTTCTGGAATGTTTTACACCCACCTGAATGGGCAGACAAGGCAATGGTTTAAGACTGAACCTGAATGATGGCACCTCCATACAGCCATAGAGTCATACAGCACGGAAACAGACCGTTCAGCCCAGTTTGTCCACGCTGACCAGATTTCCTAAACTGAATCAGTCCCATTTGCCTACATTTGGCCCATCTCCTTCTAAAGCTTAGCTAACCATGCACCTGTCCAAATGCCTTTTAAATGTTGTAACTGTACCCACCTCCACCACTTCCTCTGGCAGGTCATTCCATATATCCACCACCCTCTGAGTGAAAAAATTGTCACTCAGGTCCCTTTTAAATCTTTCCCCTCTCACCTTAAACCTATGCCCTCTAGTTTCAAACTCTCCAACCCTGAGGTAAAGATTTTGGCTATTCACTTTATCTATGCCTCTCATGATTTTATAAACTTCTACAAGGTCACACCTCAGCCTCCTACACTCCAGGGAATAAAGTATCAGCCTATCCAGCCTCTCCTTATAACTCAAACCTTCCAGTCTCAGTAACATTCTTGTAAATCTTTTTATGCACTTTTCAGTTTAATAACTTCTTTCCAATAGCAGGGTGACCAGAACTATACACAGTACTCCATATATGCTCATCAATGTCTTGTACAACTGTAACATGACGTCCCAACCCCTGTACTCAATGCTCTAACCGATGAAGGCAAGCGTGCTAAACACCTTTTTCACCACCCTGTCTACCTGTGGTGTCATTTACAAGGACCTGTATACCTGCACCCGTAGATCCCTCCGTTTAACAATACTCCCCAGGGCCTAGCATTAACTGTGCAAGTCCTGCCCTGGATGGTCTTACCAAAATGCAACAACTTGCATCTATCTGAATTAAACTCCAACTGCCATTTCTCAATACACTGGGTACCAATATAGCACTCCTCCAATTCTGTACTGGATTGTTAGCCTTGATACTTGTGTCCAGTCCTGGAGAGGAACTTGAACTCAGAACTTTCAGACTCAGAAATAAGAGTGCTAAAAGAATGTGGGAAATAGGAGTGGAAGAAGGCCATTTGGCCCCTCAACCTGCTTTGCTATTCAATAAGATCTGACTTCAATTCCACTTTCCTACCTACCCTTATAACTTTTGACTCCAGTGTAGAGCAAAATTCTGTCTAATTCAGCCTCGATATATTCAATAACTGAGCCTCCTCTGCTCTCTGTGGCAGTTAATTTCAAAGATTAAGAACACCCTTAGACAAGAAACTCTTCCTCATCGCTAGCTAAAATGGGAGACTCTTAAACAGTATCCTCAAGTGTTAATCTCCCATAAGTATATTTCAGGATCTATCCTGTCAAGTCCTCTCAGGATCTTGTACGTTTCAATAAGATCACTTCACATTCTTCTAAATTCCAATAACTCGAGGCCTAACCTGCTCAATCTTTTCTCATATAACAACACTTTCAGAGGTGATCTTATTGAAATGTACATGATTGTGAGGGGTCTTGACTGGATAGATTCTGAGAGGATATTTCCCCTTGTTGAGAGCCTTTTACTAAGGGGCACAGTTTAAAAATAAGAGGTCTCCCATCTAAAATGGACAGAAGGAGGAATTTATTTTCCTTTTGATGGTGTTAATGTATCTGCTGATTTATATTAAAATATGATGAACTCAGAGATCACTTCATTGTTTTACTTCTTCCAGAGAATCTTTTGGACTGAGGCCACTGATACAATAAATTACTTACATTAGACAGGCTTTTAAACACTCAAAATGTCAAAGAATTAAGAAATAACTTGAATAGAAACAACTACTGGTGCTAACTGGAGCATAATCTGAAGGGCTCAATTTGAAACAAAGTCAATGTAAACATCAGTGAGGTGACAGACAGATGGAATGAGACACTGAAACCAGTCATTCAGAAAAAGTAGAGTCAACAGAGGTAATAGTTATCAAAATGATGGGGTGCAGGCTCATTGGAAAAGACTGCATTGAGCTTCCTGTTGCTGATTTCCAGATTGTAATGTTGCCATAGTTCCAGGAACTGAAGAACTGATTCAAATGCTCAGCTGCAAGAAGCAAATATATGACTTGGCACTCATTCCTCTTCATTATTGATGCCAAAACCTGTCTATAATAGCCACTATTCCAGGCCACAGTTGCAAATATGTATTGTGACAATTGGACAGATTACAAATCTAATTATTTTCCCCAAATTTCTCTCCAACTCTCTTGAACATGTTGCTTGCTATTGGAGTGGAGTCACATTGGCAACCTTTGTTTACGAGGCATCATAATGTCATTAACGTCCAGACAGTTTCAACAGTTGATCGACTGGATATGGGTAGTGAATATTACAGCTCATCCTTCCATTAACCTCCTGCTTGTGTTTTCCACTGGTGAGAGATCTTATGACCTAGGCTACGGGAGAACACCATCTTTCTCTAGTCCTACTACACCCAGGCCAGAAAAAAAATGTAATTGTTTAATTCAGTTCCCAATATGGCCAATAGTATGCTTTCTCTATATTAGACATGGACTAAAAAGATCCATCAAGCAGGCTTCTTTAATAAATGCAAAAATATTGATTTATTGTAAAACAAAACTTATTCTACGATGATGGAAAGCTGATTAATATATACAGTTTGAAATATGGATTGTTTTTATCGATTGAAGTGATGCATGGGTAACTCAGTTATAGGTCTTATAGGCATACTTCTCTTTTAGTTTTTAAATTTTGGGATTATTGTTGAGAGCTTGAATTTTACTAGATTAAAAAAAAATTGAAAATGTCCCGCACATATCATACTTACCATGGCCTCTCTACCATTTTACGGTCCTGAACTGGACAAAGTCAGTATGGATTTACAAAAGGGAAACCAGGCTTGAAAAATCCACTGGAAATTTTTGAAGATGTAATTAGTAGTTACAAGGGGGAACCAGTGAACTTGGACTTTTAGAAGGCGTTTGATAAGGATTCACATATGAGATTAGCAAGTAAAAGTGAAGCAAATGGGATTAGCAGTCGTGTACATATGGATAGAGAACTGTTTTGCAAACAAAGAGTAGTAAATAGATGGGGCATTTTCTGAGTGACAGCCAGTGACCATTGGGGGTGCAATGCTTGGACTATTATGATCGAGACAATATACATTAATGAGTTAGGTGAGAGGACTAAGTGTAGAATATCTCTAAGTTTTCAGATGACACAAGGCTGGGAGGGTGAACAATGAAGAAGATGCAAAGATGTTTCAGTGTGATTTGGAAAAGTTGAGTGAGTGGGCAAATGCATGGCAAATGAAGTATAATCTAGATAAATATGAGGTTATCCACTTTGGTATCAAAAACAGGGGGCAGATTATTACCTGAAAGGTAATAGAGTGGGAAAAGGGGAAATGCAACGAGACCTGGGTGTCCTTGTACACCTGTTGATGAAATTAAATATGCAGGTGGTGAAGATAGTAAGTGGTATGTTGGCCTTTTTAGTGTGAGAATATCTTAGTTCAATTACACTGTGTGTTGGTGAGACCACAACTGGAGTATTGTGTACAGTTTTGGTCTCTTTATCTGAGGAAGGATGTTCTGGCTACAGAGGGAGTGCAACGAAGGTGTATCAGACTGGTTCCTGGGGTGGCGGGACTGACATATGAAGAGAGACTGAATTGGTTAAGATTATATTCACAGGAGTTTAGAAGAAGAGGTAGGATCTCATAGAAACCCATAAAATTCAAAAGGACTAGACCGGGTAAACTCAGGAGGGATGTTCCAGTGACCATGTAGTCCAGAATCAGGGGTCACATTTTAAGGAGGCAGGATAGGCCATTTAGGACTGAGATGAGGAGAAATTTCTTCAGCCATAAAGTAATGAGCCTGTGGAATTCTTTACCACAGAAAACGGTTGATGTCAAAGCATTGAACATTTTAAAGAACGAAATAGTTATTGTTCTTAGGGCTAAAGGAATCAAAGGGTACGGGGGAGAAAGCAGGAACAGGTTACTGAATTGGATGATCACCCATGATCATATTGAATTCCTATATTCTATGTGTCTATGAATTACTAAACATTAACAGTCATGTAAAACTTTATCCATAAATTAGTCCTAGTCACCTTAGTGGGGCTGATAACTGGAAAGTAACAGTCACACCACATAAATGCCAGGCAATGTTCTTCTCCAACAAGAGAGAATTTAACCATCCTTCCTTGATGTTCAATGTTGTTATCATCACAGAATCCCTACTATTAACATCCTGTGGGTTACCATTAACAGAAACTGAATTGGACTAGCATATTAATACTGTGGCTACAAGAGCAGGTCAGTGACTAGAAATTCCAAGGTGAATAACTTAGGTCCTTTTTTTTATTCACAGAATGTGGGCACTACTTGTCAAGCCAACATTTATGGTCCATACAGAAATTAAGGGTCAACCACACTGCAGTAGGTCCAAGTCAGGTGTAGGCCAGACCAGGTAAAGATGGCAGTTTCCTTCCCTAAAGGACATTAGTAAACCAGAAAGTTTTTTCAACAATCAGGTTTCATGGTCATAAATGCACACTTCATTCCAGATCTTTATTGGATCCCAATTCCACAACCTCCCATTTGAACCAAGGTCCACAGAGCACTACCTGAGTCTCTGGATTAATAGTTTAGTGTACCAGCAGGTAGTAGCAGTAGGTCATTGCCTCCCCTCCTGAATCCCAAATGCCTGTTCATCGTACTTAAGGCACCAGTCAGGAGGGTGATGGAATATTCTGTACCTGCCATGATGAGTGCGGCTCCTTCAATGCTAAAAAAGCTCAACGCCTTTTAGGACAAAGCAGCCCCATCCACAACCTTAAACATTCATTCCCTCCACTGATGACACACAGTAGCAGCAGCGTGTACCATTTACAAGACACAGTACAGTTATTCACCAAGATTTCTACGACAGCACCTTCCATATCCATGACCTCTATCACTGGGAGGACAAGGACAATGGATATCTGGGAGCACCACCACTTGCAAGATCCCCTTCAAACAACACACCATCCTGACTTGGAACTATATTGTCATTTATTCACTGTTGCTGGGTCAAAGTCTTATCCCCCATTGACTGCAGTATATGAGAAAGTGGCTCACCACCTCCCTCTCAAGGTCAGTTAGGGAAGGGCAACAAATGCTGGCCTTGGTAGTGGTGCATATATCCCAAGAATAAATTTAAAACAAAATTTCGGCTGGTTATTAGAACCTCTATATTCCATAAGGTCCTGGGGTAGCATGTGGTGTCTAAGTGTTGAAATGCATTTTGACATTAATAAACCATACATTCAAACTTCTGTTAAGTAATTAAAATTATGACCACACAATAACTTTACTACACTAACAGATTTAAAAAAAACCTGTTACAGAATGTATTGAAATTCATCCACGTCGGTCTCAGTCATGTGCAGTTAGAATATGTTGCCATTCCAATCTCTCTGGAAGGGAGCACTGTGATAAGTCTAAGCATTACAATAGTAATTGCATTTCAAAAGTACTTAATTGGCTGTACTTTGTGATGTTCTGAAGTCGTGAAAGGCTCAACAGTCCTTAGTGCTTAAAACGCCCACATTAAAATGGGCAGTTTGCTTATATTGGTAAAAAACTCATAACCATTATCCATTCACATTAACATCAATTTCAAAATTGCCAATTTTAAGTGCTTCGTTTATTTCAGCCAGGCACAGTTGTGCTGACTCACCAGTACCATCTCATTAAGGTTCTTGTTTTCATTAAGTCCACCTCTGTATCCAGTTATTTCTTATAGTTTCTGCCCTTTGAAATGCTGCATATGTTACAGCGTGCTGTTTTTATCCAATTGCATCACTAGTCATTGCTGGAAAGCTTTTCTTCCACAGATTCATTCCAATTTTATTACCTTCAATTTTTTTTTAGTTTTCTTGCAATGTGAGAAGAATGATAATGCAATATAATGACAGTATTATATCCGAAAAAAGTATATTTTTTCAGTCTTTCTCAGACAATGCAAAAAGCTGGCTGTAACTTTTCTATTTCCTGTCTGTTCTACAACAGGAACAGACTATGTCTGAATACAAATATGGAATTATTTATTGAAAATTCCATATTTTTATGACATCATGTACAGTAGGAAAATTAGCTATGCACAAAGATGCCCACAGTAAGCAGTGCAAACTGTTTGTAAGCTTCTTTCTTCAACTGCCACAGGGCTGTAAAAGGATTGTAATGCTTATAAAATTATTTTATTCTTATAACTTTTTATTATGACCAAATGAGTCAGTTTCATGGCTGACAATACTAATAGACAGTTTGTATTTTATTTAAGTAAATTTATTACAAGCAGCATTGTTATCTGAACAGCTTATATATCTAGCCTTTCGTCTCAAGCCAAACATTTGTATATGTTTTTAATCACCATCCCTCAAATTCCACAGTGCTGAAATTCTGAATTCAGGATAGCTAATGCATCTTAATTCTTGTCTGATTGTTTTTTTCGAAATTGACTATTCAGCTGGTCCTTTGTGTTCCCTCTTAACAGTTCTCCACAGTCATACTGTACCTGGTGGCTGTCGTTGGTGTTGTTTTCAGTTTGATCGATCATCAGTCATAATCCTCAGTCTTTGGACCTTTTCCTTATCAAACCATTGACTGCCTTGTAACCTTACAGCTCTGGGTGAATGTCTCAAATAGTTTGAACTGTTATATCTAACGTAATCCAATCCAGTCCATCTCCATGTCTTACTTGGCCAGAGGAATAATATGATTAAGCAAATGCCAAAAGCTGGTTTAGCAATCAGAGAAGAAAAAAATGTCATGAGTCAGAGATAAGATGCTCACGATAGTTTTTACTCTTGTTGCACATATTGATTTTGCATGATTACTGTAAAATCTGATGAATGTGTCACATTGACGTAAAAGTCAAACTTCTGTTCTGTTTTCTCCTCAATTTTTCAACCCTACACTTTTAAAGGTACAGCTACAAGTGAACATATGATTGTCTTCCCATTCAACTCGATAGTTTTTGAAAAATGTTTTTGATGAAGCTTTGTATCAGTACAATTCGCAAGAAATAGCATTCAAAGAGGAAAACCAATATTTATACTGCAATGATTGGTTGACAAGTGGACTTTGATTTGTAAAGGCAAATAGAATAGATTAGAATAGCATAGAATAGAATAGATTATCATTTATTGTCATGTGTACTCAAGTACAGAAGCACAGGAGTACAGTGAAATGTTTACAGTTTCACCCCTCTTGGTGCCATCTTAGGTACAAAGTACCTAGACACAAATCTTAGATACAAAAAGGAGGAATAAAAAAGAAGTTGCATTACCTGACAGAGATTCACGGTATAAGTTAGAAATAAGACGTGGCTAAAAGTATAAATGTTACAGTCAGATAAACAAATTACAGATAAATATTACATTGCAGTAGCTCAGTGCAGGGGCTTCCAATCATGTCTGACTGGCCTCAATAACTGCTGACCACCCACGCCAGACCCTGTTCCAACGACAGTCCCTGCTCCACTCCAGGCCTCCAGCCCGCTCTGCTCCCACTCTCAGCTTCTCCGAGGTTATTTTTCTTATCAGAAAAAAAACACTTTAAAATCTTAGAAAAAAAAGAGAAAGGAAGAAAAGGGGGTTAAAAGTGGATGGATTTGTGAGCCCCAGGCTGAGGGACCTGAATGCTGCCTACTCTGCTGCCGCCATCTTGAATGCATCTATTATTGTTTATTGACAGTTAACTGCCAGGCTTGGTTCAAATTTTAACCCAGGCAGTTTGACTCTGATTGGTTTGGGCTTTGTCCTGAGAAGTGAAACAATGAATGGCTACCACCTACTTTGTTGAGATGAAAAAGACACAGTGTCTGTGTGTAGAGAACAATGCCCTCAGATGACCCTGGAGTGGGTAAGGTATCTCAAACACTTGAGCAACAGATGAAGCTAGCTATCTGATGCTGCTCCTCAGCTGTAGCAATACGAGCATTGTTCGCAACTAATAGGATACTGCTGTCATGCTAAAAATATAGTGCACATATCACACAACAAAAGTAATGTAGTAAAATAATTTCAGGTACCAGTGTGGTGCCAAGTACGTTGTCCATACAACCCAAAGACTGGCAGATCACATCAAACAACATATTCCTTCACAACCAGCGATGTACCGACCATACCCAACCAGCCCACGCTTACAAAGCTCACAACACAATATCCAACCTTAGACTGACTCTGTAATTGTATGATATTTGCTGGATAATCCCGAGTGTGTGAGGAAATATGTGACAATGATTTCTCGGAATGACAGTTGGGTTTGCTCAGTTGCGTGTACTGGAACCTTTTGCAGGCAATACTGAACATGTACACACAATGTACATATTTCAATCCAATGAAATAGATGACAGCCATTTGCTGGTTCATTTCTCAGGACAGTGCCCTAAACCGATCAGAGTCAACCCGCCTGGTCTAAAGTTTAAACAATGCCTGCCAGTTAACTGTCAATCCGTATTAATGTGTGTGTGTTCCATAGCAATCTACCTCTACCAATCAGAATTCTCTTTTGATGACCAATCATACAATATAAAATGTTGTTTTCCCCCAAGTTGCTATTCTTGTGAAATGCCCTGATGAGTGCCTGATTAAAATCTTCAGCAAAATATGTTTTTTTTCAACAATACTCAAGTTCTGTTCTATGACACAGCTATCGGCTTTTTTATGCGCAAGTCTTAAAGTGCTAAACATCTCATTAATCAAGTACATCCAAGTTGTAAGTGACTTCATCATATTTTATGGTCCTCTCACAAGTGAAGAATTTGAGAAGGACATCCAAGAAAATAACAGCTCACATCGTGCTTGGGGTACTTGAGCTGTGCTATCACTGGCATTCTCTGAGCATGTTATAGTCTTAACAATGACTATCAGGAGACTGCTTACCACCAAATTTTAAACTAAAGCTGCTCTTTTGGTGAATCTACTTTGCTCTATGAGTCACTGGGTCAAAGGAGCGGAAAGCCCTGCTAACATTCCCCCCCCAACAAATATTCAGTAATGTTACCAACTCCTGCTCCAACTGAGATCTATTAAGGTAAAAATCAGCAATTAAGCCCAGATCCAGTACTGACTCCTAGGATGTACCACAATGTATGAAGTGACATTTATCATAAGCCTTCTGTTTCTGTTTGACTTTAATAGTAATGGGGGTAAAATTAGACAGGAGCCAAAAACAGACACAAACATTGTAATCTGTGCTTATCACAAATTTGTTGCTTTCAACAAAGTTTACATGTTGCCTGCTGAGTTGAATGATTGCAGCCAGTGCTAGTGTGCTGTTAAGAGTCCGCATCCCTCAGAAAATGGCGCAAAATTCTGAGATGCATTCGCTTGCTAAAGATGCACTGCACTTGTTAAAGGGGAGGTGCACTGTGGCAAGATCATATGGTATATATCATTCTAAATATGATTTGAATGTGGAGAACTCCCAGCAATGGTGGAACAAAGATATCATTGAGCTTCAACACGATGCCTGGCCAGAAAGGGATAGTTCATCTCCTTCTCCCTTTCTCTTCCTCCTTATCCTGCTAAGCTGGCTAGTGTGTAGCTGATGGCGAGGGATGTACCCTCAAGTTATAGATCTATTTATCTGCTTTTTTGTACTGCAAGATTCTTTCGAGAGGTCTAATCAGTGAAATGGAGTTACAGCATGGTAGTGGTGTCCTTTATGATATTTTATGAGATACATAATATATACAGCTTTTGTTAGACATATATTGCTTACAATCCTATGATTTGTGCAAGGAATCACACACCATGTCATCAAGGATTGTTTTTGTTGGCCAGGAGCCATCCTTCGGTTTGTTTTGTTGGCTGAAATGCAGACAACTCAACGGATTGTCTCACGACAGAAGTGTTATGATCGCTGCTAGGAAACCAGGCATTGACCTGATGGATTAACTTTCTATGAACTAACTAGATGTAGAGAGAGGGGAATCCCTTTCAGTTGTGCTACATCTCTGAGTTGACATACCCAACAAAGAAATAGTTGCAGTCAGTGACACCCTGCACCAATGGAAAAGCCTGAAATCCTTGCAAAGCTGTGTGTTTGTTCCATCTGTTGCTGTCTGGCAATTGACATTAAAATGTATTCTCCTCTTTTTGAATACACAGCATCAGTAACTACCCGTATAGCAGTGGAAGGCAATCTGGAAGATATTGCAAATATCCTCTGCTCCAGTCTGGAAGGAGCCAAATAAATTAATATGCATGGTAACTTTCATAGCTTCTGGCAATGTGACTCCTGCCCTGCTCAAGATCCATAAGGATTTTCTTAGCAAAGTGCTTTGTTCTTTGATAGTAGGAACTGCAGATGCTGGAGAATCCGAGACAACAAAGTGCAGGGCTGGATGAACACAGCAGGCCAAGCAGCATCATAGGAGCAGAGAGGCTGACGTTTCGGGCTGAT
>NC_063369.1:2647276-2669577 GCF_021869965.1 Rhincodon typus
AATGGTATCAATGTGGATTTCACAAGTTTCAAAATCTCCCCTCCCCCTACCGCATCCCAAAACCAGTCCAGCTCGTCCCTGCCTCCCTAACCTGTTCTTCCTCCCACCTATCCCCTCCTCCCACCTCAAGCCGCACCTCCATCTCCTACCTACTAACCTCATCCCGCCCCCTTGACCTGTCCATCCTCCCTGGACTGACCTATCCCCTTCCTAACTCCCTACCTACACTCACCTTTACTGGCTCCATCCCCGCCTCTTCGACCTGTTTGTTTCCTCTCCACCTATCCTCTCCTCTATCCCTCTTCTATCCGCCTCCCACTCTCTCCCTATTTATTTCAAAACCCCCTTCCCCTCCCCCTTTTCTGATGAAGGGTCTAGGCCCGAAACGTCAGCCTCTCTGCTCCTATGATGCTGCTTGGCCTGCTGTGTTCATCCAGCCCTGCACCTTGTTGTCTCTGCTTTGTTCTTTGCTCAGGTTAAGAGATAGAATTAGCTGGAGAATTGAGCTCCAAAATGGCAGCAGTAGTGTCAAATCAGTGTTACAAATTAATTGACATCATGGCCTGTCTACTCTGCATACTTCCAGCTGGCAATCCTTGCGTGCGCACTTAAGCCCTGACCAAAATGAAATTTGCTGTGATTCATATCAGAAATGTTATACAAGTATGACAGGGGTCATTTTAGGCTTCTAAGGCACCCATAGCTTCTGAAAAATAAATGCTAAAGTCGAGAGTCATGTAAGGATGTTCTTCCTTTCCCCTTTGTGGCAAACTGTATGTCCTGTACCCTCTTTGATGGCTTCCCATTGCTCAGTTACTGTTTTGCCTATAATTTGCTATGCCTGCTCACATCCCTTTACAACTCACTTAAATTAGTCCTCCTCAAGTCACCATTTGGTGACCTCTACTATGCACCCATCAGTGTAATAGCTCCTCTTGTTTTTGAGTTCGAACCAAATTGGCTGTATATTTTGTCCTAAAGAACATAATCCCTTTCCAGTGCTGTAGCAGTTTTGTTTTATTGATATGGCTGCCCCTCCTTTTCCAACCCTATCCTTCCTGAACACTACATACTGAGTTTCCAATCCTTCCATTCTTTGAGCTAGAACTCAGGGATTGCCCCAACATCATCACACCATGAGACAAACTGCACCTGCAGCTCACCAGCCTTATTTACCACTCTACATATAATTATACATATAGGCTCCAACCCAATTTAGAGTGCAATAAATTTGTCACCCTCCCATTGCAAAGTGAACTTTCAAATTTGGTTAAATCCAGACACTAATTTGTAAATTTGCACTGGACCATTGTCAGTGTATCTGCATTGATGCTAATCTGTTAACTTGTAATTTTTAGGGAACTTGTGAGGAAGGTGGGGGTTTGTTGTCTCACACTTCCTGGTTCTGAATTGGTGGAGGCCACAGAAAGCCATCATGCCTACTCTTTACAGATCTTGTTGTCTCGTTATGGTAAGAGACAGAGAATGATGGTGGAGCATTGTTTTTCGGACTGGAGGCCTGTGACTAGCAGTGTTCCACAGGGATTGGTACTGGGTCCACTTTTGTTTGTCATTTATGTAAATGATTTGGATAAGAATATAGGAAGCATGGTTAGTAAGTTTGTAGTTGATATTAAAATCGGTGCCATACTGGACAGTGAAGAGTGTTATTTAAGATTACAAAGAGATCTTGATCAATTGGGTCAATAGGCTGAGGAGTTTAATTTGGGTAAATGTGAAGTCTTGCATTTTGGACTTATACAATTAATGGTAGAGTCCTGGGTAGTGTTGTAGAACACAGAGACCTAGGGGTTCAGGTAGATAATTGTTTGAAATTTGAGTCACAGGTAGTCAGGGTGGTTAAGAGGGCGTTTAACACGCTTGCCTTTATTGCTTAGACCTTTGAGTATAGATATTGGGATGTCATGTTGAGATTGTACAGGATGTCGGTGAGACCTCTTCTGGAGTACTGTGCGCAGTTCTGGTTGCCCTTTTCTTCGAAAGGATATTTTTAAACTGGACAAGGTTCAGAAAAGATTTACCAGGATGTTGCCGGGAATGGAGAGTTTGAGATACCAAATAGACTGGCAAGGCTGTGGTTTTTTTCATTGGAGCATAGGAGGTTGAGGGGGGAACTTATTGAGATTTATAAAATCATGAGAGGCATAGATAAGGTGAATGACAAGGGTCTTTTCCCTAGGATGGGGGAGTTCAAAACTAGGGAGCAAATTTTAAGGTGAGAGGAGAAACATTTGAAAAGGACATGAAGGGTAACTTTTTTAACACAGAGAGTGGTTTTTGTGCCAGACAAAGTAGCAGGTATGGTTATGTTTAAAAGACATTTGGGTAATTTCATGAAAAGGAAAGATTTGCAGGTATATAGGCCAAGCAAAGGCAGGTGGGACTAGGTTAGTTTGGGAACATGGTAGGCATGACTGATTGGACCGAAGGGTCTGTTTCCATGCTGTATGACACTCTGACTCTATGATTCTGATTCTCTCACTTGTCCTCACTTACATAAAAGCTTATCTCACTCCAGCTATCTTAAAGGAACACCATTGCACAGCTCTTAGCATTGATCAATTGAAATTATTTGTTAAGAAAGGAAAGATCCCTCTTCTAAAACACCTTTACATAAAAGACAGAAAACACAACAGAGATGGCCTTAATATTTTCTTTAATATTACATTTACATCTGAGTCACAGACTCAGGATGTGTTCATCAAAATGAGAAATAGTTTAAACGTGAAGGATATTTCAAAGAAAGAAATGGTTAAAAAATGATAAATCTCTTTCATATGCTTTCAAAACCCACTCAAGCCAACATCATATTTTGTTTCTTGCACTGGCCTTGTTGAAGAGGAGGAGGATTTTTTATTAAAATTGTTACATTTTTGAGATAAAATAAGTCAAAATCAGAGAGAGTACTAGTCAACCAATTGTTCTTGTTCTGGAATGACAATTCTATAGGAAAGCTGGAGCATTTTCCAAGTCTGATAAATTGCAAGACAAATTCAGAAGTCTATCATTGAGAACAGGACGAGAAATGAAATGAGATAGGACATTTGGCCCATCCAGTCTGCCTCTTCCACAATTCACATGCAATCTGTTGTCAATCTGGGGATTTATTTGAGATATTTGTGCTTATAAATAGAATCAAAAAAGTTAATCTGGAACACCGTTTTCAGTTAAACAATTATAATTCCAAATTGGAATTCAGAGAGACATCTGCAAAAGACAAGTTCATACTAATATTAAGAAGTGCATCTTTACAGTGAGAGATGAATACCTAGAACAAACTTCCAGATATGGTAGTGGAGAGATAGTCTCTGGTGTTATTTCAAAGGAAGTTGATGCTGTGATAACATCACATATTTTTGCAGAGGAATGAACTAATGGAATGAATTACATTTCTCACCAGCAAATTTTATGATAAGGACTCTTCCTGATTTCTTTAATTTCCTGATAAGAGAACATACAATATTTCATCTATCCTACTTGAGGGTGAATCAGTCCAAACTCGAAAGCATCCATCATATCTCTCTGAACTAGTATCACCATATCCTTGGATGACTGGGACTTTCTTGACAAAATGTTCAATAGTACAAATTTAATGCATGTATTTGTCTCTGTGGTACACTGCGCGGTGCTTTGTGACAGAGATTGCACTTCAATTGGAGTACACACGAATCTCTGTTTATATTTGACCCTAAATAACCAATCAGAACTGTTCTGATCTGTCACCGCCAAGGAGACTGATGTCTCAAATTACTGGATTCCCAAAATCACACACTTGCTTTTAAAACAACAACAGAAATTGCTGGAAAAGCTCAGCAGGTTTGGCAGCATCTGTGGAGAGAAAGCAGAGTGAATGTTTCCGGTCCAGTGACCCTTCCTCAGAATCCTTTTCTTTTGAATGTTTCTTGCTGTTATTAGGTACACATTACAAGTTTGTTGTCTGATTAATGCCAGTTATATGAAGAATCACCTGTTATTAAAATCCTATGATAGAATAAAAGAATCTTATCCTTGGCACTTTACCTAACCTTCCATCAAAAATTGCATCCTGCCTCATTGAAGCTGACATTTCAGAGCAACAACATGATCTGCCAAAGTATCATTTATTTGGCTAATGTGACACAAATGAAGTTCAAATGTTCAAAATGGCTGGAGTTTCCCATAGCAACTTCCAGTTGGTCCAGCCACTCAGTGGACTATGTTATCACCTGGGAGATAAGATTGGCTGTTAAAGGTTAGCAGGGGATTCAATCATCACAAACTGAACCTAATAGGGCTCTCACTTAGTTTGGGAGGGTTCCTGGCACCATTACATAGTATTCATATTACAGAAACTTTAGCTCAACAGATCTATACCAATCTTTGTGCTCTACACAAACCTTCTTCAAACTCTTTTACCTAACTCAATTCACATATAGAGTCATACAGTCATAGAAATGTACAGCACGGAAACTGTCTAACTCATCCATGCCGACCAGATATCCTAAATTAATCTAGTCCCATTTGCCAGCATTTAGCCTATATCCCTCTAAACACTTCCTATTCATATACCCATCCAGATGCCTTTAACTGTTGTAATTGTATCAGCCTCCACCACTTCCTCTGGCAGCTCATTCCATTCACACACCACACTTTGCATGAATAAGTTGCCCCTTAGATACCTTTTAAATCTTTTCCCTCTCACCTTAAACCTATGCCCTCTAGTTTTGGACTTCCCTACCCTGAGGGAAACACCTTGACTATTTAGCTTATTCATGTCCCTCATGATTTTATAAACCTCTATAATGTCACCCCTCAGCCTCTGATGCTCCAGAGAAAATAGCCCCAACTTATTCAGCCTCTCCCTATAGCTCAAACCCTCCAACCCTGGCAACATCCTTGTAAATCTTTTCTGAACATTTTCAGGTTTCACAACATCTTTCCTATAGCAGGCAGACCAGAATTGAATGCAATATTCCAAAAGTAGCCTAACCAATGTTCTGTACAGCTGTGACATGACCTCCCAACTCTTATACGCAATGCACTAATCAATAAAGGCAAATGCACTAAATGCCTTCTTCACTATTCTGTCTACCTGCGGCTCCATTTTCAAGGAACTATGCTCCTGCACTCCAAGGTCTCTTTGTTCTGCAACACTCCCTTACTATTAAATGTGTAGGTCGTGCCCTTATTTGCCCTACCAAAATGTAGCATCTCACATTTATCTATTTTTAAATTCCATCTGCCACTCCTTGGCCCATCTAATCAAGATCCAGTTGCACTCTGAGGTAACCTTTTTCACTGTCCATTAGACCACCCATTTTTGTGTCATCTGTAAACTTACTAACCATACCTCCTACATTCACATTCAAATCATTTATAAAAAATTACAAAAAGAAGTGGACTCAGCACCGATCCTTGCAGCACACTGCTCATAGGCCTCCAGTCTGATAAGCAATTCTCCACCAACACCCTTTGTCTCCTACCTTCTAGCCAATTTTGTATCCAAATGGCTAGTTGTCTCTGTATTCCATGTGATCTAACCTTCTTAACCAGTCTACCATGCAGAACATTGTTGAATTCCTTACTGAAATCCATTTAGATAACGTCCACCACTCTGCCTTCATCAATCCTCTTCATCACTTCTTCAAAAAACTCAATCAAGTTAGTGCGATACGGTTTCCCTTGCACAAAGCCATGTTGACCATCCCTAATCAGGCCTTGCCTTTCCAAATACATGTAAATTCTGTCTCTCAGAACCTCTCTAACAACTTGCCCACCGCTGATGTCAGACTCACTAGTATACAGTTCCCTGACATTTCCTTACCACATTTCTTCAATAAAGGCACCACATTAGCCAATCTCCAGTCTTTTGGCTCCTCACCCATGGCTATTTTACAGAGCAAAATGAGAATGCTTAATTTAGCTTGTGACATTTTTTAAACAATTAAAGCATCCACAAAGGGTGTGGAAAGAGTGTGGAATTGGAAAACTCATTTGGACACTGCTTTCTCTGTTTTAGCCTAGGAGTGAAAGCTAACTGTAGAATCTCGCTGACACCCCATCACTACTTCAATGCCACCATAGGTTGTAGATTAAACTACAAATGTGCTGAAAATATGTCACACCACTTTATATATTTACCTACTGATTCACTGGATGAGCTTTCCAAATAGTTTCTCTTGAAGGCAAAGTGTTTTTAGCTTGTTTTCATTCATTTGAGCATGAAAACTTGCAATACAGATAATGAGCATATTAAAAATAATAGGAGAATTACTTTTATAATCTCAGCACTATAAGTGCATTATTTAATAAATGCAGCACATAACCAGCTGTCACTGAAGAGAAGAATTTACTCTTCTACCTCACAAAAGGCAGGATTTGTATTCACGTAGATTTGCTCAATTAAAAATACAGACAATTCATAACATGGAGGTGGAAGATTAAAAATTCCAATATGGCTTATTTGTAAGAAATGTTTCAAACTGTTAGATACGTTATGGAGCAATAGTCTTTCAAGAATTCCTTAGATATTACCCCTGATAAATTATATTGCCATCACAAGGTACATACAAAATGTAGTAAAGAATTTATTACATAATGTCTACATCCTATGTGTCCTACTTCAAGGTGCCACATGTATAAACATAAAGAAAGCAAAAGTTAAAACGTTCCAATATTCTGGTCTGCAGCTGGCAAGCCTAAAAAAGGGCCTTATAACTTTCTGCATTGCAGAACACCTCCCTTGGAAACACATAATAGCCAACTGGTCAGTGTGGAGGCAATCATTGAGACTTGGTTCACTGCGTTTCAGAGGTTAGAGCTTGATAATCAATGCATCCAGAGAAAGGCCAAAGGTGGTGCAGAAGTTCCCCAAACATAAACAAATGACAACATTAACTACCAGTTCTGTTGATGCTGATACCAATTCTGCATTGGAATCTTCAGTAATGAGAGGATGATCAGAAAGCAATGAAATCACTCATAGCTTGGACTCATTGAGTAACATTTTTTGATTTGATTTGATTTATCGTCATCAAATGTCTTGAGATACAGTGAAAAACATTGTTTTGTGTGCTAACCAGACAAATCATACTTCACATAAGTACATTAGGGTGATAAAACAGAATGCAAAATGTAGTGTTACAGCTACAGAAAACGTGCAGAAGAAGAAAACTCTAACATACGAGAGGTCCTTTCATAAGTCTGATAATAGCGGGGAAGAAGCTGTTCTTAAACCTGTTGGTATGCATTTTCACAATTTTTGTACCTTTTGTCTGATGGAAGAGGATGGAAGAGAATATAACCAGGTTCAGAGGGGTCTTTGATTATGTTGGTAACTAGGACCAGGAGCTGGCAATACAGAAGCATCTGTCATCCTTCAAACTCCTTTTACCAGTGATTATAATTGACATCAGGATTAGCAACAATTAATTTATGATCTGAAAGGACTAATATCAATCCTGCATCAGAATCTTCAGTTATGAAAGGACAAACAGAGGACAATGAAATCGCTCATAGTTTGGACTTACTTGAATAACATAGAGTCAATAACAGATAACAATTCCAATTTTAAAATGAAGGAAAATAGAATAAACATAATCGTGATATGTCAATAGCCAAATAATACATTGTGGCAATTTTCTAGCTCTGTGCAGTGAAAAACTGGCATTAATCACACACTTCATCCAATTTTCCCTCCTGTGTAAAATAAAAGCACCTGATCTGCGACTGATTTTTTTTGGCCTCCTATAATATTCCAAAGTAAAACATAGCTGCCTTTATAAAATAGCATTATGATCTAACTTATGGAGAATAATGGCACTACTGAGGTAGAAAACTAAAGCAAAAGAAAGAAAAACATTCAATAGAGTTGGCAACACTAGAAGAGAGACTTATAGTTTCAATATAAATATAAGATCCTGAAAATGCACAAGTCAGCTTGTTTCACTTGTAATGATATCAGAAGCCATGTGCGGTGTCACTCACACCGACAGTTATCATTTTAATTAGCTCATAATAAATATTACTCAGTTTTAAAATCTCTTCTCACATCCTCTCAGGGCAGAAACCTATGGAGTACAGTTCCACAAGTGCTAATAGATCATTTTGTTGTGCATAACTTTGATTAGCAGGTATCAGCAGCATGTTCCATCCAAAACAGAAGACATCAAACCCTACTCTTATCAATAAACATATGCTTCCCCCATGCTGGTGGGTGGTGCTCATGGAGAGTGATCAGTGGGACCTTAGTGAAATTTTCCTTATTTGTTCAAGGGCACTGGAACTAATCCAAGCACAGACTGTGGTCAAACCAGAGAAATTGCCTAACTTAGTATAAACTAGAGATCTAGCCTAAGTCCCCCACCTGGTCTCCGTGTTCAATTTCACACTTGTCACTGTCAATACAAGTGAACTATCAGGGGAACAATCAATCTGTCTTTAGGAACCATCCAGATTGACTTCATTTCTCAAAGACATTCAAGTGTAATAGGAATATGAAAATATGAAATTTTTTTTCCTTCATTCGTGGGATAAGAACACTGCTGGCTAGGCAGCATTTATTGCTCATCCCTAATTGCCCAGAGGGCAGTTAAGAGTCAACCACATTGCTGTGGGTCTGGAGTCACATGTAGGTCAGACCAGGTAAAGTTGGCAGTTTCCTTCCCGAAAGAACACTAGTGAACCAGATAGGTTTTTCCAACAATGGGTTCTTGGTCATCATTAGATTCTTAATTCCAGATATTTTATTGAATTCAAATTCCACCATCTGCCATGACAGGATTTGAACCCAGGTCCCCAGAACATTATCTGCCTCCCCTTTAAACTGGAGAAAAGAAACAATGCAGCAGGCACTACTGACACTTCAAATACTCAGTTGGAAACAACATACTAAGGAGATCACTTAATCACTAAAATTCTCTTTATTGATCCAAAAGCATGGTTTACATTTTAATTAAAAACAGAGACATCAGTGTGTTAGACATACTTACATCTTAAAAGCTGCTCTATCCTTGGGGAAATTTATAAGAAGTGGCATTGAAGATGATTTTCTACTCAGTCATCATCCAATTTCATTTTGTATTTGACCCTCTAGTGTGTTCCTGCTCACAGGCTGAGAAACAAATGTTTGAAAATGTTCATCAGTTGGATTTAATTGCAATTAATTTCTCTAAATGTGTAAAAATTAATTTGGGTAGAAAATAGGTATTGCAAAGAGGACATGAAGCCAACTTATCACAAGTATCAATCTGTGGTTCCTTAACCAATTGTACGGGATCCTTCTACATTAAACTTTGCCCTTCGATCTGGGTATTCCTTAGACTTTTTCCACTAATTAAATGGCAAATGATTTATTGATAACCTTGAGAGCAATGATAGCAAAGATGTCAATGACACAACAGCCATCATACATCATTGAGATGGAATGCTTTGGCAGTTACTGTGAATGCTATTACCATAAAACACAGAGTCCAGCGGCACACATTTCATAAGACAGGAGACTATTTAAAATTACCAAGGTGAAGTGCTCTATTACCACACTATCAAGAGACTCCTAAAAACGTACCTCATCAATCATGCTTTCAGCCTTTCAGCACCTCTTCTGATTCTGGCCTCCTTTCCTTTGGTTCCCTGAGAAACTATAGATGTGCCATTTTACAAAAAACAACTTGAAAACTTCAAAAATAAAACGGAAGAATAGAAATTCTGATTGCATTATCTTTTATAAAAAAATTTACATGATGTGAGCATTGTAAGTTAGTCCAGTGCTTGTTGTCCATCCCTAACTACCTTGAGAAAGCAGTGGTGAGGCATGTTTTTGAACTGATGGTCATGTTGTGTAAGGAAATCTACGGTGTTGTTAGGAAAGGAGTTCTAGATGTGATCCAGGAAGAGTGAAATCTGTAAATCTTGAAGGGGAACTTGCAGGTGAGTGTGTTCCCATCTAACTTTTGTCCTTGTCCTTCTAGACGTTGAAGGAGCTTCGTCAAGGTGCCACAGCACATTAAGCAGATAATACACAAGGCCATTGTTTTTGATGTTTAAGTGGTAAGGACATATTGTGATAATTATTTGAAAAAATAGTTATTTCTTCTGTCCTGAAGATTTCGGTGGAGAATGAGAATGGGTGAGTAGATATGGGAGTTTTTTCTTCCCCATCAAATGATCAGTCATCATTTCTGAGCTTTAGGCATGATTATGAATTGCCTATTCATCTTTGGAATAATCGTTACCAATATTCATACATAATTACTTTCCAGCAACAATCATGGTATAGTAAGCACAAGCCAGAACATTGGTTAATTTCCCCTCTCTGGACAAACATCATTGTGAGCTATTGAATTGACCCTACTATACCCACATCTAAGACTTGTTAGCTCAAAGCGTGACATCTTTCTACTCTGCATGGGTCAGTTCTACATTGCAACATGTAAGTCCATAACTACTCCTTAAAAAAGAACTTCTAAAAATCAAAAGTCTAAACCATATTGAAGAAGCAATTATATGGTTTATTGAATAAATTAGAAGTGTTCACTAAATGGAAAGTAACAGTCTTTTATTCCTTAGCATTCCAACCACATTGTTATCTGCACCTATGAAGGGGGCTGGTAATCTGATAGATTTTGGTGAAAATGTGTGGGAGGGTTAGGATGAAATGATTAGTATAATTGTCATTGTGATGAGTGTATTCAAAGGCATCTTCTATCCGCCTCCCCCTCTCTCCCTATTTATTTCAGAACCCCCTTCCCCTCCCGCATTTCTGAAGAGGGGTCTAGGCCCGAAACGTCAGCCTTCCTGCTCCTCTGATGCTGCTTGGCCTGCTGTGTTCATCCAGCTCTACACCTTGTTATCTCAGATTCTCCAGCATCTGCAGTTCCTACTATCTCTGAAATCAATTTACTGTTTGGCAATTAGCAGAAGATGAAGTATGCAACAAGAAATAAAATAGTTTCAGTGAATTTAAATTTATCACTATCAAAGTTTTCATCAGTAAATGATGCTGCTAAACAGGAGGTGGCCAGCTCTCATGTAGCTCAAAGTGAAATGAAAAACCTTGATGATGGAGTCTTACAGTAAGAATGTTATGCATAAGTTATGCAAATACATGTTTTGTATCATTGTATTACTATGTTGGCTGACTTTTATTAAATCTAATGCACTTTTCAAGTTTCCTGTCCCCAAGTAAAATGCTGTTATTTTCAAGTCTGTCTACAGCAATCTATTGCACTTAGCCACTGCAGACTATTACAGAAACTTAAATGGCAAAGGACTAATACATTTATCATTTTCACTGTGCTGCCCCAGCACCTACTGATGTGCACAAATAAAATTCAGATGGCAGACTGAATTTTCTGTGATTTGCTTTATTCGTTTGATGGTGGATCATTTTAATCTATTCTTTTTGAGGGCCACTATGGCTTGTCATTACTCCATTGCCAATTTTCAAGACAGTATCTAAATAACCCTGGTAGAATTGAATTCTTCCTTGTTCGTGTGGTTCCGTACCGCACACACATTGGATCAATCATCACAAACTTATGCATGAGTCTACTTGAAAGGTTGGGTGGACACTGGGTGTACAAATATTTACATATGATCACAATACTTCACCCCGTACAACATTAGGATCCACAAAATTAATTTCTGTCACAGTCATCTTCATCAGATAAGAAATTTTGAATTAGTTAAAACTGTATGTTCAGGTTTATGGCATTGATTCTAAGCTATCAAATGCACTCAGAACAGAATTTGTAAGGACAATAGTTGAACAAATCTTATTCACTAGTTTAGTGTTCAGTCATCTAACACAGACATTCTATCTCCTCTTGTCCAGAATACTTACCTTCTTACATAAAAAATCAGAAGAACTGAATAACAACCACAACAACAGAACTAGTACTTTGAGATAGAGAAAGTAATTTCAGATGTACTCACCCCTAGCTGGATAATCTCAAGTAACTTAATCCTTGAAGTCTGAGTATCTTATAAATTTCATAAAACTATCAGTTAAACTCCCTACGAGGACAATATACCCTTCCTTAGGTCAGGTGTACATTTTGGTACAAGGTGTAACATGAGAACAATAAGAACATAACAAGAAGACCAGGAGTGGGCAGTCAGCACCTTGAGCTAACCCTAACACTAACCCTAATAGCTGATCTCCCCCTTTTCTGATGAAGGGTCTAGGCCCGAAACGTCAGCCTCTCTGCTCCTATGATGCTGCTTGGCCTGCTGTGTTCATCCAGCCCTGCACCTTCTTGTCTTGTAGCTGATCTCATCTCAGCTTCAAATCCACTTTCCTGCCCACTCTCCATAACCCTTTAACCCATTACTAATTAAAAATCTACCTATCTACTCCTTAAATTTACTCAATGTCACAACATGAGCCAAACTCTGCGGTAGTGAATTCCACAGATGCACCACCATTTGAGAGAAGGCATTTCTCCTCATCCCTGTTTTAAATTTGCTACCCCCTATCCTTAAACTATGACCTCTCATTCTAGATTGCCCCACATGAGGAAATGTCTAATCTGTCAATTCCCTTTAGCATTTTTTTAATCTCTGCTCATTCTTCTAACTCCAGTGAGTATAGGACTAAATCTCTGCTCAATCTCTCTTCATAAGATAAACACCTCATCTCTGGAATCAATCTTGTGTACCTCCTCTGTACTGCCTCCAATGCAACTACATGCCTCCTCAAAGAAAAGGAGCAAAATTATACGTAACATAATCAATACCAATCAACCTGTTGTCTCCCAATATTCCTCCTAAACTGGTCTACCTATTTCCTTTTGCTGTGTGCTATCCATGTCTCATATTTTTTTATGAAATAATTTCGCCATCTCCTTACCTTTCAATTATGGAGGTGACACTTGCTGGGTAATTTAGCTGTAGCTGATATAAAGATATTGCAGGGTGGGGAGAAAAAGATTATTTTCAATAATAAATATTTTGTTAGTAATATATGAAATAACAATCAAGAATTCTAGAGAGTTCCTCTCATATTTTGTGTTCTAACATTCCTCTAAAGCATCTTGAGATTTTTATGTTAAAGGCTATATGTAAATAAGACACCAGGCACATATTCCCCTCCCCTCCCTTGTCCGCCTTTTGCAGGGACCATTCCCTCTGGGATACCCTGGTCCACTCTTCCTTCACTCCCAACACTCCTCACAGCACCTTCCCCTGCAATTGCCAAAGGTGTAACACTTGTCCATTTACCTCCTCCCTCCTCAGTATCCAAGGGCCCAAACATACCATCCAGGTGAAGCAGTGCTTTACCCGCGCTTCTCACAATCTAGTCTACAGTATTTGCTGCTCACAATGTGGCTCATCTACGTTGGGGAAATGAAGTGTAGACTGGGTGACCGCTTCGCAGAACAGCTACTTTCTGTCTGCAAAAATGAATCTGAGCTTCCAGTTGCCTGCTGCTTTAACACACAGCCCTGTTCCCTTGCCAAAATCTCTGTCTCAGACTTGCTGCAGTGCTCCAGTGAATCTCAGCATAAGCTGGAAGATCAACACCTCATTTTCCGCTTGGGGACCCTGTAGCCTTCTGGATTTAATATCAATTTCAATAACATTAGAGCTTGAACTCTCCTACGTCCTAGCTACCACCCTGTGCTCTCCCCCAACCTCACACACTAGGCCTTGTAATCATATAGTCTACTGTTACACACAACTCATTGCTAGCCACTACCAGTCTCCATTAACAGCTATTCACCCTCCTAGCCAGATCATTAACCACTCCTTTGTCTGTCCAATTGTTTTTCTCTCTCTCTGGGCTCTATCCCCACCTATCATTTACTCCTTACACCCCTCCCCCCACAACCTATCTTCTGCATAACAACCCACATTTTCCTAGCTACTATCAGTTCTGAAGAAGGGTCACTAGACCCGAAACATTAACTCTGATTTCTCTTCACAGATGCTGCCAGACTTGCTGAGCTTTTCCAGGACCTTCTGTTTTTGTTTCCGATTTACAGCATCTGCAGTTCTTACAGTTTTTAAAAATGTTGTTGCTGTTTTGTGTGTGTGTGTGTGTGTGTGGTGTGTGTGTACGTGTATGCGTGCGTGCGTGTGCGTGTGTGTGTCTGTGCATGCATGTGCATGTGCGTGTGCGTGTGTCTGTGTGTGTGAGCGTGTGTGTGTCTGTGTGTCTGTGTGTGTGCGTGTGCGTACGTGCGTGTGCATGTGTGAGTGTGTGTGTGAGTGTGTGTGCGTGCGCGCGCGCATGTAAGGGTAGGGAGTGCATTGTGCAGGAGAAGTCAGATGTGGATAGTAGGCTTGTCAGGCCTAAAGGACATTTTCTTTACATTTCTTATTTCCTGATTTTGTGGAAGTCCCTAAACATTTCTATAATCAGCTCTGATTGTTTGCATAATGCCAATTATTCACTACAATGTCAAAAGAAAGCAGCACATTCCTCAAGAGTAAATGGAAAAGTATATTTGAATTAGCTTAGTACTATAAGTCTGTTGAGTCAAACAGTGTCAATCATAGAGATCCTTATGGTTAGTATTTCAAAGGGAGAGGAACTGGAGTCCCTGGCACAGCAAAATCTAAGAACACCAGGAGAATTGGAAAAAACACATACAGGCACTAATGTACACACAGAGCAACAATCCAAAACAACTCTGTGGTCAAATTAAAGGAAGCCAAGAGAGTACAGGAGGTTAAACTGAAGCTCAACAGACATCTTATTATCTGTAAAACTTTCATTTAAGCTTAATCTCCTGCAGGTTGTTTGAGAAGCACTTTTCTGCCTGGTTTTATGACTTGCTCTTTCATTAAACAGAGACCATCAGATGGTAGGCTGTCAACGGTTAACATGATAACACATCTGTTTCTAAGGCTGCTGTTTGCTGTTACAATACAAAGGGCCATGTGGCTGTTGGACATAAGCTTTAACCTATTTACATCCAATTAGTATTGAATGAAATCAGCAATAACAAATGATTACTTTTTCTTCAGTATCTTTTAAGGTAATAAACTTTAATTAACTGTTCAACCATTATGACATAAAAACTGAGGGAAAACAGTGTTGTTATTATTACTGGGTGAATGAAAAAAGGTTCCAACAGATGGTTCAACACAAAAGCACGAGATGTACTCAGGGGCCTACACATGGGCCCAGTGAGTCCATTCACGAGGGAGGACATCATCAGAAGCAGAAAGGAGAAGAAGGAGGAAATTGAGAAATGGTGACAATTTCACTGCCGAAGGTAGATTTCAAAATTCTGTCCAAGGTCCCAGCCAGATTGGATCTGCTCTCAGGTCAGTCCTTCACCCTGTCCAAACCTGTGCTGTACCAGGGAGGAAGACCTCAGACAGCCACATACTACTCAGGGATACAATCACCTATGTGCAAGATGGGGAGGGGGAAGGGGGCGAGGCAGGAAGGGGTGCCTTATATGATTGGACCAGGAGAAGGCCTTTGACAGAATATTGCATATCTCCATGATGGGTGTGTTTGCAGCAATCTTTAGGGACGGCTCTAGGGACGGAATCTGCAGTTGGATCTGACTATTCTACACAGATACCAGTACTGCAGCCTTAAACGGGATGGGAATCAAAAAAACTTTCCAATCAAATCTGGGAATGGCTGCCTTCTCTCTCCTGCCTTTTTTGTGTGTCGCAGAGATCCTTTTGCTAAGTCCATCAGGGAGTATGCGGGCTTGAGAGTGAATTTGCTTTCTTGAATTAGCTTCATTGTCACATGCTCAAATGAGTACAGTGAAAAGTTTATAAGTTGCCACCTACAGTGCCATCTTAGGTACAGAGTGCCTAGGTACAATCACAGAATCATACAGCATGGAAACAGACCCTTCGGTCCAACCAGTCCATGCCGAACATGATCCCAAGCTAAACTAGTCCCATCTGCCTGCTCCTGGCCCATATCCCTCCAAGCCGGTCTATTCATGCGTCTATCCAAATATCTTTTAAATGTTGAAATTGTACCTAAACCCACCATTTCCTCAGGAAGTTCATTCTACATGTGAACCACTCTCTGTGTAAAAAAATTGTCCTTCATGTCTTTTTTAAATCTCTTTCCTCTCACCTTGAAAATGTGCCCTCTAGTCTTGAAATCCCTCATCCTAGGGAAAAGACAACTACCATTAACTCCATCTATAACTCTCATTATTTTATAAACTTCTATGAGGGCACCTCTCAACCTCCTACGCTCTAGGATAAAGGTCCCAACCTATCCAGCCTTTGTTTATTACTCAGACCTTCCATACCCCGCAACATCCTGGTAAATGTCTTCTGAACCTTCCCCAGCTTGATAATATCCTATAACTGGGTGACCAGAACTGGACACAGTATTCCCAGAACAGACCTCACCAATGTCCTGTACAATCTCAACATAACTTCTGGTTGCTGGAGTCCCTGTTCCGGCCTCTGGTCACTGGAGTCCCTGCTCTGGCCGATGGTCGCTGGTGAGAACTATCTCAAGCAATAGTGGACTGAAGGTCAAGCCTCCCCGTACATTGATAACATTATCGTTTTCAGCTCAGATCTGCAATTGGTGTGCAGAGCCATGAGCATCTGTGATCAATTCAAACTGGTATTGGAAACTAAAGTAAATTGGGGCAAGATTGAAACCATGTTAATTGGAGACTAGGCTGACTGATCCTTCATGCACATCACAGTCAGGTCAGATTACCTGATGGTGCTGGACAAATGGCTGGGAAGGTTGGGCTGGAATGTGCATTAAAAATTGAGAGGAGCATATCACCAAAATGAGGCAGAAACTGGGCATGTAGGAGGGCCACTCCTATTTTCACCTCCTTTCCAGAGACCGGAAAACAAAATTTACACTGACACTGCAGAGTAATACTGACAATGCTTCTCTCCTAGAGCTGCCAACTTTCAGATGAGATGTTAAATCAGGGCCCATGTATTTTCCAAAGTGGTTGTAAAAATCTCCCAGGTATAGATTGAATAAGAGCCGATATTTATGGTCCTGGTCAATTTTCATCCTTCAATTAACCTAGCAAAATTGGATGATATGGCCTTTATCATATTCCTGTTTGTGGAACCTTAGTGCACAAATTGGTTGCTGCATTTCTTACGTTAGAACAGAGACTAATCTTCCAGAATTGAATCAGTGACTATAAAGCACTTTGCAACATCTTGAGATTGTGAAAGGCACATATAAATGCAAGTCTCTCTTTTTTTCTCTTTTAAGGACAACATTAATGTTCATTCTGGAAGTGAATGATATGATTCTAGAGTATTTGTCTCAAATTTAATTAAAAATTAATAAATATTTTTCTGAAAGCGAGGCAAATAAGTTACAGGATTTTGTCAAGGTTTGGAAGCTGTTTTTAGAATGATTTCACAGCAACATCAATATTTCTTTGAGTCCAAATTCAAATTTGACCAACGATGCTGATACTCTGTCCTGAGGAATAATTTTAGAGTTGTGTCTCTTGATCAAAACTGGCTCTTAATGTACAAACAGAACCCTGATTCATTCATCTAATCTATTCAATACAGCAGTTATCTATTTTTCCTCGATGTATCTGTGGGAAATGGAATTTTCTCTAATTATTTACATCAAGAACAAGTACAGAAGCAGCATGAATGTACATATTGATTTGTTTTGAAATGTTACAAAATCAAACTGACATTTCACAAATTGTTTATTCAAACATTTCCATCTGATTCACTGTGCGAACGGTGTTAATGGTGACTTAGATCAAAAGACCATAAGATATAAGAGCAGAATTAGGCCATTCAGCCCATTGTGACAGCTCTGCCAAACAATCATGCCTGATATGTTTTTCAACCCCATTCTCTTTCCTTCTCCCTGTAGTCCTTCATCCGCTTACTAATCAAGAATCCATCTATTTGTTTTAAATACACTCAAAGACTTGGCCTTCACAGCTTTCTGTGGCAATGAGGTCCACAGATTCACCACCCTCTGGCTGAAGAAATTCCTCTTCTCAGTTCTAGAGGGTTGTCCCTTCACTCTGAGGCAGTGCGCTTAGGTCCTAGACTCTCCTACTGGTGGAAACATCTTCTCCACATCCACGCTACCCAGGCCTCTCAGTATTCTCTATGTTTAAATCAGATGCCCCCTCATCCTTCTAAACTCTATTGAGTACAGACCAAGAGTACTCAAGCACTTCTCATACAACAAGCCCTTCATTCCCGGGATCATTCTTGTAAACATCCTCTGGACCCCCTCCAAGACCAGCACATCCTTTCTTAGATACAGAGCCTAAAACTGCTTCCAGTGTTCCAAATAAAAACCAAAAGAACTGCAGACGCTGTAAATCAGGAACAAAAACAAAGTTGCTGGAAAAGCTCAGCAGGTCTGGCAGCATCTGTGAAGGAGAAAACAAGAGTTAATGTTTTGGGTCCGGTGGGTTCTGAGGAAGGGTCCTTTGTCCAACTTGCTTGTTGCCTCCTTAAAGAAATACATTAATATTTGTCATGCATGACCTCTCCTTTACGAAGTTGTGCTGACTCAGCCCTATTTTACCATACACTTTCAAATACTCTGTAATCTCATCCTTAATAATGGATTCTAAAATCTTCCAGACTAACTGGCCCATAATTTTCTATCCTCTACCTCCCTCCCTTCTTAAACAGGGGCATTATAATAGCTATTTTCCAGTCTCCTGGGATCTTCCCTGTCTCCTGTGATCATGAAAGATTGCCAGCAGTGCCTCCACAATCTCCTCAACTATCTCCTTGAGAACCTGAGGTGTAGTCCTTCTGGTCTGGGTGATTTATCCACTTTTATTACTTTTTATTTCAAAAGTATACTTAATTCATAAAAAATATCTTTGTGTATAGTTTGGTTCTGTACAGTAGCAAATCAAGAAAGCAAACAAACCTTGTAGTGTGACTATCTCAACAAATAAAAGGCATCTCTTACTTGAACAAGACTATATTTACATGTGTTTGAGGCACTGGGAGGGTCTGATAACTGAACCCCATTTAATTTCAGCAGGAAGATCTTGGACAGTAGTCCAATAATTTATCCAACCTTTCTGCTTCCCCAGCACCTCTCTTGGTGATGGCCATTACATTCACCTCTGTCCTCTGACTCTTTTGAAGTTCTGGTATACTACAGGTATCTCCCACTGTGACTTATCAAGTTTCTTTGAGTTTACTTTGTTGCGATTGCTGGATCATTTACATTATTTTCTGTCTTAATACTATTTTAGATATGAAAATAAAATCGTCTCGTCTCAGGTAAATATGAGGTATTACATTAATCTTAACCAGTAGGTGCAAAATGAGATCCCATTTTACTCTCCTGATTTTCTATTCTATTTAATTGACAATTTGCTGCCAAGTGTCTTATCCAAATCATCAACCAGCAACCTGAGCTTAGAAGTGCACATTTAGTGACTAACCAAGCACAAGCTCAGGTCTGGCTCTGATTCTATTTCCTCCCACCCTCCACACACCAACCCCATTTACAGTTAAATAGCCTCTCAACAGTGATGATCTCTGAAATAAAAATAATAAGTGACCATTTGGGCAAGATACTGGTAAACTGCCATTGTTCAGTGAACTTTAAATAAGTATGTGTCAACACCTTCAGGAAATAATCAGGCACAAGGAATCCAGCACATTCATGATTCCACCTCTTTTAGTTCATTTGAAACTCTCTCTCATCTTCTGTATTCCACATTCATCAGGATTAGTTTCAACAATTTACCTAAATAAAATTCTTTGAAGTTTGCATCGCATATAGATACTGTAGGGTGGTTAAGAAAGCAGTTTAGCACATTTGCCTTCATTGCTCAGACCTTTGAGTACAGGAATTGCGATGTTATGCTGAGGTTGTGCAGGGCATTAGTGAGACCTTATCTGGAGTACTGTGTCCAGTTATTGTCACCTTGATATAGGAAGAAAATTATTAAACTGGAGAGGGTTTCAGAGGAGATTTACCAGGATGTTGACAGGAATGGAGGATTTGAGTTATAAGGAGAGGCTGGAAGGGCTGGGACTTTTTTCACTGGAGTGTAGGAGGTTGAGAGTTGACCTTATAGAGGTTTATAAAATCATGAGTGGTATAGATAAGGTGAATGGCAGGTATCTTTTCCCTAGGATGGGGTATTTCAAGACTAAGGGGCAAAATTTTAAGGTGAGAGGGGAAAGATTTAAAAAAGACGTGGGCAAGTTTTTTTTATAGAGTGGTCTGTGTGTGGAATGAACTTCCAGAGGAAATGATGGACGCGGGTACACTTACAACATTTAAAAGACATTTAGATAAGTACATGAATAAGAAATGTTTGTTGGGATATGGGCCAGGTGCAGGCAGGTGTAACTAGTTTAGTTTGGGATTATGATCGGCATGGGCTGGCTGGACCAAAGGTTCTGCCTCTGTGCTGTATGACTCTATAAATTAAAATATAATATTTACAAAGATGGGGAAGTTTAAGAAATTGTTTTCGGTTTAGTTGCAAACATTAAGTAGCTGTAATTTTGGACTCCATACCATTCTGTTTTTTAGCAATAATGGAGTAACTGTATGACCACAATTACAAATCTAACTTGCCCCCAAACTCCCTCTCATTCAGCTGAGGCCCAACTGCTACAAATTTTAAGTGGGCCTTTTCAAGCAGCTAGGTATGCCTTAATTATGTAATTATGTGGTCCTTCAAAATTTAGTCGTTTAATAGATCGGTTAACTTGTCAAACTTCCCAGTGGAGATTGTTGTCTTGCAATCCAATGTTTCAGCACAATAAATGGTAATGATTGTATTGTCTCAAAGTAATTTCTGTTGATAGTTTAAAAATGGAAAAAATGTGATTTGGAGCATTACATTCTCAACATGAACTAATCTCCAAAGTATAATTCAAGAATGGCAGAAATCAGGATAGAAGATTTTTATTCAGTTAGTTTCCTCAAATCAGTGCTACCCACCAACTTTCTGTTAATGGACCACTTACTGGGATAGTTCAGCAGGTTGGATTGTGAAATTATGATTTAAAAGCAGGCCAGTTACTCCTCATATCGTGAGCTCTTAATTTTAGCTGTGTCCATATAATTGCTGTATATGTATATAATTGCTGTTTCAGTTGTTATGGATGATGGCATAACTTCTGTCTTTCCAGTTAATCCTTTATAGTCCCATTTCAGGCAATGAGTACATTAATGTGGCTGACATTCCACTGCAGTATGGAGGGAGAGAGGTTTTCTTTTTGCTGATACATCGATCAATGGTCTATCAGCCTGATTCAGTGGTTCCTGTGGATAACAAGGTGTCCATTACACAAATGCGTGTTAATTAGTTCAGTTGGTTGGATGGCTGATTTGTGATGCAGAGTAAGGCAAAAGTGCAGGAATTGAACAGCTGAAGCTATCACAAAGACCCTGCCATCTCAACCTCATTCCTTGCCTGATGTGTGGTGACCCTCAGGTTAATCTCACCACCAGTCACCTCGTTCTGAGAGAATAGGACTATGGTACAATATTGCACATTATTGCACAATTCAAAGAACAAGGAATTCTCATGATTTCCTTGCAATCAATTAAAAATAACAATGAGCTGCACACAATCCAATCTTTCTTTTCCAAGAGCCCAAAGAGGAGAGAAATGAATTCCCTTCACGCAAACCACAGTGTGGGTGGACCATAGAAAGAGACATAGAAATACATTCACCATTATTCATATATTCATTCATTCAATTTTTTTCTAATCCTCCCGACTTAAAGTGTCAGTTCATACACTTAAGAAAATTCTAGGCTTACTATCTGAAGTAGTCACTGACTTTGAACCCAATCATGGAATTTCCAGCAAAAAGACGCACAACCCAACACATTGCAATCAGAGGTGAAGAAAGCTGATGGTTCTGCCATTTCAGATTGAGCAAAATAGCGGGTGAAAATCTCCATAGAGGCTGGTATCCTGTCACCAAATCAACCTTTAATTTACTCATGGAGAATCCTTGACAACTTAAGCTTCCGCAGAGCCAGGTCTTAGAGTGAACAGTACCCCTGACACAGAGATAGTAGGAACTGCAGATGCTGGAGAATCCGAGACAACAAGGTGCAGGGCTGGATGAACACAGCAGGCCAAGCAGCATCATAGGAGCAGAGAGGCTGACGTTTCGGGCCTAGACCCTTCATCAGAAAAGGGGGAGGGGAAGGGGCTTCTGAAATAAATAAGGAGAGAGTGGGAGGTGGATAGAAGAGGGATAGAGGAGAGGATAGGTGGAGAGGAAACAAACAGGTCGAAGAGGCGGAGATGGGGCCAGTAAAGGTGAGTGTAGGTGGGGAGTTAGGAAGGGGATAGGTCAGTCCAGGGAGGACGGACAGGTCAAGGGGG
>NC_063369.1:2679577-2735053 GCF_021869965.1 Rhincodon typus
ATCCAGCTCTACACCTTGTTATCTCAAATTCTCCAGCATCTGCAGTTCCTACTATCCCTTTTTAATCTCTTAGATCTGGTTCAGTTTTGAAAACAACCAAAGGGCATGATCTGTACAGTAAATGAATTCTTTGTATCTGTACAGACTCTAAATATGAACAAACTCCAGACAAAATAAATCTTCCATTGTCTGCTAAAAGAAATGATATGATAGAGCAGCAGATGTATAGTTCAATGCTTTTCGACTGATGCATGGTTTGGTATAGTGTGGATTTTTTAAAGACACTATCAAGAAGGGATGGCTACTTCACGAGGGGGTGCTGAAGGTTTAGTTTCTTTTCCCACCTCTGTTAAATTCTAAATTCAGTTGCTTTGATATAAAGTGCAATTAGGATGCTGCATCTACCATCACTTTCCAAATAAAGAGTGAGACAGAAAATTGAACAGACATATTAATTTTCTGGTCACTGCCGTGTAAACGTATTCTACATGAAAATATGACATAGATTCTGGGGAAAAACAGAAATAATACAATGATAACATTTTCAATGAAATGGGGAATAAAGACAATTCAGACACAGGTACGTAGATCATTGAAAAAAGGATGAGGGTGGAAAAAGATAATAAAATTCGCAAATGGGACTCTCCCATGTCCTAGTCCCCTACGCCACACACCAGGCCTTGTTATCACATAGGCAGACTTGTGAGCAGATTATAGCTTATGGAACATAAGGAAAGATAGTAACACAGAAATAAAATTGGCCAAGTGATAGGAAACAGAGTAGTGGTTAATTGATGTTTTTCAGGCTAGATAAAGATATATAGTGGAGTCCTCCAGGGGTCACTATTACGACCTTTGCATTTCCCAATGTAGATCAATGATCTAGGCCTTGGTATACAGGGCACAATTTTAAAGCTTGCGAATGATTTAAAACTTGGAAGCATTGTAAACCGTGAGGAGGGTAGTGCAGAACTTTTCAAAAAGGACATAAGTAAATTGATGGGAAGGGCAGAATAGTGGCAGATGAAATTCAACATGGATAAATATGAGGTGATTCATTTTGGTAGGAAGAACATGGAGACATAATATAAATAAAGGACAAAACTCTAAAGGGGCTAAAAACTCTAAAGCAGAGGGACCTGAATGTTTATGTGCACAAAGTCATTGAGGCAGGCAGGATTGATTGAGAACATAGTTAATAAAATATACATGATCCTGGGGGCACACAGAACAAGAGCAGAGAGGTTATGCTTGTATAAAATACTGGTGCAACTTCAACTGGAGCTTTGCGTCCAGTTCTCAGTTCCGCATTTTAGGAAGGATGTGAAGCCATTGGAGGCAGTATAGAAAAAAATCACATAAAATTCTTCCAGGGATAAGGAACTTCAGTTATGAAGAGAAATTAAAGAAATTGGGACTGCTTTCCTTGAAGAACTGAAGTCCCGGAGGACATTTGACAGGGGTATTCAACATCATTAGGGGTGTGGACAGATTAGAAAGGGAGAAACTATTCCTCATTCATGAAAGGATGAAGGACAACAGGGCACAGATTTAGAGTACTTGATAAAAGAAGGAAGAACGACATAAGGAAAACCTTTTATACATAGTGAGTGGTTAAGGTCTGGAATGCAATGCTCGACTATGATGGAAACAGATTCAATTGCAACATTGAAAATGGAATTAGATAACTATCTAATAAGGAGGAATGCGCAGGTTTATGGGGAAAGGCTGGAAGAGCGGAATTAAGTGAATTGCTCATTTAGAACCTTGTGGTGACATGATGGGTTGAATGACATTTTTTTGCTGGCAATGTAATTTCTGTGATTCAGTGATATCAATATTGGTTAAGCTGGAACAAGTTTATCATCTAACTTCTTGGCTTCAGTTGGTATGTGGCCATGAGGCAGCTTAAGATTCATCACTATAACACAAAAATCAAATTATTCCTCATTTAATGCCCTGGAGTTTTCTCCATGGGAGCAATTCAGAATTTGAACTTACATTGTACCTGAAGCTGCATCCATTTTGTCAACCGCAAGTTGCACCCAAATATCCTTTCAATTTCATTCAAATTCACTTGAACCTTAAGTGGGCATAAATGGGGAAGTAGTGGTTAGTATTGTAGTGGTAATGTCACTGGACCAATAATTCAGAATCCAGGCTAATGTTCTAGGGATATGGATTCAAATCCTGCCATGACAGTCCAAAGATGTGCAGGTTAGGTGGAGTGGCCATGCTAAATTGCCCAGGGTGTCTAGGGATGAGCATGCTAGGTGGATTAGCCATGGGAAATGCAGGGATAGGGTGGGTCTGGGTAGGATGCTCTTTGGAGAGTCAGTGTGGACTAGATGGGCTGAATGGTCTGCTTCCACACTATAGGGATTCTATGATTCTCTTCATGCCCTTGGCCATGTATCAAAGTCCTTGTCTTGGCCAAAGACATCCAACATTTCTTTCACTCACTTGTGTCATCGGAGAAATGTAAAATTCCGATTAATTTGGAATATCTCCCAGGTATTTGGTGTTTAATACCAACATACATATTTTAATCCATTGAGTAACCATTACCTGCAGACTACATAATAATTGTTGACAATCGTGGTCAATGGCTCTGATGTTTGACAAAATGTGCTACTGGCTACAGATCATGTTGACCTGATCCTTTGGTGGCTTAATTCTCTCCTTTGGCTGCATGAAATGCATTACCAAAAAAAAATGAACCTGTTAAAATCAGTTTTTTTTTCAAAAAGACTAAAATTCACTTCTTATCATAATTTTTCCTTGAGAGGAGAAAGCTAAAAGGAGATTTGGTTGTAATTTTCAAAATTCTGGACAGAGTAGACAGGGAGAAACTGTTCCTGCTCATGAAAGGATCAGGAATGAGACAACACACATCTAAAATGATTTACACCATATAATAAAATCTTTTTCACACACCATGCATTTGGGTCTGCGACACCTGTCGTGTGATGGAGGCCAGTTCAGTTGGAAAATTCAAGAGGATATAAGATGGAGATGATTATTTAAATAGAAATTGTATGTAGGGTTATGGGGAAGGCGCGAGAAAATGATGCCATATCATATTATTCATCTGAAGAAGGACCGAGGCTCCAAAAGTTTGTGTTTTCAAATAAACTTATTGGACTGTAACCTGGGTGTCGTGTGATTTCTGACCATATTCAGAGAGTTGTGCAGACACAATGGGCCAAAAGATCTGCTTCTGCACCATTATAGTTCTCTGATTCTGTTTCTCGCCCCAGTCTGTTGTCTGTTTATTTAGAATCAATAGTTTCAAAGTTTAATGGATGAATTTCAACAAATTTCAACAAACACTGCTACACAGATAGGGTATAGCCAAAGGAAGAACTAATCTACTTTTGGCAAACATGTAGATTCAGATCCAGGTCTTGTAACATTTTTAAAGAATCTGTTAACTTCGTGGAAAAGGGAGAATTGACTTATTCAAAGGATGTTGTGGATTATTTTATTCAGAATTGTTGGACTGTTTCAGAATATTATGGATTACCTCAGTTTCTACAATGAAACACATCACAGCTGTTAGTGCATTTACAGAGTTTTCAGAGCAGGTTGTTGGATGTCGATTGGCCTAAAGTCTCCTCCATGGCTTGGAAGTACTTAATAAAATGATTTTATATTCTGCTGTGTTATTACAGAAACTCAACTAAGCAAGAAGAGTTGCATAATTGTAATAACATTGAGTTAACATGAATGTTGGACATATGTACTCCATTGAATTCCCTCTTGTTCATACTAGTTTAGAATGATTTGGAGGAGGAATTTACAATAACTATTCTAATCTGCAAATGCTTCTCAACAGCAGCAGTTAATCTCCAAATGAACTCAGAATCTTAAAGGTTAGTAATTCAACTTTTAAATCTTAAATGAACATGCAAAATTAAACACAAAGTAAAATACAGCAGATAATCAAAAACCGAAACAAAAAAAAGACAATGCTGGCAATACTCAGCAGGTCAGGCAACATCTATAAAGAGAGAAACTGAAAAAAAAAAGACTTTCTGAGGATAGAACATTGGCCTAAAATTAACATTAAAACACAGCATTACTTTACAAAATAAGTTATTTTGGATTATATGGTGCCATACTTCTGACAATATAAAGCAATGTATCCTTTAATATACTGTTAACCAATGCGGAAAATCCACTACTCTATTTTAGGAAATATGTTTTTTTTTGCAAAATGCTGTTTCTTCTGGAAAACTGTGACATTGATGATGGATGGTGGATGGAAGCGAGCAATAAGTTAGAGGAGAAACAGACAAATGCGAATAAAATCTTGGCATGTTGAAGACATTGCTATTAAATAAACATATCACCATCAAGTATAAATCATAGGTGCTTGCTTCTATTTGACCCGTTTCACCAAAACTCTAAGATTTGCAATCTGATAACTGCTTTGTACAGCCTCATTCAATAAAAGGACAGGAAGATTAATGTTAACACTGATAGATTACAACAGTTATTGCTGTGAGCTTTATATTCAATTACTTGTTTGTACTGGGGAAATGAAAAGCCTTTGCATTTTTTGATGTTACTGAGAGTTTTAAGCAGTCTAATGTTTGGTAGAGTGGTTCAATCCAGAGAAAAGCTCCCTTTACTATGTCCCAATAATGCATCCCAGGAGGAAGTCTACTGCACCAATGTAATCATTCTATCTTCTACACTTGTCATTCCATTGGTGTTTCTGAGTCTTTTGAACACTGTATTTAATTTAGTTTTATTCTATGACTGTTGGAAATTTGGATGAGGTAGTCAAACGAATTTCCTGTAGGATCCTTATAACCATAAATGGAGAAGATTTTTATGTCTTCAATCTAAGCTAGATATCAATCCTGACCAGAGACGAAAAGGCCAGCATTTAACACAGTTAGTATCACTTGACGTTCACAGTTATTTTGACATTCTTTGTTTTGGAAACTTTACATGTAATTCTAGTTTCTCTGAAGGCTTGAGCATTTGGTCCACACCTCAGTATGCCAATATTTAAGAAATCTGACAGGACGTGTTTCAGCTACACACTTCAATTCTGAAACCCCATTGTAACCCACCATCTGATAGACGAGTACCAAGCCTATGCTCCGAAGATTGTGATTGTAATAGCTGAGCTAGGAAATTATTATGTGAATAATTAAGAATTCAGAGCTGCTTTGTACTACCCTGTCATACTGGATAAACCAATGGATAATGCCATTTATCCATTCCTTATGAATATACCATCAATGGCAAAGGCAGTATAATTTGGATAAATGTGAGGCTATTCACTTTCGAAGCAAAAATAATAAGGCAGATTACTACCTGAATGGCTGTGAATTGGGAGAGGAGAGTGTGCAGCGGGACCTGGGTGTCCTTGTGCACCAGGCGCTGAAGGTGAGCATGCAGGTGCAGCAGGCAGTAAAGAAGGCAATGGTATGTTGGCCTTCATTGTGAGAGGTTTCGAGTACAAGAGCAGGGATATGTTGGTGCAGTTATACAGGGCCTTGGTGAGGCCACACCTAGAATATTGTGTGCAATTTTAGTATCTTTTTTGGAGGAAGGATGCTCTTGCTTTCGAAGGAGTGCAGCGAAGGTTTACTAGGCTGATTCTGGGGGTGGTGGGTCTGACGTATGAGGAGAGGTGGGTGTGTCCAGAACCAGGGGCCACAGTCTGAGGATTCAAAGCAGATGATTAAGGACAGAGATGAAGAGATATTTTTTCACCCAAAGAGTGGTAAGCCTGTGGAATTCATTACCACAGGAAGTAGTTGACACCAAAACATTGATTGTATTCAAGAGGTGACTACATATAGCACTTGGGATGAATGGGATCAAAGGTTATGGGTACAAAGCAGGATAAAACTATTGAGTTGGACGATCAGCCATGATCATGAAGAATGATGGAGAAAGCTCAAAAGGCCAAATGGCCTCCTCATGCTCCTATCTTCTATATTTCTAAGTATCAATTAGCTGATTTAGTCAACCTGTCAAAGTTAGGTAGGACACAACTAATTTTTATTCAAATAGAGTCATAGAATCATACAGCTCGGGAACAGACCATTAGGTCCAACTTGTCCATGCCAATCAAGTTTCCCAAACTAAATAAGTACCACTTGTCTACATTTGGCCCATACCCCTCTAAATCTCTCTTAATGATGTATCTGTCCAAATGTCTTTTAAATGTTGTAACTGTATCTGCATCTACCACTTTCTCTGGCAGTTCATTCCACACACAAACCACTCTCCATATGGAAACATTGCCCCTCGGGTCCCTTTTAAATCTTTCTCCTGTCACCTAAAAAAATGCCCTCTAGTTTTGAACTTCTTTACCCAAGTGAAAAGACCTATACTATTCACCTTATTTATGCCCCTCACGATTTTATAAACCTCTATAAGATCACCCTCAACTTCCTACGCTCTAATGAAGAGTCCCAGCCTCTCCTTATAATTCAAAACCTTCAGCCCAACAACATTCTTATAAATCTTTTCTGCATCCTGTCCAATTTAATAATATCTTTCCTACAGCAGGGTGACCAGAAATGTACACAGTACTCCAAAAGTACTCCAATCTCACCAACATCCTTACAATCTCAACATGACGTCCTAACTCCTATACTCAATGATCTGAGCAATGAAGGCAAGCATGCTAAATGTCTTCTTAATCACCCTGTCTACCTCTGGTGAAACTTTCAAAGAACTATGTACCTGAAGCACAAGATCTTTCTGTTTGACAACACTTTCCAGGACCCTACCATTAATTGTATAAGTCCTGTCCTTGTTTGTTTTACCAAAATGCATCGCCTTGAATTTATCCAAATTTAACTCCATATGCCACTCCTCAGTCGATTGGCCCAGCTGATCAAGATCCCTTTGTAATCTTAGATAATCTTCTTCACTGTTCACTATAGTACCAATTTTGGTGTTTTCTGCTTCTGTAGCACCAATTTTGGTGTTTTCTGCAAACTTACTAACCATGCCTCCTAAATTCTCATCCAAATCTTTCATATAAATGACAAATAGTGGACCCAACAGGGATCCTTGCAGAACACCCCTGGTCACAAGCCTCCAGTCCAAAAAACAACCCTCCACTACCACCCTCTGTCTCCTACCATCAAGCTAATTTTGTATTCAATTAGCAAGCTCTCTGATGTAACTTTACTAATTAGTCTTGCATGCAGAACCTTGTCAAAGGCTTTACTAAGGCTGTGTCCTTCTGCGATTGTATGGGAAGGTGCCATGGGGTTGTGGGGAGGTATTGGGAGTGGAGGGGGAGTAGACCAAGCTGTCCCCAAGAATTTGAATTCAATAAATATCTGGAATTAAGAATCTAATGATGACCATGAACCTGATGTCGATTGTCAGGAAAAACCCATCTGGTTTACATGCCCTTTAGGGAAGGAAACTGCCACCGTTACCTGGTCTGGCTTACATGTTACTCCAGACCCACAGCAATATGGTTGACTCTGGCATCTGGGCAATTATGAATGGTCAATAAATGCTGTTTAGTCTGCAACACCCTCATCCCATGAATAAATTTTTAAAAAATGAACTTCAGGATGTTAATTGATTGTAAAATACTTTGGGATTCTCTGGATTTGTGAAAGGCTCTAGAAAACTATATATCTTGGCTCTTCAGCTTTTCATTTTATATCTTAGCTCTTCTATTGTTTCAACAATGGCCTTGCACTCAGCCTCTTCAACGGGTCTAACTATTGCCCTGCACCTAGCATCTGAGTGAGTATAACTAACTGAACTGTATGTAAACTTCTCAGTAAACCTGTGCACAACAAGCTGCTGAAAGAGCTGAAGAGAGTGGAAAAACTTCATGAATATTCCAATTTATGCAGAGACAATGCCCAGGTTTTGAGTGTGGAGGTGCCAGTGTTGGACTGGAGTGGACAAGGTCAGAAATCACACGACACCAGGTTATAATCCAACAGGTTTACGTAAAAACACAAGCTTTTGGAGCCTCTGTCCTTCCTCATGTGTTAGTGAGAGAGGCAGTATCACACACTGAATTTATTAGTAAAAGATCAAAGTGTTACACCACAAATGAGGATGTATTAAACAAACCTAAGATGCTGTTAAATCTTTAAGCAGTTAGAAGGTTTTAATTGATTAATATGTATATGTAAATCCCCAAATTCCTTTCAAGTAACTGTCCTGAGAGAACTAAAGGTTTTATCAGTGTAAAGAAGAGGTGATATTTTAGGTCAGACAATGCATGTTAAGTGTGAGGCCTTGTTTAGAATTATTTGTGTTTTGGTTTGGGGTTAGATTGACTTTATTTCTAAAGTAGGAATTTGTAAAACGCCACATTGACTGTCTATAAATTGTGTGCTTTTTGAACACAATAGACCGTTTCTGCAAATACAAGTTCACCCCATAGATTCACATGTGTGTGTGTGAGGTGGGGGTGGGGAAAGTGAGTGTGTGTATGCATGGGAGAGGATAGAGAGAGAGAAAGACTGTGTGTGTGCAGGTGCGGGAGAGAGAGTTTCTGTGTGTGCTTGAGGGACAGTGTGTGTGTGTGAGATAGTGTTTTATTTCTTTATTTTTTCACAGGATGAGGGCTTCATTGGCTAGGCAGCATTTATTGCCCATCCTGAATTGCTTAGATGACAGTTAAGAGTCAACCACATGTCTGGAGTCACATGTAGGCCAGACCAGATAAGGATGGCAGTTTCCTTCCCTAAAGGACATTAGTGAACCAGATGGGTTTTTCTGACAATCAACAATGGATTCATGGTCATCATTAGATTCTTAATTCCAGATATTTATTGAATTCAAATTCCACCTGTGTGTGTGTGAGTGTGTCTGTATGTATGCATGCGTGAGAGTGTATAGTGTGGTGGGGTCACCTGTAGTGCGACATGAGCCCAAGATGCTGGTTAAGGCCGTCCTCATGGCTCCTAAACCTGGCTATCATCCTCTGCTCAGTGACTCTGCATTGTTGTGTATCCCAAAGTCCACCTTTGAAGATGTCTACCCGAACATCCAAGACTGAATGTCCTTGACCGCTGAAGTGTTCCCCAACTCGGAGGGAACATTCCTGTCTGGCGATTGTTGCGTGGTGTCCATTCATCCATTATCATATCGTCTGCGTGGTTTTGCTAATGTACCATGCCTCGGGGCATCCTTGCCTGCAGCATATCAGATAGACAATGTTAGCCGAATCACATGAGTATCTGCCGTGCACATGGTGGGTGGTGTTCCCACGTGTGATGGTAGTGTCCATGTCAAAGATCTGACATGTCTTGCAGAGGTTGCCATGACAGGGTGCCTTAGTGTTCTGGTCGATGTTGTCCTGAAGGCTGGGTAGTTTGAAGCGAGCAATGATCTGGTTAAGATTTTGCGGTTATTTGAAGGCAAGAAGTGGAGGTGCGGGGAAGATCTTGGCGAGGTGCTCATCGTCATTGATGACATGTTGAAGGCTGTGAAGAACATGGCATAGTTTCTCCGCTCCTGGGAAATACTGGATGACGAAGGGTACTCTATCAGTGTCTGTCTTCTGAGGAGGTCATTACTGTTTTTTGCGGTGGCACATTGGAACTGGCGATTGATGAATTGATCATCGTATCCTGTTCCTATGAGGGGGTCCCTCAACACCTTCAGGTGTCTGTCTTGTTCCTCCTCATCCAAATAGATCCTGTGTATGCACAAGGCTTGTCCATAGGAGACGGTTGTTTTAAGATGTTTAGGGTGGAAGCTAGAGAAGTGCAGCATCATGAGGTTATTCGTAGGCTTGTGGTGGAGTGAGGTGTTGAGGTGTCTGTCCCTGATGGAGATGCATGTGTCCAAGAACAAGACTGATTCTAAAGGGTAGTCCATGGTAAGTCTAATTGTGGGATGAAACTAATTGATATCACTATGTAGTTGTTTCAGTGATTCCTCGCCATGAGTCCAAAGGAAAAAAATGTCATCAATGTATCTGGTGTATAGCGTTAGTTGGAGGTTCTGTGCAGCAAAGAAGTCTTGTTCGAACCTGTGAATGAAAATGTTGGCATACTGGGGAGCAAGACTGGTTCCCATGGCTGTTCTGTGTGTGTCTGGATGAAGAACCGGTTGTTGAAGGTGAAGACATTGTGGTCGAGGATGAAGTGGAATAGTTGTAGGATGGTGTTTGGAAATTGGCAGTTGGTGGTATTGAGTACTGAGGCTGTGGTGGCGATGCCGTTGTTGTGGGGCATGTTTGGGTAGAGTGCCAAAATGTCCATTGTGACAAGGAATGTTCCTGGTTCAACTGGTCCATGGGTGCTGAGTTTCTGTAAGAAATCTGTAGTGTTGCGACAGAAGCTGGTGGGGTCCTTGTACAATGGGTTTCAAGATGCCCTTGACATAGCCAAAGAGGTTCTCACACAGGGTCCCATTGCCTGGTATGATGGGACGTGTGTTGGCTTCGGGTAGCTTTGCTTTGTGCCAACCAAAGACCCAAAATGTCAACTTTCCTGCTCCTTTGATGTTGCCTGACCCGCTGTGTTCCTCCTTCGATCATCAGTAATGTTATGAAAGGGGTGATCAGCAATAACTGAACCACTGATGCTCAGTTTGGGTTCATCAAGGGTTCAACTCCTGACCTTGTTACAGCCTTGGATCAAGCATGGACAAAACAGCTGAATTCCAGAACTGAGATAAGAGTGACAGCCCTTGAAATCAAGGCTGCATTCAACTAGTTATGGCATCAAGGAATCCTAGCAAAACTAGAATCAATGTGTATCGGGGGCAAACTCTTCACTGGTTGGAGTCATATCTGGCACATAAGAAGATGGTTGTGGTTACTGGAGGTCAGTCATCTCAGCTTCGGGCTTTCTCTGCAGTAGTTCTTCAGGCTAGTGTCCTAGACCAAACATCCTCAGCTGTTTCATCAACGACCTTCCCTCCACGATAAGATCTGGGCTGGGATGTTCTCTGATGATAACACAGTGCAGCAGCATTCATGACCCCTCAGATACTGAAGCAGTCCATGTTCAAATGCAACAAAATCAGGACAAATCCAGCCTTGGACTGACAAGTGACAAGTAGCATTCGTGCCACACGAATGAGGTTACGACCATCACCAATAAGAAAAAGTCTAACCACTGCCCCTTGACTTTCAATGGTGTTACCACCACTGAATCCCCTACTATCAACACCCTTGGGGTTACCCTTAACCAGACACTCAACTGTACTCACCACATAAACACAGTGGCTACAAGTGCAGATCAAAGGCTAGGAATACTGCGGCGAGTAAATCATCTCCTGATTCCCCAAAGCCTGTCCATCATCTACAAAGTCAGGAGTGAGATGGAATATTATCCACTTACCTGGATGAGTGCAGCTACAACCAACATTCAAGAAGCTTAACACCACCCATGACAAAGTAGCCTGCTTGATTGGCACTACATCCACAAACATTCCCACTCCCTCCACACTGACGCTCAGTAGCAGCAGTGTATATTATCTACAAGATGCACAGCACAAAGATCCTCAAGCAGCACGGTCCAAGCCCACAACCAGTTCCATCTAGAAGGACAAGGACTGCCAATGCATGGGAACACTACCAACTGTAAGTTCCCCTCCAAGCCACTCACCATTCTGATTTGGAAATATATTGCCATTTCTTCACTGTCAATAGGTCAAATCTTGGAATTCCCTCCAAAATGACATTGCGGGTCAAGCCACAGCAGGTAGACTGCAGTGGTTCAAGAAGACAGCTCACCTCCACCTTCTCAAGGGCGACAAGGACAGGCAATAAATGCTGGCTCAGCCAGTGACACCCACATCCCATGAATGAATATAAAAAGAATAAGCCATTTGGCCTTATGAGTCTGCTCTGCCCTTTGATAGGTTCATGGCTGATTGGAGTAAGGTCTGGTCTCCATTTTCCTGTTTATCCCCCATAACCTTTGAGTCACCAACCTGTCAAAATCTATCTAATTTGGTCTTGAATAATTTCAATGCCCAGCCTTTATCACAATGCAAATGAAATAGTACTTTTTTTATGGGGTTAAGAAAGAATTATAAAAACTGACATGGTGGCTGTCACCAAGATTTTGTTGGTTGCTTAGGGGACTCCCAAAATTCAATAAATTATGAAGAATGTTAGGCTGTTTGGAGACAATGCAAAGGAGATTTACTAGAATGCCAATTGGATGAGAGGAACTTCAATTACAAGGAGAGGCTGGAGAAATTGGTTTTAGTCTCCTTGGAGCAGAAAAGTTTAAGGAAAAATACCATAGGTGCTCAAAATGAAAAGCTTTGATAGAGTAAACAGGGTCAAACTGTCAAGAGGGTAATTGGTAAAAGGACCAGAAAGGGGCTGAAGAGATAATTTTGCATACGTTATCAAACATAATATAGTACGTGAAAGGCTCCTCGGAGCAAATTCAAAAGTAAAGGTAACTTTCAAAAGGAAATTGAACAAATGCTTGTGGAGGAAACATTTGCAAAAGTAGGACCATGGGACCACTTGATTTATTCTTCAACGAGCCGGCACAAGCAAAATGGGCAGAATGGCCTACTGTGTACTAATACGATTCCATTTTTAAAAATCCTGTGTTACGGTCTGAACTAACATCCTCTGTTTCAAGAGTTCAAACTAAATGTTGTGTGGATTTCGGATAGAAAACGCTTTTACCTGCCTTCTGAGGTTTACGAAGATTCGAAGGTCAAAAACAGAAATATAAGTAACAATGTAAAAATACAAAGTAAATACGAATAAAATACAAATAAAAAACATAAACAGTGATATTTTAAAATACAAATGCTGACACTTTGGGGATCACATATAATCAATCGTCCCGTAAAGCCCACTTTATCAAATTGACCCCAAATACAACGTCCCTCCAGGATATCGCAATGTATCCATGTTTTTTTTTGGCACAGTTTTGAACCAATATCTTTTTAAACAGCAGAAAAGTCAACGGATTTTCATTTACTTTGGTGACAAGAACACGTATTTGGGTTATAAAGATGAGAACTAACACTCGATTTTTAATATGACGTTATCAGGCAGTGCAGGGAGACCAGAGTAGCTTGGAATAGAGAATCATCCATCCCTCTCATCATTCGAGATGCCTAGATGTGCGCCAGGGGCTGTTCTGTTTTAAGTCATTTGCTTGTGGAGTACAGCGGGGTGATTGATTATTTTTGAAGATGGACGAGTGGGGTATTGGGGTCGCCGAAACCTTCTGATTCTTTCTGAGAATGGTTGTGGACTGTGTATTCCCCGAGACAGACGGCGGCGGGGGCCGGGGGGAGGGGAGAAGAGAACCAGGCTTCGGAAAGATTGCAAGTCGATGCCTGTAACCTGATTTCTGCGTTTATTTCGTATCAAATTTCAAAGTACAGTGACTCATTTTCTATCCCCTCGTCCGATTGCATGGATTCCAGGTGAGCTTTTTATTGCATTTTAATATCTAGCTATTTTAAATAAAAGTGTAAATTCAGATTTTAATTAACGTCATTATCTAAATACTCCTGGGGTTAAAACTTTAAATCCTTTGAATTTAATTGATTTGAAGATGTGGTACAGAGGATTTTTTTTTAGATTCAAAATTAATATTAAGAACGAGCCCAGCTTCACAAATTCAACAAATGCGTGGTGGAGGTATAGGAGTCCTGAAGCATTTAACCCACAATGTGTGGTGATTTCACTCAGCTACATGATTAGGCTGTGTGTGGTACCTACTCAGTTTTATGTTTTCCGCTCCGATTTATGACGGAACTTTCAGTCAGGAGTGCTGCCAAGTTCACAGTGACGAGGTTAGAGACCTGGAGTGCTTCAAGTATTGTTCATTAATATGCAACGTGATAAAAACATATTTTATTTGCGTTTAAAAATAGATAATCTATGTTGTTCCTAGGTAGGGTTTATCAGATTGATGCGGCTGCTAAAATAAAGCTGTAATTAAATTGATGCACACAGAAAATGCTGGCGAAACGCAGCAGGTCTGGCAGTACCTGTGGAGAGAGAAACATTTCCGTTTCGAATCCGATATGACTCCTCTTCAGAACGTCAACCTGGTGTGTTGATTTAGAGGAACTTTTCTGTAGGTAAGTGGTTTAGATGCGTGTATCCAGAGGCTGATGGCTAAAGGAAGTTCTGTGGATTGACAGATGCTGGTAAATCTCTCGGGTCGGGACCGATTAGAAAACATAGAAAATAACCGATGATATTGTAGTTATTTTCCTGCTTTGCTACAATCTTTGACTGATTTGTTATCACTGAATATTTGAACATTAGGTGAAATTTTGAGTTAGTCAGATTTTCCTTTTCCCGGTTGATACTATTGTGATAAGTATAATTGTTGGCTTGGCATATAAATAAACAAGAACGTTAGGAGGTCTTACTTTTAAAATTTGCATTGGAAAATTGTGGCTTGGGCTATTGATCTTTTGCCACAGAATTTTCAATCGTGTTGAGTTTCTTTGAATGTGCTTGAGACTGTTGCGTAACCATATTAGGAACATAGGCAACTCAATGCAAGAAATTCAGATGTACAGACGTACTGTACTAAACAGTGGCCAGTGTAGGTAAATAATAAGGTGCTACTCATTTGGAGAGACACGTGCTCCACGTTGGAGTGGCCTGCGTGAGGATACAGCTGGCACAGAATAGGGAATTATTTTTGATACTATCCATTCACTTACCAATTAACAAAACAGATCATGCCGTTATGTTGCAAAAACGGTACATCAGAAGTAACAGAATGATCTGAAGATATTGTTATAGTTGGACACCAAACAAAAAACTCTGCACTTTTCACGATATCAGCGACTTTACAACAAATGTAGTCGCTGTTGTAATATTGAAAGCTCAATGCACTTGGCATACAGGTCTGGTCACTGAGATGCAATGATGTGTCGGCTGAAAAAGTGTGCGGTTTATTTGTTGCTGCAACTTTCACTTAGCTACAAAATGATGCCGTAGCAAATGCACATTTCCTCGATGAGATCGAGTGAAGGTTATTGGCATCTGTGCTGGGAGAATGCCGTAGGCAAACCATGATATCAATCAACATGTGATGTTACTGTGTCACCAACACTGCCATTTTGGAACGTAATACTTCAATTAATGAACACACGCATCGAAGAACCTCTTGACAACACTATTAAGTAGATCATCGACTATTTTGAGGGTTAGTTGCTGATTTCATTTCTGCTACCTCTTGTTAACTTGCCTTTAAGCAACAAGTATGTGTTGGTAGTGTCAAACTCCTGTGCCTGTTTCCAGGGGTTATCAAATTTTGCTCCCTCCAGACCATAAGATGTAGGAGTAGAAATTGGCCATTTGGCCTAAGGAGTCTGCTGATCATGGTTGATATGAAAATCTTCAACTCCACTTTCCTGCCTTTTCCCCATAACCCTTGAGTTCCTTGTTGATTAAAAATCTACCTCAGCCTTGAATATACTTAAAAACCCAGCCGCTTTAGTCTTCTGCAGTGAAGATTCACTACCCTCTGAGAAAAGAAATTCCTCCTCATCTCTGTTTTAAATGGACAATCCCTCACTCTGAGATTATGGTCTCTGCTCTAGACTCCCACAAGGGGAAGCAAACTCTCTGTATCTACCCTGTCAAGCCCACTAAGTCCCTTGTATGTTTTAATAAGGCTGCTGTCATTTTTCTACATCCCAATGACTACAGGTCCAAACTATTCAAGTTCCCATAAGGAAATACCTCCATTCCTTGGATTGAACTAGTGAACCTTCTCTGGGCTGCCTCCAATGCCAGTATTATCTTTCTTGAGATATGGAGATCAAAATTGTTTATTGTTAGCCATTCACAGTAAAGGGGGTGAAGATTGAGAAATGCATTCCAGTGTCATTATTAAAATATTAATCAAATTTTAAACATTATCTTCCATGCAAATGAAGGACTGAAGGGAGGAGGTTAAATTGGGTGTTGTGATGGGAATAATAGATTGTTCTGGAAGGATGAGCCAGTATGGACTGCACTGACTTCCTCTTATTTATGATTATAAAGATAAATAGTTACACCTCAGAAGGTTGTGTTCATACAAGTTCTTTGCCAGATCGACTCAGCTAATCCCATTGCCCAGGCCTTTCTTGTAGCCCTGCAATATTTTTCTCTTCAGATAATCAACTGGTTTGAAAGTCACGATTGAATCTGCTTTTACCGCGCACCCAGGCTGCATTTAAAAAGTATTTTCTTCATGTCGCCTTTGGTTTAATTGCTTCACATCAAATCAGCGTTCCCTATTTTCTGAGGAGCAGTTTCTCACTATCTGCTGTCAGTTGTTAATAATAAGCATATCAATGCTGCCTCAGGAAACTTCATCCAGAGTAGGAAAGAGCTTCAACTTTAATATAAATAAGCTGCTTGTCAACAGATAGGAAAGCATGTACAGTATCCTGAAAAACTGCTACTACAGTTCTGTATCATGTCAGTTAACCAGGATAATCTATAACTTGTGCATTTTGAGCCAATCCACTCTGCTGAGGCATTTTAAGAAGCCACATCTTGAAGCAAGCTTCACATTGACTTTCAATTATGAAAACGGGTTCTGAATCTTTATAGGAATTCTTAATGCTCTGAATAATCTTGCAGTATTAATATTGTGCAGATCAGAACTTTCGGTAACCATTCATTTCTGTTACCTCCTCCCAGCCACACAGCTCTCCAAGATCACTGCAGCCCTTTAATTGTGGCTTCTTGTGTATTTCTAATTTTAGTTGTTCCATTCACTGGCAATCCCACCTTCAGTTTGTGGTACTATATTTTTTGACAATGCTTCTGTGAAGCACCTCGGTACATTGTACCATGTTAAGAATGGTGTGTGAATACAAGTTGTTTTGTTGAAGGGCATCTTAACTTGGCCTAATATTGATCTCACCCTTGAATAATTTCCAGCTAAGATTCCTGGCTGATCCCAATCCCTAGGACACTATAGCTAAGTACAGTGTCATCTATCTGTCCTTGTTCATTCTTGTATTGTTCAGTTAACTCATTCCAGATATGGATGAAATGGTCTGTGCCATGCTGGGTGAAATCTAGCAGGGGAGTTACAAAGAGCTTTATACATTTATTCTTAAGACTGCGAGGTAATTAGCTGTTCACTTTATTTATTTTCATCTCAAATTCATGTGAATAAATAGTCCACCAGGCAGTACTGTTAATTGTAGCTGAGCAAATTACTTAGTGATATATGTTAAGACAGAGTATCTTATGAACATCACCTGTAGTGGTGCAAAGAGCAGAAAGAAAGTTGATATCATTCTAAAATGACAGGCAGCAGCTGCCTGTCTAAAGACGCACTACAGGATGTAAGATAAAGTACCCTGTTCAACAAAATTAGAAATTTATTCTACTTTGAAGTTGATCATTCCTCTTTGCAGCGTCCATCTTATTTTTCCTACAAGTAGCCTCACTCTCACACTCCCCCATGGCCTCCCAATCTTCCCCAGACTTCCTGTCACTTGCAGGCAAAAGGGAGGCTTGCTCTTAAGGCAGGCCTCTGTTGGTCCCCACTCAGTGCTGGCCTTTATCCCGCACCCATTGGATCTCAAGTCTCTGGTTGGCCTCCTGCCAGTTGACATGTGCTGATGATGTCTTCACTGCATGGAATGCAGGAATATTGTTGGTATAGGGGAGGCAATGGCCTAATGGTATTGTCATTGGACTCTTAATCCAGAGACCCAGGTAATGTTCTGGGGATCCAGGTTTGAATTGTACCATAGCAGATGGTGGAATTTGAATTCAATAAATCTCTGGAATTAAGAGTCTAATGATGACCATGAATCCATTGTTGATTATCAGAAAAACCATCTGGTTCACTAATGTCCTTTAGGGAAGGAAACTGCTGCCCTAACCTGGTCTGGCCTACATGTGACTCCAGACCCACAGCAATGTGGTTGACTCTTAACTGCCTACTGGGCAATTCAGGATGGGCAATAAATGCTGGCACAGCCAGCAACACCCTTGTCCTGTGAATGAATTTTTAAAAATGCACAGATGCTTCCTGGATCTGTTCTGTTGTGGCACTGTCATGACCTGGGTTGGCATATGCACAGTGATCATTTTGAAAAGATGAATAATCACTTTGATATGTTAAAGTCATGGGTTCCTGGAGGGAAAAGGTTAGGAAAACCTTAGTTTTATGCAACTAGATCCAATACTATAGATGGCACTGTGGAGTTATGATGATATATTAAGGTCTTTTCATCTCATTTATTATTTTCCCAAGAATGTTCTATTGTAGTTGATTTACACTGCCATCTTCATGTATGATTTGAAAACAGAAATCTCCAAAATATGTATTATACCTTGTGATGACCTCTGGCAGAAATGGGGTTGGATCATTACAACATGATTTACAAAAATGCAATTGCAAAGAATCGACCCAACATAATTTAACAGTGCAGAAAAAGAAAGGTAATTAACCTTAGTCCTCCAAGGAACCACAGACATCTCCCTCTCTTTTAGGTTGTATGCTAATGGCTATTGAGCTTGAAGAGCATATCTCTGCATCAAGCATGGGCCAAGGCAAGGGGACAGCCCTCCATAAACTACGTACAGGGATTAAACCTGTACCATTGTATCTGCATACATTATAATCATCTACTGCTGACTCTCGCTCCAGAAAAGGAGGCAAATCTAACTAAATGAAAAATCTTCCGAAAAGCCATTTGTTCTCCAGTAGTTGAATCATTTTATATATGGCAATGTTGTCAATGGCAAGAGAACGATGAGTCTGACACCCATTACATTCTGTCATTGGTGTCCTGTGATGCATTGTTTTTGGCTTCTTCATTGCCAGGTCTCTGAATTAACTTATGCATCTTGCTACTTGTGCAAGTTGTTTTGAATGCATGTGATTCAATAGAATTTCATACACTTAGAAACCTCGTTTCAACTTTAAGAATGAGCAACCTGTCTATTGAATTTCTCCAGAAGTGCATTGGATGTAAGGTCCTTCCAGCGTTCATTTTCAAGCTTATTGATAGAGCTAAAGTAAGACATAGTCTCTCAAATGAACAGACTTTTACGCAAGACGAGATTGGTAGCAGGGTTAATAATAGTAAGTTGTTTTGTATGCCATGCTTGGTCTGAAGTGCACAACCTTCTTTCATCATTTGATTGAATCCACTTGTGTCACTATATCGCCTCTAACGACAATACACATTAAACTATACCCTCTTGAAACACATCTGCACTATAAACTAACTTAAACAGCAACTGGTTGGTAGTTAAATGTGCTGCTTAAATGTGATAAATCTCTGAACATGTAAGGGTTAATGGACTCTCAGGGGAATGTAGCACTGACAGCCAGGTTTCCGGTACTGAGACTGGGTTTAGTGTAATGAGGGGTGTAGTTGGGACACAGAAAGATAGTGAGGAAAGAGATCAGTCTGAGACTGGTACAGATGGGAAAAGGAGCAAGTCAAACAGTCAGGGCAGGCAGGAACATAGCAGAGAATGAGGTAGTACTGATAAATTAAACTGCATTTATTTCAATGCAACAGGCCTAACAGGTAAGGCTGATGAACTCAGGGCATGGTTGAGAACATGGGACAGGGATATCATAGCATTTACAGAGATGTGGCTCAGAGATGCACAGGACTGGAAGCTTAATTGTTCCAGAGTATAGATGCTATAGGAAGGATAGAAAGGGAGGCAAGAGAAGAAGGCGAGTGCCATTTTTGATTAGGGACATCACGGCTGTACTTAGGGAGGATATTCCTGGGAATATGTCTAGAAAATTATTTGGATGGAACTGAGAAGTAAGAAAGGGATGATCACCTTATTGGATTCTACTATAGAGCCCCCCAACAGTCAGCAGGAAATTGAGAAACAAATTTGTGAGGAAATCTCAGTTATCTGTAAGAATAATAGGGTGGTTATAGTAGGGGATTTTAACTTTCCAAACAAAGACTGGGACTGCCATAGTGTTAAGGTCTTGGATGGAGAGGAATTTGTTAGGCGATTCAGTATGTAGATGTACCACTAGAGAAGGAGCAAAACTTGACCTACTCTTGGGAAATAAAACAGGGCAGGTATTTGAGGTGTCAGTGAGGTAGCACGTTGGGGCCAGTGACCATAATTCTATTAGTTTTAAAATAGTGATGGAAAAGGATAGACCGGATCTAAAAGCTGAAGTTCTAAATTGGAGGAAGGCCAATTTTGACGGTATTAGGCAAGAACTTTCGAAAGTTGATTGGTGGGTGGATGTTTGCAGATAAAGGGATGGCTAGAAAATGGGAAGCCTTCAAAAATGAGATAATGAGAGTCCAGAGACTGTATGTTCCTATTAGGGTGAAGAGCAAGGCTGGTAGATGTAGGGAATGCTGGATGACTAGAGAAATTGAGGTTTTGGTCAAGAAAAATAATGAAGCATATGTCAGGTATAGACAGCAGAGATCGAGTGAATTCCCAGAAGAGTATAAAGGCATTAGGAGTATACTTGAGGGGGAAATAAGGAGGGCAAGAAGAGGATATCAGATAGCTTTGGCAAATAGGGTTAAGGAGAATCCAAAGGGATTCTAAAAATACATTATGGACAAAAGGGTAACTAGGGAGAGAATAGCACCCCTTAAAGGTCAACAAGGCTGCCTACGTGTGGAACTGCAGGAGACGGGAATGTTACTAAACGAGTACAGGGGGTTCTCCCATAACGCGTTTTATGACAATGCGAATTGGTTATAACACGATTGACGAACAGGTGAATGGTATTTGTAAAACATGAACTTGTGTTCGTTATAACGCGATTCCATTGAGTATGGATTGTATGTCATAAACCTCAAATACAATATCACACAGAGAACAACCATCTTATTAGGAAAATATGTGAAGTCTTAGTTTGAAGAGTTTATGCTGAGCACATTAAATGCATCAGCATTATTTAAAAATGCAGCTGATTTAAGTAGAAGAATGGACTCCAATCGTAAATTGTTGGTATAGGTAAAAAAATGAAGTATAGTTCAAAATAATATGAGTGCTGTTAAAACATGCACCTTTGTGTGTAGTATTTTTGCCTAGATTTTGATACATATTTAATATGTAAGAATTTTTGAACTTGCTCATGTAAATCATTTATACCAAAAGTTGTCTGTGTTACAACCTGCACTTTTCCAGCACTATTTTGAATACAATATTACTCACGTTTACGATACATTTTAATCCTACAATTAACTTAAATGCCAATAGGCTACATAGGAAAGAAAGGTCAGATTCCTCTGCTTCACTTATCTGAAAATCTATCCAGATGGAATGTCAGGTCAGATCAGCATTTAAATGGAAGAGGGAATTTTACTAAAAATTGCCGTTTGTGTCAATTTTGGGGAGTTTCATGGAGGGTTGCTGGCTGTGAGCTCTATCTCACACCACTTTGCACTGTTCACCTCTTTTTGATCATAGCCACTCCAAAGACTTTCCACTTATTTCAGGCAGGTGTTAAATATTAGTACTGACCATTGCTGGGATTTCCAGTGGCAGAACTCTATTTAAAGCCCAGCTGTCACTTCTTGCAAATACAATGTCAGATTCAAAAATGTATTGCCTCTTTGCAGCCTCAACTGTCTGATAATCTGATTACAACTGCAGCTATAAGAATGAAGCTACACAGGTGAGGAAGAATTTTGGAAAATATAATTGCTATGTGTCCTTTCTGACCCTAACCCCGCTTATCCCATAGGCCCCATTATTTATATAATGCAATTTTCTATAACACAATGTTGCGCTGGAACACAACTCTTACAGTTTTGCAGAACCCCCTGTATTTTGCATCAGTGTCTATTGTGGAGAAGGATATGGAAGATATATCATGCGGGAAAATAAATAGTGACCTCTTGAAGAATGGCCATATTACAGAAGAGGACGTGCTGGATGGCTTAAGACAATAAAGGTGGATAAATCCCCAGGAATTTAACAAGTGTATCCTAGAACTCTGTTGGAAGCTAGAGAAATGACTGTTGGGTCCCTTGCTGAGATACTTGTATCATCGATAGCCACAGGTGAGGAGTTGGAAGATATGAGATTGGCTAATTTAGTGCCACTATTTAAAAAGGGTGGCAAGGAAAAGCCAGAGAACTATAGACCGATGAGCCTGACATCAGTGGTTGTTGGAGGGAATCCTGAGGGACAGGATTTACACGTATTTAGAAAGGCAAGGATTGATTACAGACAGTCAACATGGCTTTGTGCGTGGGAAATCGTGTCTCACTAATTTAGTTGTGTTTTTTGAAGAAGTAATGAAGAGCATTGATGAGGGCAGAGCGGTGGTCATGATCTATATGGACTTCAGTAAGGCGTTTGACGAGGTTCCTCATGGTAGACTGGTTAGCAAGGTTAGATCTAATGGAATACAGGGAGAACTAGCCATTTGGAATCAGAACTGGCTCAAAGGTAGAAGGCAGAGGGTCCTAGTGGTGGGTTGATTTTCAGAATAGAGGCCTGTGGCCAGTGGTGTGCCACAACGATTGTTGCTGGCTCCATTGCTTTTCATCATTTATACAAATGATTTGGATATCAATATAGGCGGTATGGTTAGTGAGTTTGCAGATGGCACCAAAATTGGAGGTGTAGTGGACAGCAAAGAAGGCTACCTCAGAGTACAATTGAATCTTGATCAGATGGGCCAAAGGGCTGAGGAAAGGCAGTTGGAGTTTAATTTAGGTAAATGTGAAGTGCTGCATTTTGGAAAGGCAAATCAGGGCAGGACTTGTATACTTAATGGTAAGGTCCTGGAGAGTGTTGTTGAATGAAGAGACCTTGGAGTGCAGGTCCATAGTTCCTTGAAAGTGGAGTTGCAGTTAGGTAGCATAGTGAAGAAGGCCTTTGGCATGCTTGCCTTTATTGGTCAGTGCATTGAGTGTAGGAGTTGGGAGGTCATGTTGCGGCTGTACAGGACATTGGTTAGGCCACTATTGGAATACTGCATGCAATTTTGTTCTCCCTGCTGTAGGAAGGATGTTGTGAAACTTGAAAGGGTTCAGAAAGATTTACAAGGATGTTGCCAGGGTTGAAAGGTCTGAGCTGTAGGGAGCGGCTGAATAGACTGGGGCTATTTTCCCTGGAGCATCAGAGGGTGAGGGGTGACCTCATAGAAGTTTATAAAATCATGAGGGACATGGGTTGGGTAAATAGACAAGGTCTTTTCCCCGGGGTGGGGGAGTCCAAAACCAGAGGGCATAGGTTTAAGGTGAGAGAGGAAAGATTTAAAAGGGACCTGAGGTGCAACTTTTTCATGCAGAGGGTGGTGTGTGTATGGAATGAGCTGCCAGAGGAAGTGGTGGAGGCTAGTACAATTACATCATTTAAAAGGCACCTGAATGGGTATATGGAAAGGAAGGGTTTAAAGTGATATGGGCAAACGCTAGCAATGGGCCTAGATTAATTTAGGATATCTGGTCAGCATGGACGAGTTGGAGGGAAGGGTCCGTTTCTGTGCTGTACATCTGTATGATTTTATGTTCTCTCTGTCAACAAGGATTTTTTTTCTCGCCCATGGGTTCAACTTTGATGTGCCCTCATCTCACACTACATAGAACAGGCTTTTGCTGTGTTTGAATTCCTTCATAATGAATGATCATAAACAAGTGTCTGAAAATGATGGCAAAACCCCTGAAAGCTCACCTTGCAGACCTGGCACATGCATACTGTGGTACACTTGACAGATTTTTATCTACTGCACAAATGTCTAGCAGCCTTACATAAACTCAGGGCAAACCTCAATTACATATATGTAAATCTGACAAAGGCCTGGGGTGGTCATACTGAACAAATGTGATTACATCACCAAAATGCATGCTGTGCTCAATGATAATTCCAAATTAATAGCTATAGGACCTGCCACTTTCTATGAGTGAACAGCCACATTAAAGAACAAGCTGCAGGTGCACTTGCTGGACTTGCTCAAGAGTGGTAGCCTGCTTGGTTATCTAAATGATAGGATTCATTCTCATGGCTCACTAAGTACACGTGCATATGGCTTACCCAAAACTACAAAAGCAATATATCCTTACATGCTATTCCATTTGTAACTGGCTCTTATTACGATCTAACGGCCCCAACTGTTGAGGGGAATTGCCTAGTTGATGATGATGCCAGATAAGTCAGATCCTCAACAGGAACTGGCTGGATAGATTATACATTTCTTTTACCAAAGTGATCTTTTACTAAAATACAAGAACACAATATTGCAGTCCTCGTTCTAATAATGCAATGAACAAAAGTTTATAACCACAGAAATGAATATAAACAATGGAGATAACCACTCTATTTCCTTTGACACATTTTCAAAGAATTTTGAACAGTAGAAATGATCCAAGCATACTATAGTTTACAAAGATTGTTGCCATTCTAATAACATCTAATACTGAACCTCAAGCAAGACCCATCACAACTAATTTCCAAAGGAGAAAGAAAGAGACTTTTTACTTAAGACTTTGATAGGCTTGAAGTGGTTGAAGTTCCAACTGATCTGTTGATAGGTTTTTCTTAATTATTATTACACATCCAACTTAGCTTTCCTCCAGTCTATACCATCCCTGGCACAGCTCGTTTAAACCTCAAAAATTTAACTTGACTGCTTTTCCACTGACTATATCCTCTACATTCCAGTCTGGCATTAATCGTAACTTTTTATTCTAAGATAATTTCATGATTTTAAGCTCCGTTTTTTAGGAATGCAGCCTAGCACATATTACTTTATCAAAAGACTTCTCAGTACTTCAAAGCTTGGTACATGCATTGCTCCGATTTGGCTTCCTCAGCCACACCGAATTAATCCAAAAAATTCTATCCCTAAACCTTCTGGGTAATTCCTTAGGACGCCTGGGTAAATGTGCTCACTTGGAATTGTGGGTATTGCAGTTTTAAAAACGCTAACATCAACTTCAAACACAAAAACCAAAATGATTACATAGAAATCCAGGAACTCAAACTCATTGTGAACTATATTAAAATACATAGGGTATGGGAAGTCCAAAACAGGGAGAGTCCAAAACTGGAGGGCATAGGTTTAAGGTGAAAGGGAAAGATTTAAAAGGAACCTAATGGGCAACTTTTTCATGAAAGGGTGGAGCATGTATGGAATGAGCTGCCAGAGGAAGTGTTGGAGGCTGGTACAATTACAACATTTAAAAGGCATCTGGATGGGTATATGAATAAGAAGGGTTTAGAGGGATATGGGCCAGATGCTGGCAAGTGGGACTAGATTAATTTAGGATATTTGGTCAGAATGGACGATTTGGACCGAAGGGTCTGATTCTGTGCTGTACATCTCTATGAATATATGATGTACATATAAATGTCAGTTTCATCACACTCTGTCCAATATGAAATTGGTGTTGCAACCAGTTCTAAGTGAGTATTCCATATTTTGTTTTATTTATTCACATGGGATGTGGGTGTTGCTGGCCTAGCCAGCATTAATTGACTATCCTCATTTGCTGTTGAGAAGGTGGTGGTTTTAGTGATTGTAACGAGGTCAGCCAGGCGGACCTCATGGAATATGAGTTCCCTGATTGGGACTGTTAACCTTGTCCAATCAGGGAGCTCTGGCTGACAGATATAAACAGGACTGTTAGAAATTCTGTTCACTTTGAAAGCTGACTCTGAGGAAGCCAGATCAGTGTCAAAGACTCTCCATGTGTAAATAAAGGGTGACTTGATGATGGGATAGTTCAGTGGAGTTATTTTGGTGGTGAGCTGCCTTCTTGAACCACTGCAGTCCACATGGTGTCAGTAGAGCCTTAGGGAGGGAATTCTGAGATTTCAACCTACTAACAGTGAAGAGATAGTGATATATTTCTGAGTCGGGATGGACCGGAAGTTGCAGGTGGTAGTATTCCCATGTATCTGCTGCACTTGTCCTTCTGGTTAGAAGTGGTCATGGACTTGGAAGGTGCTGTCTTAGGATGTTTGGCAAATTTCTGCAGTACATCTTTCATTCAGTACACAATGCTGCAACTGAGCATCAGCAGTGGAGGGAGCGAATGCTTGTGGACGTGGTGCAAAGCAAGTGGGTTGCTTTGTCCTGGATGGTGTCAAGCTTCTTGAATGCTGATGGAGCTGCACTTATCCAGCCAAGTGGGCAGTATTCCATCTCACTCCTGATTTGTGCCTTGTTGATGGGTGTCAGACTTTGGGGTGTCAGAAAGTGAATTACTTGCTGCAGTATACCTAGACTCTGATTTGCTCTTGAAACCACTGTATTTATATGGTGAGTCCAGTTGGGTTTCGGGTCAATGGTAACCCTGCAGAATGTTGATAGTGGTGGATTCAGTGATGGTAACACCACTGAATGTCAAGTGGGCGATGGTTAGATTGTCTCTTACGGGAGATGGTCATTGTCTGGCATTTGTGTGGTGTGAGTGTTACTTGCCGTTTGCCAGATCAAGCATGGATATTGTTCAGTTCTTGTTGCATTTGAACATGGATGGCCTCAGTATCTGTGGATATTGTGCAATCATCAGTGAACATCTCGATTTCTGACCTTATGGTGGAAGGAAGCTCATTGATGAAGCAGCTGAATATGGACACTGCTTGAGGAATTCCTATCGCGATGCCTTGGAGCTGAGATGACTGACTTTCAACAACCATAATCATTTTCCTATGTGCCAGGTATGACTCTAACCAGTAGATAATATTCCCCATAATTCCCGTCAATTCCAGTCTGGAATTTAGCTATTTTGTCCATGTTTGGATTAAGGTTGTAATAGGGTCAGGAGCTGAGTGGTCCTGGCAGAACCCAAACTGGGCATTACTGAACAGTTTGTTACAGTACGTGCTGCTTTATAATACTGTTGATGACACCTTCCATCACTTTACTGATGATTGAGAGTTGACTGATGGGATGATAATTGGCTGGGGTGGATTTGTTCTGGTTTTTGTGTGCAGGGTATACCTGGCCAGTTTTCCACAGTATCAGGTAGATGGCAGTGTTGTTATTGTACTGTAACAGCTTGGCAAGTTCTGGAGCACAAGTCGTCAGTACTATTGCCAGAATGTTGTCAAGGCCTACAGGCTTTGCAGTATCCAGTGCCTTCATATGGAGTAAATCAAATTGGCTAAAGACTAGCATCTGTGATGGTGAGGCCCTCTGGGCGAGGTCAAGATGGATCATCTACTTGGCACTTCTGGCTGAAGATCTGTTGCAAATGTTTCCATCTTATCTTTTACACTGATGTGCTGGGCTCTTCCATCATTAAGGATGGGGATATTTGTGGAGCCTGACCTCCAGTGTGTTGTTTAATTGTCCACCACCATTCAGGACTGCAGAGTTTATCACTGTCTGTCACTTGCTGTTTCTGCTGTTTCGTATGCAAGTATTCCAGTTTGGTAGCTTCACCAGGTTGACACATCATATTTAGGTATGTCTGGTGCTGCTTCTGACCTTACCTCTTGTACTCTCCATTGAACCAGGATTCTTAATACCTGATTTATTTGAATTGGATTAAATCTGCCACAATGGGATTCAAAATGGGTCCCCAGATCATTAGCTGAGTTTTTGGATTCATAATCTAGCAAAAATACCACTAGGCTATTGCCTCCCCCATACACTGTAAATTCTTTCACATTTACTAAGACCATATGTATGGAGAACAATAGCATCACCATGTGTTTGTTTCAACTTTTCCAGTTTATTTACCAACATACCACTTAAACCAGCCCTTGACATTTGCACTATACCATTATATTGTGGCAATCTTGATGTACCATCTGTGGTCTGAATCTCTGCTCATCAAACTGATGAACTTAGCAGTTCATGCAGTTGGGTTCAGCTTGAATGACACTCTGTACACCCAAATAGATGGTGTTGCCATGGCATCTCCTTTAGGCCCAGGTCTTGCTAACATCTTGTTTGTTACCATGAAAATGCACTTTTGGTGGAAAGATCACTAATCTCCTACTTTTTGCATCATTTGAATATGTAGTTGATACAACATTTCAATCTGCAGCTGTGTTAGAAGTTCTTTACACAGCTTGATAAAACTCCATCCTGCAATCAAATTTGACATTGAAACAGAATAATCAAATGGATGCCTTTCCTCGATTATTTGCTAAGAAGTCATAAGATGGTACCTTAACTTCTATCTACTGAAAGCCTACAATTACTAGTCAATATACAATTGCAATTCCTATCATGTCATGTGCTATAAGATCAATCTTATTGGTAACTTTATGTGTAGGGCCTTAGCCATCTACCCACTGTGTAAGCTTGATGCTGAACTAGGCCATATCAGAACTATCCTGCCTGATAACGGATACTCTAATCAAATCATCACTCATTGTACGTTGCATGAACTTATGAAAAGGCCACTTTTGGCCTTGAGCAGCACCCAATCTAACTCTGATTACAGTGGTAGGGGAAGGCATCACAAAAAATTTGAACAACAGGTGAAGGTAGCTGTCTCGTAATGCCACTAGGCAGTAATTCCACGAGTGGTTTTCTCCACTAATAGGATGCTTCCGTCATGCTAAAAAGATGCTCTTCCTACCATACGAATGCGTAATGTGATATCAGTTCCAGTAGCAGTGTGATGTCAGATATGTATCTCCTAATGACTGATAAACTGTATCAAACAACACATCCTGTTGACCATTCACAGCTGGCAGCATGCTTAACTAGCCCATGCTTGCAAACTTCAGGAAACTAAGTCCATCATGAGATACGATTCTGCTACTGGAAATCATTTATTAGACAACCTGGATAGTGCTAAGAGTTATACTGGAAACCAATTCAAGATCAGTTGTTTCATAGTATGATACATTCGCTTGTATGAAAAGCTGCAACCATACTTGGTACAAAACATGTGGTGGATTAATTTTTATATACACTGCATCTTTTTCAAAAAGGAGTCACGGAAACAGCCAATTTCTGCTGTATCCTAATGGAAGTACCCTAGCCAACCAGAAAATACTTGCTTCCTCTGAGAATTAGGATTGACAGTTAAATGTCTTTGTTGTGTCTCCATGTCAATGATGGCCCACTCAACAAGCAACCTCTTCTCATTTTGTATAAAATGTGTCATTTTTTTCAAGTTTGTTCCTTCTGTCCTGGTTTTGATGAGTGCAAGATGGAAAGCTTCAACTTCAGTTCCCTTTCAGCAATGTTTTGTTTCAATCTTGTGTGTAAGTCATGTCAAAAGCAAATTGTGGGAGCACCAATCCAAAGTGGCATTTGGATAAAACTTAGACTGTTGTTAATGTTGCACCTGCCTTTTCTGCTTTTTAGGTGGCAATATGGGGTTTAAAAATATTTTTTCAGCTTTAGCCAACTTTGTATCCATGCTATTATTGATTTTCTTTTCCTATGGGCTTCAATTTTGTTAACAAGCCTAATATATGTTACTTTTATCAAATGCCATTTGAATATTCATATATACAATACTATTGTGCTATCCTAATCGACTTTGTTGATTACCTCATCATCAAGACAGTCAAAATGATTTGCCCATAACAAATCTATGCTGACCTTTTATTTGTTTGTTTGTCCAAGTGACTGTTAATTTTCCCTTGGATTACAGTTTATAAAGGTATTGCTATCACTGCTGTTAAACTGACTGGATGTAATTGCCCTTTCTTCTTAAATAAGTATACATCTGTAATATTCCAGTCCTCTGGAACCACCCATGTTTTTAAAGAGGATTGAAAGATTGTGGTCAGCTCCTCTGCAGTTCATGCCCTAACTTTTCTCTCCACTAAGTGGGATGCAGCCCATTTGGAAAGGCTGACTTACTCACTTTAAAGACTGTCTGATAGTCTAGTAGTTCCTTTATGATTTTCTCCATATCCAAGCAACCTCCGTGACAGTACAGCTTTGGCAATGTTTCTTCCTTAGTAAACTGTCTTTGGGGCGGTTTGGTGGCTCACTGGTTAGCACTTTTGCCTCACAGTGCCAGGGACCTGGGTTTGATTCCACCCTTAGGCAACTGTCTGTGCAGAGTTTGCACATTTTCCCCGTGTCTGCCGTGGGTTTCCACCAGGTGCTCCAGTTTCCTCCTACATTCCAAAGATGTGCAGGCTAGATGAGTTGGTCATACTAAATTGCCCGTAGTGTTCAGGGATATGTAGGTTTGGTGTGTTAGCCAAGGGAAGTGCAGAGTTACAGGGCAAGGGTAGGGGGATGGTTCTGGGTGGGATGCTCTTCAGAGGGTCAATGTGGACTTGGGCTGAATGGCCTATTTCCACACTGTAGGGATTGTATGAAATGTCAAAAGAAAATATTTCCTTAACCTTACCACTTGTTTGTACCTACTGATCTCTATTTCTGTCCCAAGGTGACTTTCATAGTCTTCTGACAACCTTTTTCCTGTTTAAAGAAGACGACTGAATTCTGTTTTAAGCTAGACATTATTCTACACTTGAACCATCTCTTTGCACATTTTTTCTTTTCACTTCTCTGCATCTCCTGATTCTCCTGTCCGGCTGATATTTATCATTTGTCCTCCTATTCTGCGATCCCCTCTTTAAAATCCATCACATTTCTGCCCATCTGTTTTTGACTCCAGTTTATCCAGGCAAGATTCCATCTCAGAGATAGTAGGAACTGCAGATGCTGGAGAATCTGAGATAACAAGGTGTAGAGCTGGATGAATACAGCAGGCCAAGCAGCATCAGAGGAGCAGGAAAGCTGACGTTTCGGGCCTAGACCCTTCTTCAGAAAAATAAGGGTCTAGGCTTCAGAAGAAGGGTCTAGGCTGGAAACATCAGCTTTCCTGCTCCTCTGATGCTGCTTGGCCTGCAAGATTCCATCTCAGTTTGCTAAAAATATCCTTCAGCTCTGTATTTTTATTCTAGATTGCTCCCTGTCTTTCTGTATAACTCATTTTCTTTCTTATCTATCCTTTCTCGTCAGCTTTACCATGCAGTGCCTCAAGGTTCCCATGTGGCACAGGAGTTGAAGGCTACTGGTTGCAGCTGCCCCTTCATCCTTGAGTAACTGGGAACTGGAACTGGTTGCTAAGCCAATTATGGTGCCTAGGTTCAATAACAAACTGCTCCAGAGATGTGTAATGACATCTCTGAAGAAGTTGATTTGAAAAAAAATCTATTTCTTTGTTGTGTTAATTCAGCATACATTGGGGTTATTTAAATTTTGCAGTCTGTGTGACTCATTTTTCACACTGAATATTTTTGCCCATTCAGCAGGGGCTCTAAAATGCAGATTTATGAAGAGATCTGAAAAGATGTGCAGATTGGATGGACGGGCTTTACTAAATTGCCCCATGGTGTCCAGGATGTGCAGCTAAGCTGGATTGGCCATGGGGTAAAAAAGCCCATGCGGGGTTACAGGGATAGGTTGGGGGGTGTGGGTTTTGGTGGGATGCTGTTAGGAGGGGCGGTGCAGACTCGATGGGCCAAATGGCCTCTAACTGCACTGCAGGGATTCTACAGTATTCTACGGCATCAAACGGCATTCTCAATTTGATGCCATGCAGCTGTATTATGCCCAATAGATGTAATTACGTAATTGTAAGACAAGGAAAATGTGATTCTGCAATAGCAGATAGTAGCACTAAAAGTATCTTAACCTCACCAATAAGCTATATTATTCGTAAATAGATCAACTGATGCTGAAATTAAATATCAACTTAGATTTGCTGCAGCGAAGCTCAGCTTGCTTAGAAATCTAAAATTAAGTATTTTGCCTGAGGGCTTTGTAAATGTTGCTTCTGATTTGTAGTGTTTCCTATCTTAGGGGCAGACAGTGATGTAGCCAAAGCGTCTGGATACCTTAGAAACATGCATGTTCTTTAGTCTTAGAACTGGATGTTCATTTAGCCTCATATGTTTGTAGAACTGTAGCTGGTCCAAGCAAATGGCTTCTTAATCCAATCCTTTCCTTTTAAAATTATTTATTCAGTCTCTTTATAATTATGCTAGTTCTGTATCTCATTCCACGTCATGCTAGTGAATCTTATGTCTTTTCCATAGCTATAATTTCCTTTCTATAACCAAATCAGTCTGTCCAGCAAGAATATGACATCAGAGATAGTAGGAACTGCAGAGGCTGGAGAATCTGAGACAACAAGGTGTAGAGCCAAGCAGCGTCAGAGGAGCAGGAAAGCTGACGTTTCAGGTCTAGGCCCTTCTTCAGAAATGGGGGAGGGGAAGGGGATTCTGAAATAAATAGGAAGAAAGGAGGAGGCGGATAGAAGATGGATAGAGGAGAAGATAGGTGGAGAGGAAACAGACAGGTCAAGGAGGCAGGGTTAGAGCCAGTAAAGGTGAGTGTAGGTGGGGAGTTAGGGAGGGCATAGGTCAGTCCAGGGAGGACGGACAGGTCAAGGAGGCGGGATGAGGCTAGTATGTAGGAGATGGGGGTGGGGCTTGAGGTGGGAGGATTGGATACGTGGGAGGAATGGTTAGGGAGGCGGGGACGAGCTGGGCTGGTTTTGGGATGCGGTAGTGGGAGGGGAGATTTTGAAGCTTGTGAAGTCCACATTGATACCATTGGGCTGCAGGGTTCCCAAGCAAAATATGAGATGCTGTTCCTGCAACCTTCGGCTGGCATCATTGTGGCACTGCAGGAGGCCCAGGATGGACATGTTGTCCACGGAGTGGGAGGGGGAGTTGAAATGATTCGTGACTGGGAGATGCAGTTGTTTGGTGCGAACTGAGCGTAGGTGTTCTGCAAAGTGGTCGCCAAGCCTCCGTTTGGTTTCCCTGATGTAGAGGAGGCCACATCTGCTAATGTGGTATACTGTATCCGCTATTCCAGATGTGGCCTCCTCTACATCGGGGAAGTGTTGAGTTGCTAGACCTTTTCAAAGTCTTGTCCCATTTAGCATGGTCATAGTGCGACACACCATGATGGAGGTTATTCTCAACATGAAGGAAGGACTTTGCCTCCACAAAGACTGCGCGGTGGTCACTCTTACCGATACTATAATGGATAGATGTATCAGCAGCTGGCAGACTGGTAAGGATGAGGCCAAGTATGTTTTCCCTTTTGTTGGATCCCTCACTACCTGCTGCACACCCATTCTAGTAGCAATGTCCTTTAGGACTCAATCAGCTTTATCAGTAGTGCCTTACCTTTTATTTACTTCCTTTTATGAAGCCACGCTGGCTATGCTTGATTGTATTATGTAACTATTTGTAAATTTTCTGCTATTATACCCTTTATAATAGACTTTAACATTTTCCCAATGTCACATTAAACTAACTGTCCTATGGCTTACGTGTATTTTGTCTCCTCCCTTTTTGAATAAGTGTGTTACATTGGCAGTTTTCCGTTGAGACTTTTTCTGAATCTAAGGATTTTTGGCAGATTACTTTCTGTGCATCCATTACCACTGCAGATACTTCCTTTAAAATTCTAGGATGTAATAGGTCAGGTCCAGGGAATTTATCAGGCTTTAGTCCCATTAATTCCTCTAGTACTCATTCTCCAGTGATATTCATTGTTTTCACTACCGCCAGCACTGCTCCCCACCCCCTTCCAACAGCCCTCCATTTGGAATGCTGTTAGGAGAATCATGAGGACACATGCAAAGTATTTATTTAACTTCTCTGCTGAATTAACTCCACAGAGGCTGGTATCCCATCACCAAGCTACCCTTTATTTACATGCATAATACTTGCAACTGGTCTGACTTCCTCAGAGCTAGCTTTCAGAGTGAACAGAACCTGGGTCACTCTGTTATATATCTATCAGCCAGGGCTCCTTGATTGGGGCTATTAACCTGGTCCAATCAGGGAATTCATTTTCTATGACGTACACCTGGCCGACTTTGTTACAATCACTACATCTGTCATTTCTTGCTTCACCTACTATTATTTCTACATCTTCATTCTTTAAGGGGCCTATGTTCAATTTGGCCTCTCTCTTCCTTTCTATATTGATTTAAAGAAACTTTTACTATCTATTTATGTATTACTTGCTAGTTTGCCCTCAAAGTTTAGTTTCTCCCATTTTATTATATTTTTGGTCATCTTTTCTTGGCTTTTAAAACTTTCCCAATCCTCTTGTTCAGTCATTGCCACATTGTATATTTTTTCTTAGAATTTTATACTCCCCTTAACTTCCTTTGTTCGCCCTGGTCAGATTTTCCCTTTCCTAGAATCCTTCTTCATAACCTTGATATGAGTCATGAACTATTCTCTTAAAGTCAACTTTTTACAATGACTTGAATGAGGGGACCATAGGTATGGTAGTTAAACTTGCGGACAACACAAACATAGGTAGGGAAGTGTGCTGTGAAAATAACATTATAAGGATCCAGACTGATGTACATAACTCATGTGAGGAGACAAAAGTTCAGCAGATAGAGTATAATGTGGGAAAATGAGGTTGTTCACTTTGATAGGAAGAATAAAAAAAAGCCCTTAGTATCATTATAAACAGTAATGACTGCAGAATTCTGAGGTGCAGAGGGTTCTAGGTTTGTCCTAGTATGCGAGTGACAAAAAGTTAGAATGCGGATAAAACAAATGATTAAGAAAGCTAATGAAATGCAATCTTTTATTATGAGAGAAAATGAACATAAAAGTAAGGATGTGATGCTTCTGTTTACAGGGCATTGGTCAGACCACATCTTGAAATGGCGTGCAGTTTTGGTCTCCTTATATAAGAAACAATGTAAATGTGTGGTGGTGGTTCAGAATCAGACCAAACTAGCTATGATCTTCTTGAAGGACCTGCTCCTTCTGCTTCAACTTCTGCTCCTAAGTCATATGTTTGTGTACCTGTTCAGTACCAGTTTTATGTTGTTGGTTTATTCCACCCAGAAGTTGGGGTAGGAGTAGTGCTGGATTCTTATCAGCAACAGATGGTGTAGACTTTAATCAAATTGGGCTGAGGTAACAGGTTAATGTGTAACTTATTGGGCCATTAAGTCTATTTTGTTTGTACTCATACTGTGAAAGAAAGGTGCATTGCTCAGCAGTGCGTAATGTTGCTTGACTGTGCGACAGAGCATGCACTATTGATTTTGATACTTTGTGATTTGACGGTGTTGAAGTCCTTTTTATTCTTGGTGTTTTATTTTGCAGTTGTTCACTTACCTCGCTCTGGGCGAACAGTTTGATGAATGCAAACACAAATTCATGGAGGGACTCTCCTGAACATCTTCAAACATTTGTCCTGGATTTCAGCTCATCATCCCCTCCTAGCTATTATGAAGCGGTCTATGAAGTGAAAGGAGAAGTGGGCATAGATTCCACCATCCGTTGTAGTCCTAGTGCTTTACATGAAGCTCAGTATTACCAGATGACGGAGAGTGGGTTGGCTGCTCCTTACAGAAGGCGAGGAGGCCTGGTAGATCACAGAGATGTCATCAAAGCACATGAAGCTCATAAAATGCACAGTACCCCTCAGGCAAAGAGAAAGGAATGGGAGTAAGTAATGGCTTCTACTTTACATATTGGCAGAAAATTTTGTTCTAATTGTTAATTTGCAAAACAAACAAACATTAATTTTATTTTGGCTTCCATCACAATCCAAACAAAATAACTTGTGTTGCTATCAGGAAATTTTAGATGAAAATTAAGGATTTTTAGAGCTTTGGATTCCCAGTTTGCAGTGTGAAAACACTACCATGTGAATGTCTGTATGTGAAATTTGTTGTTTCTTTAAAAACAACTTTACAAAACGACAACTTATGGAATTTTCTAGGTTTTCACTGGGAAACAAGTCTATGAAAATGATGGCAGGCTCTGGTCACGGGTTCAGCATATAATGCATATGCCCGAAGTGTAAAGAGAGAGGTTTAAATTTCACTCTAGACATGAGAACCCAATCTATGCTGAGACTTCAGACATGTATGATGAACCATTACACAGAAACCCTGTGTACCTATAAAAGGTGTTCATGCACTACTCAAATAAGAGTAGGAGAGTTCTACTCTGATGAAGAGTCATCTAGACGTGAAACGTTAGCTTGCTGTATCTCCAGCATTTTTTGTTTTCAGTACGGGTTCCAGCATCTGCAGTAATTTGCTCCTACCTAGGGTTTTACTGATGCTCTTGTTAAAATTTGTTCAAATAGCATCATTGCAATGGAATAACTAGGTGTGCTTATCAATACTGCTTATGGAATCTCAGTGTGCATAAATTTGTTTGTACATTTGTCAGAAAACAAGTGACTGTAGTATATGTATTTATATTTTGTAAAAACTGGGAGTTGGATTCAGGATGCTCCAACTCATTTCTCCTAGAACTTGTTGCAACCAGCAGGAAAGTTTCATTTCATTGGTCAATATTAGCTTTGCATTCTGGTGAAAGGACACCATCTAACCCATTATATTTTTGCCATATTTTTCTCCCTCATCCAAAAATGATGACTGTTACTACATTCTGTAGTAGTTCTCACTTTTCATTTTTCCTGACATTTGTCATCATTGGTACCTTGAAATGACGATGTCTGACGGGTCACATGATTTACATGTCTTCAGGTGACTTAGCAGGCTAATCTTCCAGCTATAGGTCTTTGGCAGAGAGGCCAGATATGGTCTGAGTGGGGTACATGAACAAAGATTCTTCTTGTGTGCTCTTGTATACTCTTGCTGTTTGTGTTCTCTTTCATGCTCGTTCTTCCGCTTTTGTTCCTTGTCCACAAGAAAGTTTTTGTCATCAGTTGCCAACTGTGTGTTGCAGCTTATTGGATGAAGCATTGCCACATTGCATGGTTTGAGGCAAATTCCTCACATACACCAATGTCAATTTGTTCTCTTTTCAATTAGGCCTTTATTGTGAAAACAACAGTGTAAGATGACCCTGAAAAGGATCCTAACTTGAGCATTGGTAAGAAAGCTCACAGATATCATAGGTGTAAGCTATAAGCGTAGCTGTGGAAATTTCACACATATTAGAATGGTGTTGCAGTGAATCTACCTGAATTTCTGGCTATGAGATGTTTGTTGAATTAGATTTCAGTTATTGAACCTCTGTTAGGAAATTGTGATCTTTTTGAACTGTTGCATAACATGAGTGTTCTTGCTGTTGCCATTTTCTTTATTCTTTCTGTTTTATTCTTTAAAATTACTAGTTGAAGACAATATGGATATTTTATAGTGAGCAGGATATAGAAAGTATGCTAAATTTCTTAGTGTTCTCCTCCCATGCTATTTGTGTAACTTGAAGCCTTGCACTCTCTATATGCGTATATCAATCCCTCTGAGAGGATAAAACAAATTAAATGCATTCTATTCTCCATTTGACCTGCCAACACAAGAAAAGTCTGAATTTATAACCAGCAAATAGAGCAAGACTTGGTCAATATTCAGGCTTAGGCTGTCAAGTAGCAAATAATATTTATGCCACGTGGCATTCATGCCACACAAGTGCCAGGCAATGATCATCTCCAACCGAATCGTTGTCCTTTGACATTCAATGTCTTTACCATTGTAGAATCCCCCATTGTTAATATCCTGGGGCTTATATTTAATGTTCTCTCTAAGTTGTGTGGCTGCACAGCCTCTTGGAGAATCTGGACACATTGACTTCCAATTCCAGAAGCTGCTGTTGCGCACAGACCTCAGAGGTCCACACCGCAGAAAAAAATTATAGACAATGTAGTTTAAAATTGACCAGTAACTGAATAGAATTAGCCATATTAATATTGTGACCACAAGTGCAGATCAGACGCTAGGAAATGGCAAGTAACTCATCCCCTGACTCCCCACAACCTGTCCATCATCAATAAAACAGACAGAAGTCATTGTCCAGAGACAAAAAAAACGCAAATGCTGGAATCCACGGTAGACAAACAGGAAGCTGGAAGGATACAGCAAACCAGACAGCATCTGGAAGAAAGAAGAAGTCAACGAAGAAGGGTAATACTGGATACTTTGATTTCTCCTTTCCTCCGGATGCTGCCTGGCTTGCTGTGTTCTTCCAGAAATCATTGTCCACTTTGGCACAAATGACATAGGTAAGAAGAAGGAAGAGGTCCTGCAAGGACAAATCAGGGAGTTAGGTAGGGAGCTAAAAAGCAGGATTACCAGGGTAGTAATCTCAGGATTACTTCCTGGGCCACAGGCTGGTGAGGTAAGGAACAGAGAGAGGGTAAGTTGAACATGCAGCTACAGAGCTGGTATAGGATGGAGGGCTTTAGATATATGGATCAGTGGGGTGCCTTCTGGGGAAGGTGGGACCTGTACAAGGACGGGTTGCACCTGAGCTGGAGGGGCATCAATACCCTGGGCAGGAGTTTGTTAGAGTTCTTCAGGAGGATTTAAACTAGTTTGCTAGGAGTGTGGGAACCAGAACAACAGGCCAGTAAGTGCATGCACCGGGGACAAAAGAGACACTGAAATATGCATAGTGCAGGGTAAGAGCAGGCAGAGGGAAGTCACGGGGCTCAGAGGGACTGGAGGTCTGGAGTGCTTTTACTTCAATGTAATAAGTATAACAGATGAACTAAGAGCATGGATTACTGCATGGAAATTATGATGTTAATGCCGTACGGAGACATGGTTAAAGGAGGGATAGGACTGGCAGCTTAACATTCCAGGATATCGCTGTTTTAGATGGAACTGAAAGGGAAACAAAAGGGTGGGGGGGAGTAGCAGTGACTGATCACATCACAGCTGTATTGACGGAGGACATATCAGAGGGATCTTGCGGTGAGGCATTACGGATGGAGCTCAGGAATAGGAAGGCTGAAATCACAATGTTGGGAGTTTCCTATGGACCGCTCAACAGCCCACGGGAGACAGAGGAGCAGAAACGTAGTCAGATACTGGAAAGGTGTGAAAAAAGCAGGGTAGTTGTGGTGGGTAACTTCAACTTCCCTCTTATTGACTGGGACTCCCTTAGAGCCAGGGGCTCGGATAGAGAGCAATTTGTTAGATGTGTCCAGGAGGGCTTTTTGAGACAATATGTTGACAATCCAACCAGAGAGGATGCCATACTAGACTTAGTATTAGGGAATGAGCCAGGACAGGTGATTGATGTTTCAGTAGGAGAACATTTTGGGCTTAATGACCATTACTCCATAAGATTTGAGTAATCATGGACAAGGACAAGAGTGGCCCTTGGGTGAGGGTGCTTAACTGGGCAAGGGCCGATTGACATCCAAATTAGGCAGGAACTGGGGAATGTGGATTGGGAGCAATTATTTGAGGGCAAATCTATGTCTGGAAATGAGGCTTTTAAAGACCAATTGATTAAAGTGCAGGATGTGCATGTCCCTGCAAAACTGAAGGATGGGAGTGGCAAGATTCAGGAACAATGGATGACAGGGGAAATTGTAACCTCACTCAAAAGGAAAAAGGAAGCATATGATAGATCTAGATAGCTACAAACTGATGACGCCCTTGAGGAGTATAGAGAAATTAGGAAGGAACTTAAACACAGAATTCGGAAGGCTAAAAGGGACCACAAAGTGTCTTTAGCTAACAGGTTCAAGGAGAATCCCAAGGCTTTTTATGCAAATATTAAAAGAAAGGGGGTAGCAAGGGAAAGAGTAGGCCCACTCAAGGACAAAGGAGGGAAGTTATGCATGGAGCCACAGGAAGTGGGAGATCCTTAATGAGTACTTTGTATTGATATTCACCAAGGAGAAGGACATGACTGATGTTGAGGTCAGTAATGAGTGTGTGAATATTCTAGAGAATGCCAATATATTGAAGGAGGAAGTTTTGGATATCCTAAATTGCATTAAGGTATACAAGCCCCCAGAACCAGATGAGATCGATCCCAGGTTACTCTGAGAGGCAAGGGAAGAAATAGCTGGGGCATTAGCAGATATCTTCACATCCTCTTTGACCACAGGTGATGTTCCAGAGGACTGGAGATTAGCCAGTGTTGTTCTCTTGTTTAAGAAAGGAAGCAGGGATAATCCAGGAAATTATAAGCTGGTGAACCTGACTTCTGTGGTGAGGAAGCCCCTGGAGAAGATACTGAGGGACAAGATATGTGCACATTTAGAAGAAAATGGACTAGTTAGTGATAGGCAGCATGGTTTTGTATGGGGATGGTTATGTCTCACCAACCTAATTGAATTTTTTGAAGAGGTAACAAAGATAATTGATGAGGGAAGGGCTGTGGATATAGTTTATATAGACTTTAGTAAGGCATTTGATAAAGTCCCACATGGCAGTTTGGTACAAATACTAAAATCACATGGGATTTGGGGTGGACTGGCTACATGGATACAAAACTGGCTTGGCCATAGAAAACAGAGGTAGCGGTGGAAGGATGTTTTTCAGAATGGAGACTGGTAACTAGTGGTGTTCCACAGGGATTAGTCTTAGGTCCTCTGTTTTAGTAAATATAAATGATCTGGAGGAAAATGTGGGTGGTCTGATTAGTAAGTTTGCAGATGACACAAGGATTGGGGGAGTTGCTGATAGTACTGATGATTGTGAAAGGATATAACAGGATACAGATAGATTGGTGACTTGGGCATAGAACTGGCAGATGGAGTTTAATCCAGACAAATGTGAGGTGGTGCATTTTGGAGGATCAAATTTAGGTGTGAATTATACTGTAAATGGCAGAAACCTTAGGAACATTAACATACAGATGGATCTGGGCGTGCAGGTCCATAGTTCCCTAAAAGTGGCAACACAGGCAGCCAAGGTAATTAAGTAGGCATATGGCATGCTTGCCTTCAATGGCTGGGGCACAGAATACAAGACAACCATGTTGGAGCTATATAAAATGCTTGTTGGACAGCATTTGAAGCATTGTGTGCAGTTTTTGTTGCCACACTACCAGAAGGACATGGAAGCTTTGGAGAGAGTGCAGAGAAGATTCACCAGGATGTTGCCCAGTCTCGATGGTATTGGCTATGAGGAAAAGTTTAAAAAAAACTAGGATTGTTTTCACTGGAAAGACAACAGCTGAGAGGAGACCTGACACAGAGCTACAACATTATGAGAGGCATCGATAGGGTGGATGGTCAGAGGCTTTTTCCCAGGTTTGAAGTTTCAATTACAAGGGGGCACAGGTTCAAGGTGAGAGGGAGAAAGTTTAAGGGAAATATTCAAGGGAAATTTTTCATGCAAAGAGTGGTAGGAGCCTGGAATGCACTACCAGAAGAAGTGGTGGAAGCAGGCACGTTGACGACATTTAAGAGGCATCTGGATGGTTACATGAATAGGGAGGGAATAGAGGGATATGGACCGAATAAGGGCAGAAGGTTTGTTTTTTAGTTTAGTTACGGCACAATGATCGGCACAGGCTTGGGGGGGCCACAGGGCCTGTTTCTGTGCTGTAATTCTCTTTTGTTCTTTTGTAAAACACAAGTTCGGACTGTGATGGAAAACTCGCCGTTTGCCAAATGGGTGCAGCTGTAACAACACTCAAGAAGCTCAACACCATCAAGGGCAAAGCAGATCATTTGATTGGCACTCCATCCAGCATTTTCATTATTCACTCCTTTCACTAACATACATTGGACCTGTGTGTATCAACTACAGGTGCATTACAGAATTTCACCAAAATTCTTTAGACAGCACCTTTTCCAAACCCACGACCTCTACCATCTAGAAGCAGAGCAGCAGCAGACACATGAGAGTGCCACCACTACAAGTTCCCCTTCAAGCTACTCACCATCCTGACTGGAAATATAACAACTTTTCACTATCTTTCTTTCACTATCACTGGGTCAAAGATTAGAATTCCTGAACAAAAACAGAAATTGCTGGCAAAATCAGCAGGTCTGGCAGCATCTGTGGACAGAAAGCTGAGCTAACTTCTTGGTTCCAGTGACCCTTCTTCAGAACAGTCCTGAACTGTTCTTAGAAGGGTCACCTGGACCTGAAACATCAACTCTGCTTTCTGTCCACAGATGCTGCCAGACCTGTTGAGTTTATCCAGCAATTTCTGTTTTTGTTTCTGATTTCCAGCATCCGCAGTTTCTTTGTTTTTACCTAGAATTCCCCGCCTGACAGTACTGTGGAGGTTCTTGCACGAATTGCCCACAGCAGTTCAAGAGTGATGCTCATCACTTCCTTCTCAACGGCAACGAGAGATAGGTAATAAATGCTGGCCCAGCCAGTGAAACTTACGTTCCCCAAGGGCCCGTAATCAAAAAGACCCAGTAACACTTTAAAATGCATCAAAGTCACTTCAGAGTTAGATTAAACTTGACTTTCAAAAATGCGAGACTTCGATTTGAAATTGGGATATTGATGAGATGTGCCTGTTGATGTCTGTGCAGCATTACTTCAGAATGAATTGAATACGTATGAAAAAAAAGGAAACTGAGGTGAAACCAAGCAGATTGCACTGATTGACATGAAGGAAAGTTGTGCCCCCTTGTGTCAGGATTGTGTACTGATTCTGGGCCAAATTGTGAATCAAAGGAATGGTTTTGCTATTAATGGCTTCCCAGAGACTTTTCATGGTCTTATCAGTTGTGATTTCTGTAGGCTTTGGGTATCATAAATCCATAGATCAAGACAATGCATTATATTTATTTGTAATCACCAGAAAATGAAATTAATTGATATTCTGGATACAACCTAATGCCACAATTGGCAGTAATCCATCAATTTATTCTTTGCCTGGACTTCACAGTCACACAACATGACTCCTCAGTTAACTTTACAAATAACCTGAAAATTTCGCTGTTATCTGCTGTTCACTTTTTGTGCTGGTGCCGTTGCCCGTGTTGCCTAATCTGTAAGGGCAGCTGTCTGTCACTAAACCCCAACTGTTGGGATTTGTGGTCACCTTTTTTTTTTTTTTGAGACTTTCTTTCCTTTTAGATAGCAGATACTATTATTTGATAGCTAAGACATAAAGTCTCTGGTTGCATGTCAATAACTGTGCTAGAATTTGCAAGAAATTCCTGTAAATTTGACATCATTTGAAAAGGTGTCCTTGAAGAACATCAATATTTTCAGTGTCAAAGGCACTAAAACCCCTTGAAAAACTTTACACTTCCTACAAGCTTGATGCTAACCATTGGAACCAAAGCTTTAATATACCACATGGCCTTTTTAAAAAGATAACTGTAAGGTTATGTTGCGGCTGCACAGGACTTAGGTTTGGTCACTTTTGGAGCATTGTGTGCAATTCTGCTCTCCCTCCTATAGGAAGGATGTTGTGAAACTAGAAAGGGTTCAGCAAAGATTTACGAGAATGTTGCCAGGGTTGGGGGGTTTGAACTATAGATAGAGGGTGAAAAGGCTGGGGTTATTTTCCCTGGAGCATTGGAAGCTCAGGGGCAACCTAATAGGGGTTTATAAAATCATGAGGGGAATGGATGGGGTAAATAGGCGGGATCTTTTCCGTGGGGTGGGGGAGTCCAAAACTAGATGGCATAGGTTTAAGGTGAGAGGGGAAAGGTATAAAAGGAATCTATGGGGCAACTTTTTCACGCAGAGAGTGGTGCGCGTATGGAATGAGCTGCCAGAGGAAGTGATGGAAGCGTACAAATACAACATTTTAAAAAGGGTCTGGATGGATATAGAATAGGAAGGGTTTAGAGGAATATGGACCAAGTGGTGACAAGTGGGACAAGATTTATATAGGATATCTGGTCAGCATGGGTGAGTTGGACCAAAAGGGCCATTTCTCTGACTCTGTTAGAGTTTTTTCAATATATCTTGCTTGAGCCCGTAGGAAAGTTCAGAATGTTTTTCTGATGTTTAAACACATTGCTGCCACAAGATGGTGCTCACATATCTTTTGCCGTAGCTTATTCAGCAATGAACTAAATTTAGAACATAGAACATAGAACGTAGAACAGCACAGTACAGGCCCTTTGGCCCACAATGTTGTGCTGCACTTTTACCCTAAACCTAAGGTCTATCTAACCTCCACCCCTACCTTATACTATCATCCATATGCCTATCTAATAGCTGCTTAAATGCCCCTAATGAGGCTGACTCCACTACCCTCTCCGGCAATGCGTTCCACGCCCCGACCACTCTCTGAGTAAAGAACCTACTTCTGACGTCTCCCCTATAACTACCTCCACTCACTTTAAAACTATGCCCCCTCGTAATAGCTACCTCCACCCTAGGAAAAAGTCTCTGGCTGTCCACTCTATCTCTACCTTGGATCATTTTGTACACCTCTATCAAGTCACCTCTCATCCTTCCTCGTTTTAAAGAGAAAAGCCCTAGCTCTCTCAAACTTTCCTCGTAAGACCTTCCCTCCATTCCAGGCAACATTCTGGTAAATCTCCTCTGATCTTTTCCAACGCTTCCACATCTTTCTTGTAATGAGGCAACCAGAACTGGACACAATACTCCAGATGTGGTCGAACCAGGGTTTTGTATAGCTGGAGCATAACTTCACGGCTCTTGAACTCAATCCCTCTATTAATGAAAGCTAACACACCATACGCCTTCTTAACAACTCTATCCACCTGGGTGGCAGCTTTCAGGGAACTGTGGACATGAACCCCAAGATCCCGCTGCTCCTCCACACTGCCAAGAATCTTTCCGTTAATCCTGTATTCTGCTTTCAAATTTGTTCTTCCAAAATGAATCACCTCACACTTTTCAGGGTTAAACTCCATCTACCACTTCTCAGCCCAGCTCTGCATCCTATCAATGTCCCTTTGTAACCTAGAACAGCCCTCCATTTACATCAACCATTTTGAAACTTATTATTTATGATTAGTGATGATTAACAGTGATTATTAGTACAAATTTCTTTTTGTTGTCTTTTATCATTTTTATCCCTTTCCCTTAACATTGGTGTCTTCTGTTTCCCATTATTGCTCTGACTAGCTGTAGAATCTTGATGCATTTTGTTCAATTCTCAAAAATACAGCAAATAGGCCTTTACTTTGTTAGAGCCTCCCCTGTATTGAATAGTAGCTTGCTAACTCCATTTGACTGAAATTGAGGATTATAATAAACGGTAATCTTTCTGGCACATTTGACTGAACCTGTCAATGGAGCCACAACTGACCTGTTTGAAACCCATAATGATGACATTTAACGAATATTCCTTACACAGAAAATTGTTAGGATCTAGGTTGCACTACCTGAAAGGATAGTGGCATTAGATACCATAAGAAATTTTAAATGGCAGTTGGATAAATGCTGATGAGGATTAATTTTATATGACTATTGAGAAAAGAGATGGGGCATTGGACTAATTTGGATTGATCTTTTTCAAAGAGCTAGCAGAAGCAGACTGGACTGATTAACAACCTTTTCTTCAAAATTTGAGGCTTCCATTCTAAAATGTGTGAATAAGATTTTTGAAGGTTCTCAATAGATTCATGGAAATTAGCCTCCCTTACCTTTGCTGAGCTTATTATAGCATTGCAGATCTCTATTGGGAGACAGTGTTGATGCCAGAAGTCTCCCAGCATGGGTGGCTGTTACCGAATTACTTGTGCTACATGACTCAAAGTCCTGAGAGAAACATGGAAGCAGCATGCCTGCCTTTTCATACCCCAGTGGGTTGTGGGCCCAGAAGACCATGGGGGAAGGAAACAAGCTTAAAAAGTAATCAACAAGTATCCCTTGACTTTCTTCTGAGACTTTTTCTCCAATTCACAACTGATGTCTCTGTTAAGTATAATTTTTCTTTGTTCATGGAATATGGTCATTGTCTGCTGAATCAGCGTTTATTGCCTATCCCTAATTACTGTTGAAAAAGTGGTGATTATTTATCTTCTTGACCTGCTGCAATCTTTGGGGTGTTAGTATACCCACAGTACTGTTTGGAAGGGAGTTCCAGGATTTTGATATAGCAGCAGTGAAGGAATTATGATAAGTTCCAAGTCAGAGTGGTGAGAGACTTTTTTTTATTCATTTTGGGATGTGGACATCGCTGGCTGGCCAGCATTTATTGCCCGTCCCTAGCTGCACTTGAGAAGGTGGTGGTGAGCTGCCTTCTTGAACCACTGAAGACCACTTGCTGTGGGTTGACCCCCAATGCCATAAGGGAAGGAATTCCAGGAATTTGAGCCAGTGACAGCGAAGGAACAGCGATATATTTCCAAGTCAGGATGGTGAGTAGCTTGGAGGGGAACTTGTAGGTGGTGGTGTTCCCAGATATCTGCTGCCCTTGTCCTTCTAAATGGAGTGGTAGTGGGTTTGGAAGATGCTGCCTGAGGATCTTTGGTGAATTTCTGCAGTGCATCTTGTAGATAGTACACACTGCTGCTACTGAGCGTCGGTGGTGGAGGGAGTGGATGCTTGTGGATGTGGTGCCAATCAAACGGGCTGCTTTGTCCTGGATGGTGTCAAGCTTCTTGAGTGTTGTTGGGGCTACACTCATCCAGGCAAGTGGGGAGTATTCCATCACACTCCTGACTTGTGCCTTGTAGATGGTGGACAGGCTTTGAGGAGTCAGGAGGTGAGCTACTTGCCGCAGTATTCCCAGCTTCTGACCTGGTCTTGTAGGCACTGTGTTTATGTGGTGAATCCAGTTGAGTTTCTGGTCATTGTTAACACCCAGGATGTTGATAGTGGGGGATTCAGCAATGGTAATACTGTTGAATGTCAAGGGACAGTCGTTAGATTGTCTCCTATTCATGATGGTCATAGCCTGGCATTTATGTGGTGCAAATGTTACTTGTCAATTGTCAGCCCAAGCCTGGATATTGTCCAGATCTTGTTGCATTTGAACATGGTCTGTTTCAGTATCTGAGGAGTTGCGAATGGTGCTGAACATTGTGCAATCATCAAAAAACACCTCCACTTCTGACATTTTGAAGGGGGTGAGGCCATTGATGAAGCAGCTGAAGATGGTTGGGCTCAGGACACTACCCGGAGGAACTCCTGCAGAGATGTCCTGGAGCTGAGATGACTGACCTCCAACAACCACGACCATCTTCCTATGTGTCAGGTATGACTCCAACCACTTTGAGAGTTTGCCCCCTGACACCAATTGATTCTAGTTTTGCGAGGGCTCCTTGATGCCACATTGGTTGAATGTACAGATTGTGCTGGAGTATAATTCTGCTGCTGTTGATGGCCCACAATGCCTTATAGATGTCCAGTCTTGAGTTGATAGCTTTGTTTGAAGTCATAGTACCACACAACACGATGGAGGTTATTCTCAATGTGAGGGCAGGACTTTGTCTCCACAAGGGCTGTGTCGTGGTCACCCTTACCGATACTGTCATGGACAGATGCATCTGCAACTAGCAGATTGTTAAGGATGAGGTCAAGTATGTTTTTCCCTCTTGTTGGTTCCCTCACCACCTGCCGCAGAGCCAGTCTAGCAGCTATGTCCTTTAGGACCAGACCAGCTCGATCAGTCGTACTGCTGCCGAGCCACTCTTGGTGGTGGACGTTGAAATCCCCCACCCAGAGTACATTTTGCGGCCTTGCCATCCTGAGTGCTTCCTCTAAGTATTATTCAACATGGAGAAGTACTGATTCAACAGCTGAGAGAGTTTGGTATGTGGTAATCAGCAGGAGGTTTCCTTGCCCATGTTTAACCTGAAGCTGTGAGACTTCATAGGATCCATAGTCAATGTTGAGGACTCGCAGGGCAACTCCCTCCCGACTGTATCCCACTGTGCCACCCCCTCTGCTGGGTCTGTCCTGCCGGTGAGATGGGACATATCCAGGGATGGTGATGGTGGTGTCTGGGACATTGTCTGTAAGGTATGATTCTGTGACTATGACTATGTCAGGCTGTTGCTTGACTAGTCTGTGAGACAGCTCTCCCAATTTCGGCACTAACCCCCAGATGTTAATGAGGAGGATTTTGCAGGTTTGACAGGGCTGTTTCTGCCGTTGTCTTTTCTGGTGCTTACATCAATGCCAGGTGATCCATCTGGTTTTATTTCTTTGAAACTTTGTAGCGATTGAAAGTCTTGCTAGGCCATTTCGGAGGCCAATTGAGAATCCACCACATTGCTGTGAGTGTGGGTGTGGAGTCATATGTAGGCCAGACAAGGTGAGGTTGGCAGATTTCCTTCCCTGAAGGACATTAGTGAACCAGATGGATTTTTCCAACAATTGACAATGATTCTTAATTTCAGTTTTTTTAAAAATTGAATTCAAATTCTGTCATGGTGGGATTTGAACCTGAGTCCCCAGAACATAAGCTGAGTTTCCTAGATTAATCATCTAGCAATAATACCACTAGGCCATTGCCTATCCTTATGGACTTGGCAGAGAATTTGCAAAACAGTGGTGTTCCCAGGCACCTGCTGCCCTTTACCTTCTAGGTGGTAAAGGTTGAGATTTTGGAAGATTATCTCAAGAAAGCCATGGTGAGTTAATGCAGTATATCTTGTAAATGGTGCACACTGTTGCATCAGTGGTGAGGGGAGTGAATGTTGAACTGGTGGATAGGATGCCACTCAAGGGTGAAGCTTTGTCCTGGATTCCTACAGGAGTTGGAGCTCCACTCACCCAGGCAACTAGAAAGTATTCTATCTCACTCCTAACCTGTGGCTTGTAAATGGTGCACAGATATGGGAAGACAGGAAGTGAGTTACTTTTCCACAGAATTCCTAGCCTTTGACTTGCTCTTGTAGCCATAGTATTGTTCAGTGTCTTGCTATTGGTAATGGGAATTGGGGGCAAACTCTCTGCTGGTTGGAGTCATACCTGGCACATAAGAAGATGTTTATGATGTGGGAGGTTAGTCATCTCAGCTGCAGAACATCTCTGCAGGAGTTCCTCAGGATATCATCCTAGGCCCAACCGTCTTCAGCTGCTTCATCAAAGATCTTCCCTCCATCATAAAGTCAGAAGTAGGGAAGTTCGCTGATGATTTCCCAGTTTTCACCACTGTTTGAGATTTCTCAGATACTGAAGCAAAATGAAACAAGATCTGGACATCTAACAGACTTGGCCTGACAAGTGGCAAGTAACATTCATTCCACACAAATTGCCAGGCAATGACCATCACCAATAAGAGACAGTCTAGCAATCACCCCTTGACATTCAGTGATGTTACCATCATTGAATCCACCACTATCAACATCCTTGGGATTACTATTGACCCAAACTCAGCTAGACTCCCCATATAAATAGAGTGACTGTAACAGCAGGTAAGAGAGTAGGAATACTGCAGCAAATACTTCGATTCTGACACCTCAAAGCCTAACAACCATCTACAAGGCACCAGTCAGGAGTGTGATGGAGTATCCTTCATTTGGCTGGATGGGTGCAGCTTCAACAATACTGAAGAAGCTCGACACAATCCAGGACAAAGCAGCCCATTTGATTAGCACCACATCCATAAACATTCATTCTTTTATCACTGATACTCAGTAGTAGCGTTGCACACAGTTTATAAGATGTACTGCAGAAATTCACCAACAATCCTTAGGTAGCACCTTCCAAACCCACAATCACTTCCATCTAGAAGGACAAGGGCAGCAGATATATGGCAGCGGCACTCACCATCCTGACTTGGAAATACATTGCCATACCTTTACTTTGTGGGGCAAGATTCAGGAATTCCTTCCCTAACGGCATTTTGAATCTACTTATGTATGTGGACTGCAGTGGTTCAAGATGAAGTTTATCACCTTCTCAAGGGTAATTAGTAACGTTCAATAAATGCTGGCCAGCCAGCAATGCCCATGTTCCATGAATGAATTAAACAAAAACTCCGGATGTTGATGGTGGGGGATTCAGCAATGATAATACCATTGAACATTCGGGACAGATGGCAGATATTCTCTCTTGTTGGAAATGGTCATTGCCTGTCACTTGTGTGGCATAAATATTACTTGCCCCTTATTAGTCAAAGCCTGGTGGTTGTCCAGATCTTGCTGCCTGTGAACATGGGCTGCTTTAGTAGCAGCGGATCATGAATAGAAATGAATATCCCCACTCCTGACCTTTATAATGGTGGGAAGGTGATCAAGTAGCTGAGAAACCACTGCAATGATATCTTGGGGCTGAGATGATTGACCTACAAACCACAGCCATCTTCCTTTGCACTAGGTCTGACACCAAAATCTAAAAATCTAATTGCCATTGATTCTACTTTTGCTAGGTCTCTTTGATGCCATCCTCTGTCAATGCTGTCTTGATGCCCAGTGCAGTCACTCCCTCCTCACCTCTAGAGTTCAGCTGGTTTGTCCATAATTGGAGTCAAAAGGATCTGGCGGAGCTCAGATTGATTGTCAGTGAGCATGTTATTCCTTTCTTAGAAATATTGACGAATCTTTTGAGCACTTTGCAGATGATTGAGAGTCATCTGATACAGTGGTATTGGTTGGATCTGTCCTGCTTTGTTTTGCTCACAAGACACACTAGGGCAGTTTTCCATTTTGGGTAGATGCCAATGTTATAGGTGTACTGGAACAGCTTGGGCAGAGGCCTGGCTAGTTCTGGAGCATACGTCCTGTGGTGGGATTCAAACCAGAACATTATCTGAGTTTCTGGATTAATAGTCAAGTGATAATACCACTAGGTCATCACTTCCCGAACAAGTTTCTAACCTACAGTACTTGTTGGGGAAAAAACAACTGTACTGTGCATGAAACCTGTATCTGGCTGTGGGAATGCTGTGATGGTATTAACAGATGCCTGATGCAGGGAGTGTTCTACATTGATGCCATATGATTGATGTTATCAATTGTAGACTCATCCATTGAGCAGAATTCAAAAATTCTCTTATGATGCTTGCTCATAAACATGCTCCATAAAAATTTTGAAGCCTCCCTATATTTGGGAGATGTTTTGGTGATGTACCTAGTCTAATATATGCCTTGTAATGAGATGTGCTCTGTTAGGTTTGTTTATTTATAAATTTTTGAGCTTACTTAAATTGAGGTATCAATACTTGAGAGTAGATCTTTTCTTTCTAATATATGCATCATGAGTCAAGGATGGGCATTTTTGGGTAAGGTGTAACACAGCACACTAAAGCTTCATCTACCTGCCCCAATAATGTAGCAGCCTCTGATTAGTATCCTCTTCAACAATTTCTCATTTCACACATCAGCTACCATTGGACTTGTCTGAGTGACATTGGCAATTTATTGCTCAATTCAGCGTAGTTTAGTCTTGTAGGAGCCCTGTGAACTTTTTTGAAATGACTCAAAACCCATCTCATCATACGGCCAGCAAAGATTGCAAAATTTCAACCCATTAGTCTGAGTCAGACCTGAATGTCCTGTTGGTGAAATGATATTGATAGTGTGCTGCCTCAATTCTGGAAAGTACCCAATAGGTCAACATTGTAAAGAAGTTAATAAAAAAAAAGCAGCAGCTGCTAGATTGGCAAGAGTGACATTGACGTGATTCAAAATTACTTGAAGTGTTATTTTAAAATTTTAGCAAAGTCAAACCTCGAAACTTGAAATCTCGATACCTTCAAATATCCTCGCACCACATAACGAGTAGCACACTCTCTCAATTCTATAGAATGCAAGCTAATTAGTTCAAACAGTATGGGTTTGGTGGCAATTATCTGAATTACATTAAATGCTGTTCCATTTCATCTAATTAGCTTTCCCAATTACCTTAGTTGTGCTATTCAGCAGTATCTCCTCAGGCCCAAATTCCACCACTCAAGAGTTTATATATTAACCCAATAGGTGCTTAAATGCTCCCAGCTATCTGCAGTGTAGCATTTGTTTCAATATTCTGTCGCATATACTGGAACCAGGAACTGGCCTTGTGTTCTGGACAGTGCAATTTCTGACTCAGTTGTTCAGAAATTTCTAAACTTGGACATATTTTAAGGCATATTTTAAAGCTGAATTTGAAACTTTTCCATGCCTTTGTAATCTAATCTTTAATTAATTTATTAACATCAAAGCAAACATCATTGAAGAAAGATAGACTTTATTTCTGAAACACCTTAACATGTTTTTAATACCACTAAGTATACAACGCTTTTGTTGGCAAACACAGCCACAGTTCCCATTACAAATGAGATCTGACAAACATATGAGACAAATGATCAATTATTTTGATATCTGACAAAAGCACATTGGCCAGAATTCTCTACTTTCTTTAAATGGTCTTTAACATTCAACATAACAAGTAGAAATGATAGTTCAGCATGTTATCCGGCAAAGAGCATTACAGTCAATACAATATTCCTTTAGTACTATACTGCAGTGTCAGCATAGAGTTTTTGTTCATTTTCATAGAATCCCTACAGTAGGGAATCAGGCCATTCAGCCCATTAAAAGCAATCCAACCCTCTAAAGGGCATCCCACCCAGATCCACTCCCTGGCCTATCACTGAAAACCTGCAATTCACATGGCTAATCCACCTGGCCTACGCATCTCTGGACGCTATGGGCAATTTAGCATTGCCTATCTACCTTACCTGCATATCTTTGGACTGCAGGAAGAAACCAGAGCACCTGGAGAAAACCCATGCAGTCTTGGCAATAATGTACAAATTCCACTCATTTCCAAGGGTGGAATTGATCCCTGATCCCTGGCACTGAGAGGTAGCAGTGCTAAACATTGAGCCATCGACTGCCCATTTTCTGGAATGGGACTTGAACATATGAATATCTAAGGGTGATAGCAAATGAGCCCAGCCAACACATTGGTGCAGGCAAATAATGTACAACAAGAAAGTCTTTGCAGACAGTTCAGCAGATTGGAAAAGTGATGAAGGGTCTAGGCCCGAAACGTCAGCCTCTCTGCTCCTATGATGCTGCATGGCCTGCTGTGTTCATCCAGCCCTGCACCTTGTTGTCTTGAAAAGTGAAGGTAGCTTTTTTAAAAATTCCTTTATGGAGTGTGGGTGTTCCTGGCTAGGCCAACATGTATTACCCATCTCTAGTTGTCTTTGAGAAGGAGGTGGTGAGCTGCCTTCTTGAACTGCTGCAGTCCATTTGCTATAGGTCAATCTACAAGTCACTGGGGAGGCAGTTCTAGGATTTTGGCCCAGCAGTTCTGAAGGAACTGTGATATAGTCTGGATGGCTAGTGGTTTGGAGGAGAACTTGCAGGTGGTGGTTTTACCATATATTTGTGACTTTTATCCTTCTAGATGGTAGAAATCATGGATTTGGGAAGTCTATGGAGCCTTAATCAATTTCTGCAGTGCATTTTGTAGATGTTACACATGGCTGCTACTAAGTGTTAGTGGTGGAGGGAAGCAATATTTGTGTATGTGATGCCAATCAAATAGGCTGTTTTGTCCTGAGTTGTGTTAAACTTGAGTGTTGTTAGAGTTGCACTCACTCAGGCAACTGAGGAGTATTCCATTCCTGACTTGTGCCTTTGTAGATGGTGGACAGGCTTTGGGGAGTCAGGAGGTGAGTTACTCACTGCCTAGCCTCTGATCTAATGGTTGACGTAATGGGAAGGATATGATATCAGTGGGGAGGGAGGGTAGATGTACATCCTGAATAGCATAAGTTCACTGGATTACTGTCATACAATCAAAAGAGTCAACAGGATAGCTCCTTTTTGTAAGTACAATATAGATAATCAGCAGATTAAGGGTAAATCAAGCAAGGACAATAGAGCTTGTGTAGTGCTATGATTGTATGTTGTTAATATGCAGCAATAGAAATGACACGCTATTAACCCTTACAAATCTGGGCTCATTTGCTATCACCCTTAGATATTCATATGTTCAAGTCCCACATCCACAGAAGGGGTCTGTGGAAGCCTTCTGTCTCTGATGTTTTGTGCTATAGTAGTCAACTCTGTGTTAAACATCACATGTCATGGCTCAGGGGTTTCATTCTTTGCATGCCACACATTTGCTGTAGGAGAAAACAGAAGACAGTGGGTTGAAGGGTGCATGATTTGTGAGCCTTTGTTTTCTTTGGGCTCTCTACATGGCCAGCTGAGCTTTTTGTTTCTGTTCCCCTTTGCCAACATCGTTCCAAACAGTCATCCTTTAGAGGCCATGTCTGTCAGTTATTGTCTCCTAGTTGTCGTGTCATACCTTGCTTGCAGGTGTCATTGTAGCAGTTGTATGGCACCCAGAAGATTGTGAATTAGTGGCAAATTCACCATTCAGAAGGTCTTTGGATGGCTTACAGCCAATGAGTGTGGCTGAGTGAACTCGGAATTTGGTGGCTTAGCAATGGGTGTGTCATTACAAAGATACTTTATATTCAACATTTCTTGGAGGACTTTCGTTTTAAGGGGGTGTGGAAAATGGATTTATTTTGGGTTTTGTGAAGATACTTGGAATTGAGTCTTTAAGAGATCATTGTCAGCTCAGTGTGGACATTGGAGTTTTTTTAAAACAAGGCTTCATGTAAAGGTGATACCTACTTGCTTTGTTGGGGTTGTTTTGAACAGTGACTGGCTGGAGAGATTCTTATTTTTTCTGGTCTATTTGTATGAAAATCAATAAAGAGCAGGCTGAGTTGGAGGAAAGCTTGCTGAGAACAAACTGCCCACTTGATCTCTCCCATTCTTGAAAAGAAAAATCTTCCTTGTTGATTTCAGACATTTTTTTGGAAGATTCATTGAAGAAACATGTTAAGATTGTATTTCCTGAGCAAGATTCATCTGCAAGACCTCAGACATCCACACATGATTAGTGATTTAACACACATGCTAGAACATCAACAACAGACTCTAGGACTTTCTACATTTATCCTTTAACCTTGAATAATAACCCATCGGCCAAAGCTTTCTTTTCAGAAAGCCAGTCTCTGTAGAAATCCTTTTTCCATCTTTTTCTGAAGAGAGAGAAGGAGGGAAGTTGGGGGAGGGGGGGGGGGGAGAGAGAGAGAGAGAATGTGTCTGTATATTTAGGGGCATAAGCATTTTACTTCCAAATTATTTGCTATATAATTGAACTAATAACTGCAACTTCATTGAATAAGTTTTGTTAATAAATCAAAAAATCTGTTTAAGAAAAGTGATGATTTAATTAGTCATTTTGCTACTTGAGAAAAGTGTTTTTTATGCTGTGACTAATGCAGTCGTGGGATTAGAACAACAGTGCATTCCCTCAGCTCTGTCATAAATGGTATTTGACAGAATTTATGTGCACCAGGCCCTCTAATTGGTGATCTTATCCTTGACATGTCTTTGCAGGACGTGTTTGAAACTGTTCAGCCTTTCTCTCCTGCCTAGCATCTGCTTTTCAGTGGAGGCGTGCACTGAGGGCATAGGCTTGGTATACTCACATTAATATTGTTAAACAAGAAATCAGTAGAAACTTGGACTCAGTGCTGTATTCAGAAGAAAAACGTTCTACAACCACCCACAAAAAGAACACTCACACTGCCAGAAGTAAGAGTACAGAACATCCTTCACCTTTAAAGGAGATTAGAACTAGATCAGAGATTAGTCAGTGCAGCATTGATTAATCCTGTGAAGTTTGAGATTTTTGAAAGAGATATATAGAATGTAAACATGCTGGGAACAAGACTTGGAAGGGCAGAGGGGCAGATAGTGATTATTATGTAAAGATATCAAAGCCACATGAGTGGGCGGAGGGATCTGGAAGGAAGGAGAAGCTCTAACCTCGAGTGAAGATAATGTATGTAAATATCTAGCTGTAAATAGTTCTTCCACAAAGGGACCGTGGTCCTGAGAAGCACACTTTTGGGAGATGAAACAGTTCCAAGTCTAGAACAGAAAAGGAAACATACGAATAATGTTGAGTAAACAAGGTGCAGGGCTGGATGAACACAGCAGGCCAAGCAGCATCATAGGAGCAGAGAGGCTGACGTTTTGGGCCTAGACCCTTCATCAGAAAAGGGGGAGGGGAAGGGGGTTCTGA
>NC_063369.1:2750053-2783134 GCF_021869965.1 Rhincodon typus
TGCAACTCTCTTGTAATCTCTTCGGCCTTGAAACTGCTCGACCACGTCCTGAAGCAAACCAGGTACTACAGCCACATTACCTTTCTTAGCACCTGCCTACGGAACCAGATCATCCCCAATGGACTACAGTCCACATTTTGGCCTTCCCAATTTGGCCCCAACTGTGACAATGTCTACATTCAGAACATTGAGACCCTTCAGAAGCGTTTCACCCGGCAACTCCTGAAACACACACTCGCAGCAATGCGCCGGCATCTCCTGGCACTACAATCAAGCCTACCCCAGCTCAGAGCCTCCCTCTCCCAGAGCTGCAAAGGACCTCTCCTGTTTTTTATTCTTCGTAGGATCCACAACCTGAACTCACAATTCTACTCAGCTTTATTGGACACTAAAAACTGTAAGTACAGTAAACTTACTGGTGCCTGCCACCCAAAATGGGCTTCCTCCACCCCCCAGATCCCCAACCCTACCCAGGACCTTCCCCACAATGTGCCCGCCGTCATTGGCCATGTGGCCACTGTCGGAGCACCCACAGATGACGTCACATCCGCCGCCGCTGGGTACACCACTTCTGGGACAGCGAACGCCATCGACATCGCTGCTGATGCCACCGCCTCCATTTCCGAGACCAACACCACAGACACTGAAGACGCGCCGACCATCACCGCTGCTGTGGCCTCCTACCCCGCTCCGTCCACCGCCGACGCAACTCCGTTGACCGCCCACGCTGACATCGCTCAGCCCACCGCCTCCACAGCCAGCAGCTCCAGAGGAGACGGTAGCACCCAGCCCTGCCGGGTCTTCACCATCCCCCAGACCTCCCCCTTACTGAGGACGAACGGTCAGTCCTCAGTAAAGGGCTCACCTTTGTTCCCCTTCACCCACACATCAAAGAATACCGGTCATGTTTGGACATTGAGCAGTTTTTCTGCCGCCTCCACCTCCGCGCTTACTTCTTCAACCGTGAACCTCACCCTCCCTCTACTGACCCCTTCTCCCGCCTCCAACACACCCCCTCCTCCTGGACACCACCCCAAGGCCTCCTACCCTCCCTCGAACTCTTCATTTCCAACTGCCGTCGTGACATCAATTGCCTCAACCTCTCCACCCCTCTCACCCACTCCAACCTCTCCCCCACAGAACGTGCAGCCCTCCGCTCCCATCCCAACCTCACCATAAAACCCGCGGACAAGGGAGGCGCAGTTGTAGTATGGCGCACTGACCTCTACATCGCCGAGGCCAGGTGCCAACTCTCCGACACCTCCTTCTACTGCCCCCTTGATCATGACCCCACCCCCGAGCACCAAACCATCCACAACCTCATCACCTCAGGTGACCTCCCACCCACAGCCTCCAACCTCATCGTTCCCCAACCTCGCACTGCCCGCGTCTATCTCCTTCCCAAAATCCACAAACCTGAATGCCCTTGTCGACCCATTGTCTCCGCCTGCTCCTGCCCCACTGAACTTATCTCCACCTCTCTCAACTCCATTTTCTCCCCCTTGGTCCAGAAACTCCCTACCTATGTCCGTGACACCACCCATGCCCTCCACCTCCTCCAGAACTTCCAATTCCCCGGTCCCCAACACCTCATCTTTACCATGGGTGTCCAGTGCCTATACACCTGCATTCCCCATGCAGATGGCCTAAAGGCCCTCCGCTTCTTCCTGTCCCACAGGCCCGACCAGTCCCCCTCCACTGACACCCTCATCCGCTTAGCCGAACTCGTCCTCACCCTCAACAACTTCTCTTTCAATTCCTCCCACTTCCTACAGACAAAGGGGGTGGCCATGGGTACCCGCATGGGCCCAAGCTATGCCTGCCTCTTTGTAGGTTATGTGGAACAATCCCTCTTCCGTAGCTACACTGGCCCTAAACCCCACCTCTTCCTCCACTACATTGATGACTGTATCGGCGCCGCCTCATGCTACCACGAGGAGCTCGAACAGTTCATCCACTTCACCAACACCTTCCACCCCCTTAAGTTCACCTGGACCATCTCTGATACCTCTCTCTCCTTCCTGGACCTCTCTGTTTTCATCTCTGGCAACCACCTAGAAACCAATATCCATTTCAAGCGCACCGACCCTCACAGCTACCTAGAGTACACATCCTCCCACCCACCTTCCTGCAAGAATGCCATCCCCTATTCCCAATTCCTTCACCTCCACCTCCACCGCATCTGCTCCCAGGATGAGGCATTCCACTCCCGTACATCTCAGATGTCCTCGTTTTTGAAGGACCGCAACTTGCCCCCCTCAGTGGTCGAGAACGCCCTCGACCGTGTCTCCTGCATTTCCCGCAACTCATCCCTCACACCCCCTCCCCGCAATAACAACCAAAACAGAATCCCCCTCGTCCTCATGTTCCACCCCACCAAGCTCCGGATCCAACGCATCATCCTCCGACACTTCCGCCATCTGCAATCCGACCCCACCAAAGACATTTTTTCCGTCCCCACCCTTATCTGCTTTCCGGAGGGACCACTCTGTCCGAGACTCCCTTGTCCGCTCCACACTCCCCTCCAGCCCCACCACACCCGGCACTTTTCCCTGCAACCACAGGAAGTGCTACACCAGCCCCTACACCTCCCCCCTCACCCCATCACAGGCCCCAAGAAGACTTTCCACATCAAGCAGATGTTCAGCTGCACATCTGCTAATGTGGTATACTGTATCCGCTGTTCCCGTTGTGGTCTCCTCTACATCGGGGAAACCAAGCAGAGGCTCGGGGACCGCTTTGGAGAACACCTACGCTCGGTTCGCAATAAACAACTGCACCTCCCAGTCGCGAACCATTTCAACTCCCCCTCCCGTTCCTCAGACGACATGTCCATCCTGGGCCTCCTGCAGTGCCACAACGATGCCACCCGAAGTTGCAGGAACAGCACCTCATATTCCACTTGGGAACCCTGCAGCCCAATGGTATCAATGTGGACTTCACAAGCTTCAAAATCTTCCCTCCCCCTACCACATCCCAAAACCAGCCCAGCTCGTCCCCGCCTCCCTAACCAGACCTTCCTCCCAACTATCCCCTCCTCCCACTTCAAGCCCTACCCCCATCTCCTACCTACTAACCTCATCCCGCCTCCTTGACCTGTCCGTCCTCCCTGGACTGACCTGTCTCCTCCCTAACTCCCCACCTACACTCACCTTTACTGGCTCCATCCCTACCTCTTTGACCTGTCTGTCTCCTCTCCACCTATCTTCTCCTCTATCCATCTTCTATCTGTCTCCCCCTCTCTCCCTGTTTATTTCAGAACCCCTTTCCCCTCCCCCATTTCTGAAGAAGGGTCTAGGCCAGAAACGTCAGCCTTCATGCTCTTCTGATGCTGCTTGGCCTGCTGTGTTCATTTAGCTCTACACCTTGTTATCTTGGATGGGTATATGAATGGGAAGGGATTAGAGGATATGGGCCAAATGCTGGCAACTGGGACTGGAAATATTTAGGATATCTGGTCAGCATGGATGAGTTGGACCGAAGGGTCTATTTCCATGCTGTAGAGCTTTATGACTCTAAGACTCTATAACATCAGGATCCTGTAAAGAGGTATGAATAGGTTAAGCGAGTGGGCAGAAACTCAATACAGTATAGTGTGGGCAAGCATGAATCACTTTGACAAAAAAAGTAGGAAAGCAGTATGTTATTTGAATGGAAAGTAATTACAGAACTCTGAGGTACAGAGGGATATGTGTGTCCTGTCTATCAATCACAAAAAGTTGATATGCGGTTCAGTTCTGAGGAAGGGTCACCGGACCCGAAACGTTAACTCTGTTTTTCACTCCGCAGATGCTGCCAGACCTGCTGAGCTTTTCCAGCAACTTTGTTTTTGTTGTTGTTGTTGAAGTTGTTATGCAGGTTCAGAAAGTGATTAAAATGCAAATCGATTATTGCTGTTGCCTATTGCACGACAAGTAGGATATAAAAGGAAGAAAAGTTTGCTACTACTATAGAGGGCATTGCTGATACTGATCTATAGCACTGTGTACACTTTGGTTGTCCTTCGTGGAGAGGACATAATTGTATTAAAAGCAGTGTAGCGAAAGTTCAATTGACTGATTCCTGCGATGAAGGGATTATGTTCGGGGAAAGGGGGACTTGACAGACCAGATGAGGAAAGGATGTTTCCCTTTGTAGAAGAGATTTGAACTCACAAACACAGTTTACAAATAAAGAGTTTGGTGTTTTAGATAGTGATGATGAGATTTTTTTTTTACTCTTGGGGTTGTTATCTTTCGAAGTCCCTTGCATGGAGAGTGGTGGAAGAAGCAAGGTCATTAAATATTTTCAATGCAGATGCAGATGTAGATAGATTCTTGACTGGCAAGGGAGTCAAAGGATAGGGTAGGCAGGAAAGTAGAATTGAGGCCACAATTGGACTGGCCATGATGTTATCAAACAGTGGAACAGGTGCAAGGGTCTTAATGTCTACTCTTGCCCCTATTTCGTATGCTTGTTATGTTTGTTTGTATTTTCATTTCTGTCTGCATCTGCACTGACATTTACTCATCTTGCACATGAAACTGTGGGGGTACCATTCGAAAGGCATTGACTTTCAGTGATATTTAAAGGGATTTTGAGCTTTTAGGTTAAATACTGAAGAAGTACCAGAAAACCATTTGTTTGTCTACATAGTCAAAAGTAAAAATGTCTTACAATATAAAAGTGCTTGTAGTGTCTAAAATTTTGAAGGGATTCAGGCAATTTTGTTTCTTCTTACTTCAGTGGGGATCTTCAGGCAATTCCATTCTGGCAAGACGATGTGAGAAGTTGTGAAATCCAAGAGCAAATAGAAGGAGCTGTATTGCAAAAATTTTTACACATCATCAATATAAACAGGAAGCACTGGAGAAACTCAGGTCCGGTAGCATCTGCCAAGAGAGAAACAGAGTTAACATTTTGAGCCTGATATGACTCTTCTTCAAAATACATTATGCAGCATGAAAACAGCATGTGTTTGTTGGGGTGGAATGATTGAATAAATTACTCCACTTCCAGCATCAATAGTTTATTGAAGTTATACCGGTGGGAAGAAACGTCTAGTGGTCCAGAAACTTCTTCTCTGAACAAAGGAAAGACATAAACTTTATACATCTGTTTTCAGCCCACCTTTGACTATTACAAACCAATCGTATTACTAATTGATCATATGCACATCCAATCAGGTTAATCAAGTGACTGCATGGTCAGTGATGGGTAACCTTATGGACAACCCCAAGTATTCCCATGATCTCAGTGCTTACTAGACATCCCTATCTTTATCCTTGGGCCTTTATAATGCATCATGTTCAATCCACATTCCAATGTCTGCTGATTTCTGCATCTGTAGTTCAATTCTCTCTGTAAGCAGTGTGGGGTCCTTTCCTTACTAAGTCTGTCTGTCCACAGGAATTTAATGGAATTGCGTTAATGCTTATTGTGTTCCTTTTAATATATATATGTGTACGTATTTAAAATCTATAATTATGATTATCAGGGAATTTTAATTAAAGTAAATCTATTTATGATGGATCTCAGACTTTAAATCAGCTAGATGTAGAATTCTTCTATCAGCATATTCAAGGGTGTTCTCATCCAGCTGTCTGTGTATAAAGAACAGCAGCTTCTTTTATGCAACAGGACCCTTTGTGTACTCATTGTAAGACTCTGTGTGCTATCTTAATCTTGTTACCTCGGATATATTCTGTCTACAGAGCTACAATTGTCCTACCTTATGGTTTACTTTAATACTACATTAAACAACCTATTGCTTCAGCTAAAAATTTTCTCCTCCAATTCATGTCAACTAAAACTCACAGGCAGCCATTTCTATGTCACCTTCAGCCAGCATAGCCCGGCATGCTTTTCTAAGGAGGCTAACATAGGCATATGTCATCACATAAAACAAGCCTCACAACCAGTTGCCATAGGTTGCCTTTTTTAAATATGTGTTCATTGGATGTGGATGTCGCTGGCTAGGCCAGCATTTATTGTCCCATATCTAATTGCTCCGGAGAAGGTGGTGGTGAACTGTTGTCTTGAACCGTTAAAGTCCTTGGAGTGTAGAGACAATAACAGTGCTATTATGAAAGGAATTTGTGGATTTTGACATAGGTTTTCTTGCCAACCTTTGCCTCCAGTTTATCTGGCCCAACTCAATTCTTACCATTGAACCCATTGAACTTGTGTGTCCTTCAGTTAATTATTCTTACTATTTAGTACGTTGTCCTTTTTCACCATCATACTAAACCTGATAATGCAATGATGACCATACCCTAAACATTTCCATGCTGACTTTCGATCTACTTGACCCACATTGTTCCCAGGAAACAAGTCACGCAGTGTCTCCTTTCTTGTTGCACTGGACACATACTGCTGTAGGAGATTTTCCTGAACACAATATAAGAATGCTTGCCCCACTGTTCCCTTAAAACTAACACTATATTTGGATAATTAAAATCCCCTGTTTAATCCTCTATAATGCCTGCACTTCTGTGTAGTTACCTTGAAGATTGTTCCTTTACAACCATTCAGTAGACTACATCCAGCAATTTAATTGCATCCTTTTTGTTCTTTAGCTCAAGCCAAATTGATTCTGTTCTTGAACCCTCTGAGACGTCTTCTTTATCCAGTATTATAATGCTATCCTTACCAACACCACTACCCTCTCCTACTTTTGCCAATCTTTGCTTGCCACCCTGTAACCAGGAATATTTAATACCCTCATCTTGCTCTCCTCCAGCCAAGTCTCATATTACCACAATATCAAAATTCCGCATGGGCATCTGCACCAGCAACTCACTAGTCTTTTGTGCTATACTCTGTGCATTCACATACATATGGTTTTCTAGTGCTATATGTCTGTCCATCAATATTTTGTGCATCCCGGTATTATTCACTGTTCTCTCCTGGTTCCCATAACCTGTGGAGTTCATTTAAAGCCTCCTCCAAATCACTGGCAAAATGTCCTGCAAGGAGCTCCATCCTGGCTCTGTTCCAGAGCAATCTATCTGGCTTATAGAATTCTGGCTTCTGGAATTCAGAAGATTGAGGGGGGATCTTATAGAAACATATAAAATTATGAAGGGAATAGATAAGATAGAAGTAGAGAGGATGTTTCCACTAGCAGGTGAAGCTAGGACAAGAGGGCATAGCCTCAAGATTAGAGGGAGCAGATTTAGGACTGAACTGAGAAGGAATTTCTTCACCCAGAGGGTTGTTAATCTGTGGAATTCCTTGCCCAGTGAAGTAGTTGACGCTACTTCAGTAAACGCTTTTAAAAAAAAGGTAGATTTTTTTTGAACAATAAAGGAATTAAGGGATACGGTGAGAACGCGGGTAAGTGGATCTGAGTCCACGAAAGGATCAGCCATGATCTTATTGAATGGCGGAGCAGGCTCGAAGGGTCAGACGGCCTACTCCTGCTCCTAGTTCTTGTGTTCTTGTGTTGTGTTGTATTATACAGGTGCTATCTCCACCGGAGCCAACCCCTTCCTCCTGCATCATCTTTTTAGCCATATATTTATCTGTCTTATCATCTCATTTCTGTGCTCATTTGTGTATGGTACTGGGAGTAATCCAGGGATTACTACTTTTGAGGTCCTGCTTAATAACTTTCTACCTATCTCCCTAAATTCTGACTGTAGGTTACATACCCCTTCTCACCAATATCATAGGTACTAATATGGACCCCTCTCTGAAGGATGTCCTGCAGCTGCCCTGTGACATTCTTGATTCTGGCACCAGGGAGGTAGCATACCATATTGGAGTCACATCTGCAGCTGCAGAAACACATGCCTGTTTCCCTGACTCATAAATCCCCTTTCACTACTCCTGTGCCACCTCTCTGTCTTTCTTTCTGGTACAGCTTTCAACCTGGGTGCCATGGGCCTGGCAATTGCTACACTTGTAGATGATGAATGGGTTTTGGGCTGTCGGGATTTATGTTACTTGTGTCAGGTCTTTTCCTCAACCTTTAACTTAGACATAGAATTTATTTGACAGGATGTTGATCATGGGCATTCAGTTATGGTGATGCTACTGAATGTCAAGGGTTGATGGTTAGATTCTCTCTAATTGGAAATGGTCAATACCCTGTAATTGTGTGCTGCAAATGTTATTTGTCACTTATCAGCTGAAATCTGGATGTTGTCCAGGTCTTGCTGACACAGCTACTTCAGTATCTGAGGAATTTGGAATGGTGCTGAAATTTGTGAAATTATTAGTGAATCTCCCTATTTCTCATCTTGTGACAGCAGGAAGGCCATTAATGAAGCAGTTGAAGATTGTTGAGAGCAGAACATTACCCTGAGGAACTGCTGGAGCTTGTCCTTTGATAGAGATGATTAGTCTTCAACAACCACTACCATTTTCCTTTGTGTTAAATACGACTCCAACCAATGAGAGTTTTCTCCCAATTCCTATTGACTTCAGTTTTGTCAAAGCTTCTTAATGCCACAATTTCAGTCTCTTAATAATAGTGGATTCTTTCATATTATTTTGGATTTTCTGGCAGGCAAGCTTTTGATTTTAAAAGCTGAAATCAGTACCTCTGGCATCTTCAACAGAGGGAAGGTACCTGTTGGTGAGCTGGCAATGGTGGTGTGTAGTAGCATAGGAAGGTAAAAATTTATATTGATTGATTGGGGCCTGACTATGAAAATCTTTTGGGTTGAGCATATACTGTGTCTATTGTCCAAGCAATTTATTCTTCGCACAAACATTTTAAATTTTTGGGCATATTATTCCTGAAAGTGTGAAAATAAAAGAGAAAGGAGGGAAAACATCACCAGGCTTTATAGGTGCTAATATTTGGACTATCAAGTTAAAAACCTAGTGAAGGGTCAATTTAAGGATTGCAATCTGTTTGAATTATTCTTGAGATCAAATCCTTGCTGTTTTTCTGGTGCTGTTGCTTCTGATTACCACAGAGGGATGCTCTTGGAATAACAGCTTTGAAAATCTACTTAAATTAGCTCAGAAGAAGGATGGTTTAAAATAGCTTTAGTGCCTGCAGTTTATAATATGATAAGCGAAGACTGAGATTTAACTGGCTGTAGCTTAGAAACAAAATGTCTTGTAATGGCTCTTCAATAGCCATATTTTGGTGTAATACAATCTAGGCCTTAAAATTGCTTTTACATGGTATTGATATTCTATCTTACAGATACAGCACACTTCAGAGCAAATTTAATTCTGTCAAAATATCCCCATTTAAAGACTTCAGGGCCAGATTTTCCAATATGAAGATAATCATTGCACAAACCTAGGCTGGAGTTGCATTTGGCACTATGCTGAAGTCCTAGCTCAGCTGCCTTCGTAGGAATTGCCCAGAAAGTTTAAGCGTTCGCTGGATAACTACCTGGTGTTGGGAGGTGATGGCCTAGTGATGATATTGGTGGACTTTTAATGCAGTGACCCAGATAATGTCCTGGGGACCCAGATAACGTTCTGGGGACCCAGGTTTAAATCCCGCCATGCCAGATGGTGGAATTTGAATTCAATAAAAATATCTGGAATTAAGAATCTAATGACAACCACGAAACCATTGTTGATTGTCAGAAAAACCCATCTGGTTCACTAATGTCCTTTACAGAAGGAAACTGCCATCCTTATCTGGTCTGCCCTATATGTGATTCCAGAGCACCATAGCAATGTGGTTGACTCTGAACTGCCCTCTGGGCAATCAGGGATGGACAATAAATGCTGCCTACCCAGCGATGCCCTCATCCCATTAATGAATAAAAAAAAGTACCTGGTGTCTGGAACTCTCTTACGAAGTTACCAAAACTTGGAGGTAGAGTCAGAGATCTCATACACAAATCCATCTCCCTGTGCCACCCCCCCAAAAAAGTCTCTTTCACCTTACTGTCCTCCCTCCCCGGCCCTACCGTGAACAATCACCCCCCATCTACTTCTCATCACCCAACTGGGCCTTCACCAACTGTCACCCTACCCCCTTACCTACTTTCATTTAGTAGCTGTCAATGGACTTTTGCACCTTTAAACTATGGAATATGGCAGCAATCGGTGTAAAAGTCGGGCATGACTTCGGAATTAATCCACTCTGCTTCTGTCTGTGTGGATTGCAGGACTGGATTACTTCGGCTGAGAAGGTGCTTGCCTTGGAGGTTCAATTGGAGATCTCTAAAGGAAAATGGGTAATCTTTTGTCTGTTCTAGATCAGAAATAAAGATTCATGGAAACATAGAAAATAAGAGCAGGTGTAGGCAATTTGGCCCTCTGAGTCAGCACTACCATTCAATATGGTCATGGCTGATTATCCAAATCAGGACCCTGTTCTTGCTTTCACCCCAAACCCTTTGATCCCTTTAGCCCAGGAACTATCTCTAACTCCCCAAAACATTCAAGTTTTTGGCCTCAACTGCTTTCTGTGGCAAAGAATTCCACAGGCTGACAATCTCTGGGTGAAGAAATTTCCCTTCATCTCTGTGCTAAATAGCCTGCCCCATATCCTTAGACTGTGAATCCAGGCTGTAGACTCCCTAGTCATCAGGACCATCCTTCCCATGTTTAGCTTGTCTAGTTCTGTTAGAATTTTATTAGATTTCTATGAGAACATACTTATTCTTCTAAACTCCAATGAACATAGTCCTAACTAATCCAGTTTCTCTTCATACGTCATTTCTGCCATTCCAGATGCTGCTTGGCCTGCTGTGTTCATCCAGCTCTACACCTTATTATCTTCAGTCTGGTAAATCTTTGTTGCACTCCTTCCACAGTCAGGACATCCTTCCTCAGATAAGGAGACCAAAACTGTACACAAAACTCTAGGTGTAATCTCACCAACACCCTGTATAACTACAGCAAGACATCCCTCAAGTCCCCTTGCTATGAAGGCCAACATATCATTTGCCTTCTTCATTGCCTTCTACATCTACATGCTTACCTTAAGTGACTGGTGAACAGGGACACCCAGGTCTCATTGCACCTCCCCCTTTCCCAATATATCGCCATTCACATGATCGGTCTACCTGTTTTTTCTACGAAAGTGTAAACCTCACATTTATCTAGATTATACTTCAGCCATCATGTATTTTCCCATTCACTCAACTTGTCCAAATCACAGTGAACCATCTTTGTGTACTCATGTTTCAGTCTCCCACCCATCTTTGTGTTGTCTAGAAACGTGCAGTTATTACAATTTAATTCCCTCATTTAAATCATTAATATATATTGTGAATAGCTGGTGTCCAAGTACTGATCCCTGCTGTACCCAACTAGTCACTGCCTTCCATTTGAAAAAAAAACCTGTTTATTTGTACTTTGTTTCCTGTCTGCCAATCAGTTCTCTATTATGTCAGTACACTACTCCCTATCACATGTGCTTTAATTTTACATTCTAACTTCCTATGTGGGCCCTTATTTGGCAGCCTTTTGAAAGTCCAAGCAAACCACATCCACTGACACTGCCATTAACTTTACTAGTTACTTCCTCAAAATCCCAGTAGATTTGTCAAGCATGATTTCTCTTTCATAAATTTATGCCGAGTCTGTCTGATCCTGTTCACGGTTTTCCAAGCGCTCTGCTATAAAATCTTTTACAATGGGATTCCAGCATTTTCCCCACTTCTGGATGTTAGAACAATCAGACTATAATTCCCATTTTCTCTCGATCTCCTTTTTGAAATAGTGGGGTTACATTAGTTACCCTCCAATCCATAGGAACAGTTCCAGAATCTATGGAATCTTGAAAGATGTCCACCAATTAATCCACTATTTCTAGGCCTTAAATACTTTGAGATGTGGATTATTGGGCCCAGGGGTTTATCAGGCTTTGATCCTATCAATTTCCTTATTATTTTCCTTCAGTTCCTCCTTCTCACAAGACCCTGTGTTTCCCACCATTTTTGGGATATTATTTTTATTCTTTTTTGTGAAGACAGAACTGAATTTGTCTGCCATCTCTTAGTTTCCTGTTATAACTTCACTTGTTTGTGACTGCAAAGGACCTACATTTGCCTTCATTCATCGTTTTGTCTTTTGATTTGATTTGATTCATTATTGTCACATGTACCTAATTATAATGACAAGGGGAGGCAATGGCTGAACTGTCAATCCAGAGACCCAGATAATGTTCAGGGGACCTGGGTTCGAATCCTGCCATGGCAGATGGAATTAGAATTCAACAAATATCTGGAATTAAGAGTCGAATGATGACCGTGAATCCATTGTCGATTGTCGGAAAAACCCATCTGGTTCACTAATGTCCTTTAAGGAAGGAAACTGCCATCCTTACCTGGCCTGGCCTACATGTGACTCCAGACCCATAGCAATGTGGTTGACTCCTAACTGCCCTCTGGGCAATAAATGCAGCCTAGCCAGCGACGCCCTCATCCTGTGAATGAATAAAAAAAAAAGTTTTTTGTTTTGTGTGTAGTACAGCAGATCATAAAATACAAAGGGTGATTGAACAAAGTGAGGAATACAAAGTTACAGCTGCAAAGAAAGTGTACAAAAAGCAAGGTCAAAATTTTGATTTGAAATTTGTGAGGTCCATTCAGAAATCTACTAGCAGCAGGAAAGAAGCTGTTCTTGAACGTGTTGGTACTTGTGTTTAATTTTTTGTATCTTACGCCCAAAGGAAGAGATTATAACTGGGGTGGGAGGAGTCTTTGGTAATGTCGGCTGTCTTTCTGCAGCAATGAGAAGTGTAGATGGTGTCAGTGGATGGAAGGTGATGGTCTGGGTTGTATTCATAACTCTGTGGTTTCTTACGGTCCTGTGCAGAGCACTTGCCATACCAAGCCATGATGCATCCAGATAGAATGCTTTAGAAACATACCTATACAAACTTTTGCAATTAGTTTGCACGTTCTCTGTGTGCTTCCTCTTGTAAGCTATTTTCCACCTTTTAATCAATCCCTTTGTCCTCCTTTGCTGAAATCTAAGCTGCTTCCAATTTGAATGTCCCTTCCTTGGATCTAATACCATCTGTAATTTCCCTTATTACCAATAGTTGAGCTACTTTTGCTATTTTACTTCTGTGCCAGACAGGAACAAACAAGCACAAGCTGGTAGAACAGTACCTCATTTACCACTTGGGAACTCTACAGCCATCTGGACTCAATATTGAGTTCAACAGTTTTAGGGCTCGAGGCACCTTCACATGCGCTTATCTCACTCCCACACACAAGACGTGTTATCGCATAGACTGCTATTACACACTACCCATTGTTAGCCACTAATTGTCCACTAATAGCTATTCATCCTCCCAGGCTGATCGTTATCCACTCCTTTGTCTGTCCATCTGTTCTTCTCTCTTTGAGCTCTATCTCCACTTATCGTTTACTCCTTACCCTCTCCTTCTGAAGAGGCTTATTGAACCTGAAATGTTAACTGCAATTTCTCTCCACAGATGCTGCCAGACGGGCTGAGCCTTTCCAGTAATTTCAGTTTTTGTTTAGAAATGAACAATTGCTACAGTTCTACCTTGCACTCTTAAAAAATTTGTCATGGCCTATCCACCATTATCCCTTTAAGTAACATTCCCCAATTTATCATAGCCAGCTTGCGCCTCATGCCGTTGTAGTTTCCTTTATGTAGATTCAGGACCAAGTCTCAGAATCAACTCTGTCACTCTCTATCTTAATGAAGAATTCTATCATATTATGGTCACTCTTCCCCAAGGGGCCTCTCACAGCTAAACTGCCAATTATTTATTTCTCATTATGCTACATCCAATCTAAGTTAGTATGCTTTTTACTTGGTTCCTCAACATATCCAAAATACCATCAGGTACATATGCCAGAAATTCCTTCTCTATTGTATTGTACAGTATTTCAACCCAGTTTGGAGATTTTGTCCATGATGAATTCAAGTATATTGAATACTTTGTATAAGTGAATATTCATGTTTGGAACATGAGGACATATGAGCAAGCGTGGGTTATTCTATCTGTCAAGCCTGCTCTGCCATTCAGTTAGATCATGGCTGTTCATTTATCTCAACAGCACAATCCTCATATTCCACAATATATCCAGAAATGTATCTGAACATGCTGAATGATTGAGTTTCTAGTCCTTTGGGGTAGACAGTTCCAAAGATTCACCACATTAAGTAAAGAAATTCTTCCTCATCTTAGTCTTTAATAGCCTATTATTTACAATAAGACTGTGTCCCCTAGTCCGAGATACACTAGATAGGGAAACATTGAATATACATCCATCCTGTCATATTCTGAAAGGACAGAGATTTAAAGTAAAACAGCCAATTAAATATTGTAATTAATTTCTTAATTAATATCAGCATTTAAAAATTTCATCAAAATTAGCATGTTATGAGATTTAGTTGACATGCTGCGTGGAATCTTGTGCTGATTCAATATATTCAGGAGGCGACAATTTCCATATCTCAGCCCTGCACACATTGGCAGTGAATACTCTGCTGCAATCAGATGATTAATTGGCTGCCTCCACACCTACTGTCCAGTTAAGGATGGCAGGCAGGTTCCTGAGACTACAGGCAAGGTCCTGTTAGTGTTCCAATCATCTGTATAGTTGTCGGTTGGGTAACCTGATGTTCATTCTGCCCAGCCAACATAGTTATGATGCCAAATTGACATCTTGTACCTCTGATTTTATTCTCAGACCCACCTTCAAACTTTGCCTGTGTGGGGCCAGGATGATTCCACTCACTGTGCAGACACACATACTAATAATTTATGCTCAAATCTACACTAGACTGAATAACTGAAAATTTATTTTCTTTGCTTTCTATAAGCAATAACTATTGATATAAGTGCTACCTCAGTTCCCATAAAGTAATAGCTGACAAAATAACTTCTAAGATGCTCCTTGACTATAGTTTTGATTACCTGTCCTATTATCTCTTTGTGATTTGGTGTCACATTTTGTTTGGTCTTATCAAGTGCGTTGGGATATTTTCCAAGTTAAGGATGCTATATAAATGCTAGTTGCTGCCGTCTCCCTCTTACATGTACAATGATACAGAATGAATGTCAGAGAGAGAAAGACATAAGGACTTTGTGCATATATCTGTTATGTGCATACTTTTTACATACTTTGCATGTTTGTCTGTTAAACACACTCATTATCTATTTTGATGCAGAAAATGTACAACAGCTCCCATTACTTGCCAATGAAACTTGCCGGAGGCCAAACTATTTTTGTGATCAGTCTTCCTCTAATCAATTTTCACGTAATGCTAGTGCCAAACAGGTGCTCAAAGGCATAATTCCTGTACATGGCATGGCTCTTGTGGCACAGTGGTAACGTCCCTGGCCAGAAGGTCTGGGTTCAAGTCTCACTTGTGTCAAAAAGTCTCATAAGATGACTGAACAGGTTGGTTTACAATGATTACATGTCTATAGAAGGGGCAGGTCTGAAGTTGGTAGCTCAATTGTGGGAACATCACAGTTCATTTTAAGGGGGATGGAATTAGTGTAAGATAAGGAAGAAGATATGAGGATTTTAGTGGAGGCACCATATCCTTCCTTGTACTTTAAAGGTCATCCACCAAATCTATTATTATTTTCTAATCAGTCTCCAGCACACATTTTTTATAAAGCACTGGTTTGTCAATATTTCACACTATTGCATTGGGTGAGGCTTACGCAGAATATGTTCTTCTTAAAAAATGCATTGTATGCTAGGTTGTAGAATTCCAATTTGTATATAATGATGAAATTTGTCTATTTATGACAGAAGTCCTGTTTGCTTATTGTGTGCATAAAAAGAAGTGACGGTAAATGATTTTAAATTTGAATTCACTATTCTGTGGTTTCCACCAGAGATGAGACCAACAATCTAAGGCTTTCTCCTGCTGTGACTAAATCTCCCATGTGCTACCTGTGGCTCTGCATTTGACCTGAGCTAGTTTAGGTCAGGTAGGAAGTGGTAATAGAATTTCACTTGCTGTTCGAGGAATGAAGTGCGCTGTAATTTAACTCTTGGAATTCAATTAAACTCAGCAGCAGAAAGTCCCAAGCTCCCCTTGTGATCTTGGAGGTACATTTCTGCTCTTCATGGCTCTTTAAAGAATGTAAAGCCTACATTTTAGACCTTTTCTGGCCACTATTGTTCTTCATCACTGTTTGGTCTGATAATCTGAATGCACACATGCAACCTGCCTTTCTCTGTTTCTGCCTTTTTGGTTCTGTGTGTGGGTTTGGATATATGTGCATATCTTTTTGTAATATACACAATCTATATCCATCTTTCTGAGAAGCATGCACAAAAGTGCATGCATATATACACTAGCACACATGTTCATGAAAGTAATCAAGCAATTCTCATCTTTCTCAACCTGTCTGCACCCTTTCACAGTGTTGACTATACAATCCTTCTCCAACACCTTTCCATTATCATCCAGCTGGATGGCACTGTTGTAAAATATTCTATTTGTTTATTCTGAGTATCACCTGAAATTGGTTCTCTTCCTGCTCCCATATGTTCCCTTGTGACTCCCAAAGATCAATGCCTGGTCTTCTCCTATTTCTCTTCCACAGGCTGGGAGCGTTGTTCAAAAACATAGGTTTTGAGCTGGGCATTGTCATTGTGCACATACAAACTATTTCACCTCCCCTTTATTCAGCTTCTGTAATGTCAATACATCACTAGACTTGTTACCTGAATAAGCAGAATTTTTTTTCTAATTTAAGTGATTGGTAATTCCGAAGCAGTTGTCATTGATCCTCGGATCTAAACTCTTTTCCCTAGCTATGAATGCCATTTCAATCCATGGCAACTGTCTGAGACTAAATAAAACTGTTTTTGACCTTAATATTATTTCATACTACAATGAGCTTCCAACTATATATCTGTGTCATCATTAAAACTTTCTGTTTCCTATAACTTAGCTTGTCCCATCTTAGTTGAACTTCTGCTGGAAACTTCACTTTTGCCTTTGTTACTGTTATTCTTGTGGCAATTCACATATGTGTCTGCAAACTGATTCAGATTAACTTGTTTTGCTTTTGTACCAGATTCCATACTGTACCTGTGAATGCTTTTATTCTGCAAAGGTATGCGAAATGGTACTTTTCCAGATGTAATCTATTACACTCCTTACTGGCTTCCAACATTCTACCCTCTCTAAATTTTAGGTTATCTAAAGCTCTGCTGCACATGTTCTTACTTTTTTTAAGTTGGTTCCATCATCACTGTTGTGTTTGTTGATCACAAGCTCCACATTAAGTAATGCATAGATTTTAAAATTCAGGTCATTGTTTTAAAAGCCCTTGATTGTCTTGCCTCTCTCCATCTCTGTAAACTTCTCCAATCTGACAACTTTCTATCCTTACCTAATCTTAAGTATTGTTGATTTTAATTGCTCCACCAATGGTGACTTTGCCTTTTATGCTTTTAGCTGCCTAGGTTCCAAACCCTGGAATTCTTCTCTATACCTATCTACCTTTTTTTTTCCCCTTTAAACTTACTACTTGACCAAATATTTTACCAACTGCCTTAATGTTATTTTATATTTAATTTTGCTTTATAGAACTCTTGTTAAGTGGCTTAAAAGGTGCTATATAAATGTAAATTGTTATTTTGTCTCTATTTTGTGTTTGTTTTTCTTTTTCTGTCTTTCACATTTATTCTGCATCCTGTTTGTTTTCCTCTCTTTGTCAAGCAGGTTCATGCTAAGTTATGACTGTTACACATCACTTCGTTTTTTGTGTATATCTCTTATGTATTCTTTTGCTACTTTACATTATTTGTTGTTCCATCTCTCTCCTGTCACAAATAATTCTAAATTATCTTTCTGTCTGTCAGATATCATTGTGTTGTGATTCTGTCCATCTCTTTCCCTCTCTGTGAAATATTATGCCTGCTACATGAATTTGTGTTATGTCTCTTCCTCTTTCCCTGTGACACACCAGGATGAAACCCTTCCCTCAGGCACATGGGTGAGTGACTAGACTTATTAGGGAAAAAAATTAGAGGGGAAATTAGGATAATTTTTTTTCCAAACCAAGACATATGATCTGGAATGCATTAGCTGCAACGGTGGTGAAATCAGATTCTCTAAGAGTTTTCAAAAGACAAGTGAACATGTAAATGAAGAAGACTAACTTGAAAGGTTATGATTAGAAAGTGTTTGTATGTTGTTGGAATAACTTTCATTACTTTATCGAAGAGTCAGCATAAGCATGATCAGCTGTTGACTCATTCAGTCTTGTAAGATTCAATGTGGTAAACTTTAACTACCCAGAAGTGAATTAGATGTGGTAAGGTCTGAAATCAAAATCTCAAAACTATCCAAACCCACCCACCTCTGGTTTTGTCATGGAAAGTCAGCCAACCTGCTTCCAGAAAATAATTTGCCAATTAAATATTTTACTGAGGCTCACAGCTTCTGATTTAAATAAACTGCACGTTTGACAGTTGTTGATCCATGTGCATGAAGATAAGCCTGCATTTTCTTAATGTGCTATGACCCCTTTAAGACCAAGGTTAAGTACATAGTCCAAAAAAAAAGGTTTAATTGGTTTCCTGATTATGACCTTTTTAGATTTCAAGAATGCTTTTGTGACTTGAGGTATCATGAGAATGAACAGCCAAAAACTAAAGGGTAACTAGAAAATTAATTGCAGTGGTTTGGGGGTTCAGTCTGTCTCTCTGATGGGAAGTTTGGAACACATTGAGAATTTGTATGCAAGGAAGCAAGCAAATTTCTTTTGAATGGATAATTTTCAGTTTGGCAGTTCAAAACTCATCTTGATGATGGAGTGGTCTCAGAATAGAGTGGCAACTGTGTTACTATATATGTTAAATAGTTGGAAAGGCTAAGGGTAAGGGATTGTGATTGTACAAGATTGATAACTACAATCTGATTGTTGCCAGAGTCGACTGGACTATTTGAAGGGGTCAGAGAAACAAGTTTCTGGGAGTCTGTGCCATCAGAATTGTTGTCACCTGAGTAAGACTGTTCAAATATGTGTACCTTGTTGGTGCTAACTGTGTTTGGTGATTTCGGATGGAATATGGTTGCTGGTGAATGTGACTCGGGGCCAGAACAGTTGAGTGGGAAGTGAGGGGTCCAAGATATTGTTGGCTTAGTTGCAAATTGCAGTGATTACAATGAGATTTTTGCAGGAAGTGATGCATGTGCTTGTAACTGTGCAAGGCATATCTTTGTTGTATCAGCTATTTAAAGTGAAATTTTATTTTATTTGAATATCCTTCACCTGTTAATCAATATCAGATGGCTTGTTACAGATAAAAGATTTATAAAGTGAAATATTATTCATCAGTTTCCTTTCCATTGCATATGTGGGGATTTCTTTCCTTTAAAAGTTATTGATTTATATGGAGATCATAGATCAGTAACCAGCCAGATTTCCTATGCCCTGCTGCTACTACAACCCAAATAATTCCATTGCCTTCAGGTTTGCTACTCTGGACCTGATTGCATGGGTGAGGAGTGAGGATTGATCTTGGGGTTTGGAGAGAGATCTGGGCAAGATTAGGAGGTTGGAGAGATGTTTGGTTAGGGGCTTGGTGATGGGGCTTAGAGGGGTGTGTCAATAATTTGTAAAGGTGTTGGTGATTATGGGGGTTTGAGATTGGTTGATATTCTGACTGTGGGTGAGGTTCAATCTCAGTGAATGAGACACGGATTTACTTACTATTCTTCACCTTCATTTAGCTGTTGGGTAGGTCTTCTTGCGGTATAGTGGTAGTGGCCCTACACCTGGACTGAGACCTGGATTCAAGTCCCACCTGCTCCAGAGGTGTGTAATAACATTTCTGACCAGGTTGATTAGGGAGAAATAGGTTAAATTAGGGGAAAAAAAAACAGCTGTTGCGTTTACCAAATCTTAGGAACCTGGCCAACTAGCGTTAGTGCTAGCAGATACAATATAAGGCATGAATTATATTAAAATATTTAAATTAATGGGTTATTTGCTGACTTACCTATCCTCACCTCCCAGGGTCCCACCACCTGAAAATTGGAAGTGATCAGGTTCACAGTTTGCTGTGTTAAGGTTTGAAGTCATTTTCATTTCAATATACCAAATGGCCTAAGTTCACCCATTTTTGTGGTTCAGCCTACTGTCATTGTGATGATTTTTCTCTGGCCTTTTTCAGTTTTCCTCTGTGTTTGTCATTCTTTGTTTCCTTTTTAACTCTGATTTCTTTTTTAACCCTGGATTCCTTTCATTAATCAGCATCTCACTTCAAACCTCTATCTGTCCATTTCACACAAACTACTCCCTGAATTTGCTCTCGAATCATGTTTTATCTGTTTTTGTTTTTCTTTTTGTCTCTGTCTCAATTCTGTTTACTGTCTTTTCTTCCTCTGTTTTTAATTGCTGAAAATGTATTAAGTTTAATATATTCTTGCAGCTTTATAGGGTAAATTCTACAATTGAGTTTTGCTTTCCCCAGCAACCAGAAGAGAACCATCTCTTACAATATGACATCCTCTTGTAATACCACTCATTCATATTGCTCCTCTATTCTCTAATTATAGGCAGTGACGCACAGAAAACAGGCAGGAAGCAATATTTCAATACTGAGTTTTTCAAGCTTCACCTAAAAGGGGGACTACGCGGATGTTTCTTAATCATATGGAGCTGCTGCTTTGCTTCAGATGCTTCATCCTTGCAGCAAATCTCTGAATCTCCTGTACAGTATACTTGAAGTGACGCAGGCAGCTAATACGTGCTGTGTAGGTCTTCTTTAAAAAAATCTCCTTGCATTCATCCTTAGATATTCATTTATAAATTACACCTATAATTTTAGCAACAGACTAATTATTCAAAAATACTCATTTGTTTATGTCAGGAAGGCCTGACTTAACAGAAAGCATTTTGGTGCTCCTGCGGGCACTCAGTCTGCGTGACTGGAATAATTATGATATAATGACATAAAAGCAAAATACACCGGATGCTGAAAATCTGAAATAAAACAAAAAGTGCTGGAAATTCAGAACAGGTAATGAAAGGCCATCAACTTGAAACAATTTCTCTCCACAAATGCTGCTTAACAGGCTGAATATTTTCAGCATTTTTTAAATTTCAGAATTCTTCTTTTGATGTAATATTATTTTTGATTTTCAGTCAGCTTTTGATAAGTTTCCCCATAGGAGATAGGTTAGCAAAATTGAAGCACATGGTACAGGACATAATGTACTGGCATGGATTAAGTATTGGCTAACAGACACAGAACGGAAATAAATGGTTATTCTTGCATTGGTAGAGTGTGACTATTGAGTACCGCAAGGACCAATGCTTGGGCCCCAGCTGTTCACCATCTACATCAATGATTTGGATGTGGAGATTAATTAATACATCCAAATTTATAGATGGTACAAAGCTAACCAGGAATGTGTGTTGTGATGAAAATGTAAAACATTTTCATGACGTTTGGATAGGCTTAATGTTTTGGCAAGAACATGGCAGATGTAATATAATCTAGGAAAATGTGAGGTTAACTATTTTGGTCAGAAAAACAGATGTGCAGAGTATTTCCTAGATAGTGAGAGGAAATTGTAGATGTGCAAAGGGACTTGGTTGTCTGACTCAATAAGTCACTGAAGAATAACATGCAGGTGCAGCATGATTTTAGGAAGGCTTGTGGAATGTTTACAGCAAGAGGATTTGAGTACAGGAGTACGCATAGGTAAGATATTCCTCCTGTTTGGGAAGTCTAGAACCTGAGGACACAGTTTAACAATCAAAGGATGCTATTTAGTACTGAAATAAGATAATTCAGACAGTAAAATAAGACAATTGGTTTCTGGGTTAGACAGGTGATTGCTAACTTGGAATCATAGAATCCCTACTGTGCAGAAAAAAGGCCATTCGACCTAATGAGTCTACACCAACCTTTTTCTGTAACCATGGCTAACCACCTAGCCTGCACATCCCCGGACACTACAGGGCAATTTAGCATGGCCAATCCACCTATCCTGCACATCTTTTGGACTATGGGAGGAAACTGGAGCACCTAGAGGAAACCCACAGACACGGGGAGAATGTCTGTGCAGAGTTTGCACAAATGCCTAAGGCTAGAATTGAACCTGGGTCCCTGGCATTGTGGGGCAGTAGTACTAACCACTGAACTGCTTCCTGAGCCAATGTGCCACCCCTTGAGCCACTGTGCCACTCCTTACTGACAAGGTTGCATAGCAGTGGGAAGTTGAGGGAAAACAGGCTCCCAGCCTTTCCCCAGAGTGCTAGTAAAGCCTATCCTTTTGTCTCCACAAGGCCTGTGTATTGATTATGTCTGGCATTGCTGCAAATACGTTGATGTGGATGAACTCAAATAGATTTTCTTTCGTGTCAGTTCTGTCACCACCTGCCATAGGTCCAGTCTCGCAGATAGGTTCTTTTGGGCTCTTCAGCTCAGTCAGTGGTGGTGCTGTTGACTCATGCTAAATGATGCATTTTGAAGCCCCCACCATTGGACAATTTTTGCCTTTGCTACCTTCAGTATTCCTTTCAAGTCATGATGAATATGGCAGACTATAGATTCAGTAGATGAGGCAGAGCAGTATGAGGCAATCTGCAGCAAATAAGGTTCCTGTGCCCATTTTTGACACAATGCTATGTGACTTTATGGGAATCATTGAAGACTCCTTGGACCACTCCCTTATGATTTAAAGTTTTGGCAAAGGTTTGTAGCTCGGGATGTGGTTGAGGTTGCCGAGCTGGCTTGTTTTTTTTCAGATGTTTCGTCACCACGTTAGGTGACATCATCAGCGAAGCCTCCAATGAAGCGATCTTATTTTACTCCGCTTGAAATTTATACTGTCCGGTCCATCATGGTGAGTATTGTCATTTCTGGTTTTGATCTGTATGGGTTGGTATATGGGGTCCAATTCTATATGTTTGTTGATTGAAGTATGGGTGCAGAACCAAGCCTCTAGGAATTCCCGTGCATGTCTATGTTTGGCTTGGGCTACTATGGTTACTTTTTCCCAGTTAAATTGATACCATAACGGACTGGACAGTATAAATTCCAAGTGGAGTAGAATAACATCGCTTCATCGGAGGCTCCATTGATGGTGTCACCTAGCATGGTGACGAAACGTCTGAACAAAAAGAAGCCAGCTTGGCGAGCAAGTCAACAACCTCACCCTCATGATGGTGTATCATATTGCTTATGGTAGATCTATCCTGCTGGTGGAACAGGATATACACAGGGTTGGTAATGTTGGAATTTGGGACACTGGCAGAAAGGATTCTGTTTCATGATATCAGCCTGGTGTTTGACTATTCTGTGGGGAAGCTCTCTTGATCTTGGTGCAAGTTCTAAGTTTGTAAACCAGTTGGTGAGAAAAGCTTTGTAGGATTGATTAGGTATGTGCTTAAGTCATATTTCAATTAGATACTTTGCTTGTTTACAGTTAAATCCAGGTTGGATGACCAAATTAGCTTCTGAAGAAGGGTCCCGACCCGAAACGTCAGCTTTCCTTCTCCTCTGATGCTACCTGGCCTGCTGTGTTTCTCCAGCTCCACACTGTGTTATCTCAGACTCTAGCTTCATTAATAGCAATTTACATCAGAAGCACCCATGAAGCATTATTTCCGGGAAGGCTTGTGCCTCCAAAACCACTACTGCTTGATCCTTTTATATTACTGTGTTGTAATGGCTTGCACTATCTGGGGTGATCCTATAGCATAAAGGGACATTAGATAAAGACTAAAACTCCCTTTAGTCTATCACTAAAATTGTGCTTCACCCAAATACTAGAAGAGCAATCCTCAGCATAAGAGGTCATCCATGACCTATATAACAGATTGCAAGTTAATGCCAGTTTATTGTGTGACCATTATCACCAGGAGCTGAATTGAGAACACCTGAACTCATTTCATGTTGGGACCTTATAAGTAGAGTTTCTGCGGCACAGTAGTAGTGTTCCTATGTCTGAGGAAGCAGACATGGGTTTAGGTCCCACTTGCTCCAGAAGTGTGTACTGAGTTGTCTGAACAAGTTGATTAGAAAATATCCATGTAAGTAGCAAAGTGAAGAGATTGTTATGTCTTCAGTTTGGGTTGGATTTCAATTCTGGAGGATAATGGGAAACTAGGAGCAGGAGTAGGTCATTCAGCCCTTTAAACCTGGTCCAGCATTTTAACATGATCATGGCTGATCTCATGTTTCAATGCCATATTCTTGCTTTCTCTCTATATTCCTTGATGCCTTTAATACCCTATAAGATCGTAAGACTGTGGGATATTGGGGTAGCTGGTATGTTTCTCCACCCCATTCTCATGCTTTCTCCGTATAACCATAAGACATAGGAGCAGAAGTTAGGCCACTCAGCCGAGTCTGCAGCCTTATCATAGCTAATAAGTTTGTAAACTCCATTCTTTCGCGTTCTCCCCGTAACCCTTGATCCCCTTGACAATCAAGAACCTATCTATCTCTACCTTAAAATATACACAATGACCTGGCCGCCACAGCCTTCTGTGGCAGTGAATTCCATAGATTCACCACTCTCTGGCTAAAGAAGTTTCCCCTTATCTCTGTTCTAAAAGGTCTTCCCTTTACTCTAAGGCTCTGCCCTCGGGTCCTAGAGTCTCCTACCAATGGAAGCATCTTCCCAACATCCACTCTGTCCAGGCCGTTCAGTATTCTGTAAGTTTCAATTAGATCCCCCCTCATCCTTCTAAACTCCATCTAGTATAGACCCAGAGTCCTCAAATGTTCCTCATATGTTAAGCTTTTCATTCCTGGGACCGTTCTCATGAACCTCCTCTGAACCCATGCCAGAGCCAGTATATCCTTCCTGAGATATGGGGCCAAAAGCTGTGCACAGTGCTTCAAATGTGGCCTGACTGAGCCTTATAAAGCCTCAGAAGGACATCCCTGCTTTCATATTCTCTCAAAATTAATGCCAACGTTGCAATTGCCTTCCCAACTACTGACTCAACTTGCAAGTTTACTTTGAGAGAATCCTGGACTGGAACTCACAGGTCTCTTTGCACTTCAGACTTCTGAATTTTCTCCCCATTTAGAAAATAGTCCATACCGCTATTCTTCTGACCAAAGTGCATGACCTCACATTTTTCCACATTGTACTCCATCTGCTACTTCTTTGCGTACTCTCCTAACCTGTCGAAATCCTTCTGCAGCCTCCCCGCATCCTCAGTACTACCTGTCCCTCTACCTATCTTTGTATCATCTGCAAACTTGGCCAGAATGCCCTCAGTTCCTTCATCTAGATCACTGATGTATAAAATAAAAAGTTGTGGTCCCAACACTGACCCTTGTGGAACACCACTCATCACCAGCTGCTATCCTGAGAAAGACCCTCTTAACCCCATTCTCTGCTTTCTGCCAGAGAGCCAATCTCCTATCCCATGCTATACCTTGCCTCTAACACCATGGGCCCATATCTTACTCAGCTGCTTCCTGTGCAGCACCTTGTCAAAAGCCTTCTTGAAGTCCAGATAGATAACATCTATTGGCTCTCATTGGTCTAACCTGCTTGTTACTTCCTCAAAGAATTCTAACAGAATTTTACCATGCACTTCCGAGTATTCAGAAAACTCATCCTTCACAATGGATTCTAAAATCTTACCCACGACCGAGGTTAGGCTAATTGGCCTGTAATTTTCAGTCTTTTGCCTTACTCCCTTTTTAAATAAGGGTGTCACATTAGCGATTTTTCCAGTCCTCTGGGACCCTCCCCGACTCTAGCGATTCCTGAAACATCACCACTAACGCCTCCAGTATCTCCTCAGCTATCTCCTTAAGAACTCTGGGGTGCAATCCATCTGGTCCCGGTGATTTATCCACCTTCAGGCCATTCATTCAGTTTTTCTTGGTGATGACCACCATGCTCAGCTCTGCCCCCTGACACTCGCCGAATTTTTGGGATATTACTCATGTCTTCCTCTGTGAAGACTGACACAAAATTATTCCTCAGCCATTTCCTTGTCCCCCACTATTATCTCTCGAGCGTCATTTTCCAGCAGTCCAATGTCCACTTTTGCATTTCTTTTGCTCTTCAGATATCTAAAGAAGCTCTTACAGTCTTCCTTTATATTACTGGCTAGCTTACCCTCATAATTAATTTTCTCCCTTTTTATTTTTTTTTGTTGCCCTCTGTTGGTCTTTAAGCTTCCCAATCCTCTGGTTTCCCACTGCCCTTCACCACATTATATGCTTTCTCTTCTGCTTTTATGCTATTCCTGACTTCCCTAGTCAGCCATGGTTGCCTCATCGTCCCTGTACCATGCTTCTTTTTCCTAGGGATGAACTTTTGCTGCGTTTCCTGAATTACTCCTGGAAACACCTGCTGTTGGTGTTCCACTGTTTTTCCTACCAGGCTCCTCTCCCAGTCAATTCTGCCCAGCTTCTCCCTCATGCCTCTGTAGTTGCCTTTATTCAGCTGTAATACCTTATCTTTGATTCTCCTTCTCAAATTGCAGAGTAAATTCAATCATATTATGATCACTGCCTCCGAAGGGTTCCTTATCTGCCTCATTGCACAACACTAAATCCAGTATTGCCTGTTCTCGAGTGGGCTCCACCACAAGCTGCTCCAAAAAGCCATCTTGTAGACATATTTTCCCAGTCCACCTGCATATTGAAACTCCCCATGATCACTATAACTTTGCCTTTCATAGAAATCATAGAATCCCTACAGTGTGGAAACAGGCCATTCAGCCCAACACGTTCACACTGCCCTTCCAAAGAGCATCCCACCCAGACTCATTCCCCTACCCCTGCATTTCCTCATGTCTAACCCAAACATCTGTGAACACTACGGGTAATTTAGCATGGCCAATCCACCTAGCCTGCACATCTTTGGGAGGAAATTGGAGCACCGGAGGAAACCCACGCAAACACGGGGAGAATGTGCAAACTCCATACAGGCAGTCACCCAAGTTTGGAATTGAACCCGGGTCCCTGGCGCTGTGAGGTAGCAGTGCTAACCACTGAGTCACCATACCGTCCGTTTTTTCTTACACACCTTTTCTGTCTCCTGGTTTATCTTGCGCTCCAGCTCCTGACTACTGTTTGGAGGCCTGTACACAACTCCAACTATGGTGCTTTTTAACCTCTGTGATTCCTCAACTCTACCCACACAGATTCTACACCATCTGACCCTACTTTGTTTCTTACTATTGATATAATTTCATTTCTCACTAATAAGGCAACCCCACCCCCTCTGCCCACCTACCTATCTTTTCGATAGGATGTATATCCTTGGATATTCAGCTCCCAATTCTGATCCTAATTTCGATCTGCGCCACAAGCTCATTTACCTTCTTTCTAATACTGCTTGCATTCAGACATAACACCTTCAGTCCTGTATTAACTGTCCCACTTCTCATTGTGACTCATTTATCCAGTGTGCTTGAACTTTGATTCCTAACCCTTTTGAAACACTTTGTCCTATTTGTGTCTGTGCTGGAGACTTTAATAACCTCTCCTGAGTTCTCCTTTCCCACCATTTATTTTTCATGTTTTTCCACACAGTGGAATCTACCCCTACAGATGTTAGCCTGCTGCTTTGTTCCCCACTGGGGGAAGTTTTACGCTTTCCTTCCCTCTCACTTTCTAGTTTAAAGTCGTGTTGACCAGCCTATTTACCCTTTTCGCAAGAACATTGGTCCCAGCTCGGTTCAGCTGGAGACCGTCTCAGCAGTACAGATCCCTCCTGTTTCAATACAGATGCTGGTGCCCCATGAAAAGGAACTCCTCTTTCCCACACCACTGCTTTAGCTACATGTTTACTTCCCTTATTCTCATGTCTCTATACCAGTTTGCATGTGGCTTGGGCAGTAATCCGTAGATTATAACCCTTGAGGACCTGCTGTTTAATTTAGTTCCTAGGTCCTGATAATCCCTGAACAGGTCCCCTTTCCTAGTATTGTGTATGTTGTTTGTTCCGACGTTGACCACAACAACTGGATCGTCCCCCTCCCTCTCCCATATCTTTTCAAGCCGGTCACATATCCCTTACTTTGGCACCGGGCAGGCAATACTCCATGCAAGACTCTCGATCCTGCTTACAAAAGATACTATCTATTCCCCTGATTATAGAATCTCCTAAAACTACCAGTTGTCTTTTTGCTCTCCCTAATGAATGGCCTCCTGTGCCACGGTGCAGTGGGCAGTTGGCTCATCCTCCCTGCTACCCTTTTCCTCATCCACAAAGGAAAGAAGTACCCCATACTTGGTGCACAAGAGCAAGACCTGAGGCTTCTCTGTTCCTGAATGCAAGATCCCTCTACCTGCCTCACTCGCAGTCACCTCTGCTGTCCCTGGCCACTGACCAAATTTGAAGTACTTAATGTGACTGCCTCCTGAAACAGTGTCCAGGTACTTTTCCACCTCCCAGATGTGCCGCAGTGTTTGAAGCTCAGATTCCAGCTCATCAACTCTGAGCTGAAGTTCCTTGCTGCAGATGTGGTCACTGACATTCGCAATGGGATCAGCCAGCTTCCACATTATACAACACAACACCTATCCAGTTCCTCCACAAAACTCTGTTTGGTATGGTGACTGCACCGATGCAAATATTCACCCCAACTGCCAAACATTATTGTCGCCGCCCTCTGCTCAATGCTTGTCCTCACTCGAACTCGGAGGGTGTCTTGCTGAGGTCCTCCTTTTGCTGCTGGTGACTGCGCCGATGCAAATCTTTGCCTCAACTGCGAATCAAGCATCATCGCCACCCTCTGCTGAACCCTTGATCCCCTTACCAATCAAGAACCTATCTATCTCTGTTTTAAATACACTCAATGACATGGTCTCCACAGCCCTCTGGCAATGCGTTCCACAGAGTAACCACCCTTTGGCTGAAGAAATTCCTTCTTATTTGGTTCTAAAGAATCATCTCTTCACTCTGAGGCTGTGCTGTTGTGTCTTAGTCTCTCCTACTAGTGAAAATATCTTTTCCACGTCCACTCTATCCAGGCCCCTCAGTATTGTGTAAGTTCCAATAAGATTCCTCCCCTTCTTCCAAACTCCATTGAGTACAGATGAGAGTCTTCAAATGCCCCTTGTATGCCAAGCCCTTCATCTCTGTATTATGTATGTAGTTGGGGGTGCATGCTGCCCTTTTAAGAGAGTGGATCAGATGACCCAGGGCAGGAACTTTGGGTCAATCTAGTTCTTACTGTGTAGCTGTGTAATAAATGCTCCTGGTTCAAGATCCACAGGCCTATTTCGTGGTCTTTTTAAATTGATCTAAACATATTAACTGGTGATGAGGTTGAGTCAAGGCCCACTAACTGTGTGCTACATCATTTTTGGAAGGAAGGGAGAGATTGAATGTCGCCCGGACTTTGGAAACGGTATGGGATTGAGAAGGTAGCGTAGTAGATTTGCTGGGAGACAGACCAAAATGTCAAGGGAACCGGGTAAGAAGAGTACTCACTGGGGAGAGGGCCGAATGCGGTGGTAATGAAGGAATTGGACTGCAGCCAATGACTGAAAAGGGAAATACCTGAGACCTTACTGAAATTGTTGTGGAGAGCGTTCACCAAGGTGTCTTGTGTGGCCACCGGGAATTGAGTGGCAGGAAAACAAAATGGCAGGCCAATTTGGAACGATGGAACCATTTAATGAAAGTACAGCAAGTTGGATTCTGTACAGTGAACGTTTCAATTCTTATTTGAAAGCAAACAGAGTGGCTGAAGTCTTAAGGCTACTGGTTCTCTTTAGCACCATTGGGAACAAGTCCTTCATGATTCTCAGGAGTCTAGTGCAACCAGAGAAACCAACGGAGAAGACCTAATAAAGAACAATGTCAATTAGCAGAACGTCACTTTGCACCAAAGCCGCTGACTGTGGAACATTCGTTTTTATAAAGCGGTACAATAGGAAGGAGAATCCATCACTCAATTCGTGGCTGCCTTAAAGAGGTTGGTGGAACACTGCAAATTCTGAGGATTCCTCCAGGATGCCCTGTGGGACCAGTAGTTTGTGGCCTCTGACATGAAGCCATTGAATGGAAGCTACTCACAAAGAGAGACTTGGATTTCAAGGCAGCTCTTGAAATTATGACCTCTATGGAGGTGGCAGTCAGTGAAGCAACATAGTTGGGTGTAGGTGCCTGGGTGCATAAAGTAGCAGATGTTCAGCAGAGTGTGGTATCGTTGACAGCATTCTGCAGATGTAACAAATTTGGCCACAACAAGTCAATGTGTTGGACTGGAGAAACCCAGTGCCAAAAATGTAAGAAAGTGTGCCACATTGCCCGGAATGGCCCATTACAACCCAAACAAGAGAAGGGCAGTCAAAAAGAAACAATCCTGAGCAGAAGGCATAAGGTACATGTTGCCAGCCAGGAAGTAGACAGGAAATCAGTGGAAGATGCAAGGGTCAACAGAGTTTCAGTTAAACATCCTATCGGTATGGGGTGATGCTGATCATTTCTGGGTTCTTCCCAAATTAGACAGGAAGACAGTAAAAATGGAAGTGGACTGGGTGCAGCAGTGTCCTTGATTCCCAAAATGAAGTTAAGGCACTCATATTGAAGCCTGCCAAAATGACGCAATGGACATAAATGGAACAAGTAGTGGTGAAAGTGCAGTTAAGGCATCAATGTTCAGAATTGCCACTATATGTGGTGAAAGGTGAATACCTTGCATTTTTCGGATGCTCCTGCTTCCAAAAATAAAAGTTTAATTGGGGCGTAGTTAATAGGCTGGCAGATTCAAATATGAGTTTGCAAGAAATCCTGTTTTCAAGGGAACCCTGGGAAATGAAAGGTGTGGAAATTAAAATACAGTTGAAGCCAGAAATGTGGCAGCATAGTCTGAAGGCACGTCCAGTATTGTACTCCATCCAGTCTAAAATGGAGGCGTAACTGGCACGGCTGGTGAGTCTGGGAGCATTGGAACTAGTAATCACCAGTGAATAAGTCACTCCAATCGTTCTGGTCTTAAAAGCAGATGGTGCAGTAAGGATTTGTGGTGACTTCAAGATCACAGTCAAACCAGTCCTGAATGTGGATCAATACCACGCATAGACTTATTCACTGGACAGGCAGGGGGAAAATAAATTCTCTAAAATGGATCTGTTGCAGGCCTACTTACAAATGGGGGTCGTGAAAGAGTCTCAGCCACCACTGAGGATAGTGATAGAAGGGGACAGTTCTGCAACAAGCACCTTCCTTTTGGCATCAAGTCAGCACCAGCTCTATTCCAGAGGTTTTGGATGAAATTTTAAGTGGGTTGCCTGGAGTCCAGTTATCTGGACAATATTTTGATCACTAGGTCCTTTGAGGAATATTTAAGAAACCTCGATGAAACCTTTAAATAGGTTGCTGGAGCAAGACTTCCAAGGTGAGTTTTTTTTTAGGGAATCCATCAAGTACTTGGACCTTGTAATCGATGCCGAGGGACTACACAAGGTACTCTAGAAGGTGGAAGCATATCATGAAGGCCCTTCGAACAGAGAATGTATCTCAACTGAGATTGTTCTTGGGACTTGTAAATTATTATGGCAAGTTCATCTCTGATCTGACAACCATGCTGAACCCTTGCATCAGATACTGGGGAAAGGGTGGCCATGGAAATGGCCCCAGGGTGTGAAGGCTTGCTTCACCTTTCGGTAAGCCTCTTAAGGTCAGAAGTGTAAACTCATTTTGACCCAAAGTTACCATTACAGTTGACATGTGATGCCTTGCTTTGTGGGATTGGTACTGTACTGTTGCACATCTTACATGGGCCCATTGTGTTTGCATTTGGATTACTAAACAAAGAGAGAAGAGAATTATTCCCAAGTTGAAAAAGAAGAATTGGGCATAGTTTTTGGTGTTAAGAAGTTCTCCCATTTCCTTTATGGCAGGCACTTTATGCTGCTGACCGAGCACAGGCTGCCAACCTCCATTTTTGGCCCATTTACTGGAATACCATCAACGGCAGTAGCCATGCAGATGCCTTCTCAAGGCTGCCACTACTAGGGAATACTGATATTCCTGACTGGGACCTGGAAATTTTATAGTTTTCTCAGGAAGACAAGGTGTCAGCAAATCGGGTGTGGAACGCTACATGAGAAAAGGCTCCTGAGACTAGGTGTCGGTCTTCTAGAAACCGCCGTCTCCTTGAGACAGTAATCCTGTTTTAGACTATGATAGTATTGGCTTGCATGGGGGGGAGGAGGGGAGTGGTTGTTTGCATATGTTTTCCATGTTTTTGTAAATATTCCTGATGTACACTGGCTGTGATGCCTGTATATTATTTATAATTGTTGAAAATATGCTCATTAATGGGAGTTTTTGAAATAAAGTAGGGGTATTATGTCTGTAGCTGGGTGTGCATGCTGCCCCTTTTAAGAGAGTGGGTCAGGTGACCCAGGGCAGGAGCTTGGGTCAGTCCAGGTTTGACTTTGTAGCTGTGAACGTGTAATAATATCAGTTCAAGTTCAAGTTCAAGGCTTACCCCATGGTTTTTTTATAATTTGCAAATTGACATAAACATAACACCTGGGATCATTCTTGTAAACCTCTTCTGGACCCCCTCCAGCGCAAGCACATTATTATTTAGCTACAGGGCCCAAAACTGCTCCAGAATATTCTAAGTGCAGTCTGACCAGAGCCTTATACAGCCTCAGCAGCACATCTCTGCCCTTGTATTCTAGCCCTCTTGAAATGAATGCTAACAATGTATTTGCCTTCCTGACCACCAACTGAACCTGCATGTTACCTTTAAGAGAATCCTGAACTAGAATTCCCGAGTCCCTTTGTGGTTCAGATTCCAAAACCTTTCCCTATTTAGAAAATAGCCTACAACTCTATTCTTCCTATCAAACTGCAAAACCTCACAATTTCCCACATTGTGTTCAATCTGTCACTTTTTTGCCCATTCGCCTAGCATGTCTAAGTCCTTCTGCTCCCTCGAGACAACTTATCCCTCCACCTAACTTTGTGTCATTTGCAAGCTTAGCAATAATACTCTCAGTTCCTTCATCCAAATCATTAATGTATAACATGAATAGTTGCGGTCCCAGCACTGACACCTCCAGAACTCCACAAGTCACTTGCTGCCATTCTGAAAAAGACCCCTTCATCCCTAATACAAGATAACAAGGTGCAGGGCTGGATGAACACAGCAGGCCAAGCAGCATCACAGGAGCAGAGAGGCTGATGTTTCGGGCCTAGACCCTTCATCAGAAAAGGGGGAGGGGAAGGGGGTTCTGA
>NC_063369.1:2783534-2784875 GCF_021869965.1 Rhincodon typus
GGGTGAGGGAGGAGGTATGGGGGCAGGTGTAGCACTTCCTGCGGTTGTAGGGAAAAGTGCTGGGTGTGGTGGAGCTGGAGGGGAGTGTGGAGCAGACAAGGGAGTCACGGAGAGAGTTGTCCCTCCGGAAAGCAGATAAGGGTGGGGAGGGAAAGATGTCTTTGGTGGTGGGGTCGGATCGCAGATGGCGGAAGTGTCGGAGGATGATGCGTTGGATCCGGAGGTTGGTGGGGTGGTAAGTGAGGACGAGGGGGATTCTTTTTTGGTTCTTATCAATGTGGATTTCACAAGTTTCAAAATCTCCCCTCCCACTACTGCATCCCAAAACCAGTCCAGCTCGTCCCTGCCTCCCTAACCTGTTCTTCCTCCCACCTATCCCCTCCTCCCACCTCAAGCCGCACCTCCATCTCCTACCGACCAACCTCATCCCGCCCCCTTGACCTGTCCGTCCTCCCTGGACTGACCTATCCCCTTCCTAACTCCCTACCTACACTCACCTTTACTGGCTCCATCCCCGCCTCTTCGACCTGTTTGTTTCCTCTCCACCTATCCTCTCCTCTATCCCTCTTCTATCCGCCTCCCACTCTCTCCCTATTTATTTCAGAACCCCTTTCCCCTCCCCCTTTTCTGATGAAGGGTCTAGGCCCGAAACGTCAGCCTCTCTGCTCCTATGATGCTGCTTGGCCTGCTGTGTTCATCCAGCCCTGCACCTTGTTGTCTCGAATTCTCCAGCATCTGCAGTTCCTACTATCTCTGATTCAATTTTAACCCCCTTCATCCCTAATCTCTGCCTTCTGCCAGTTAGCTAATCCTCTATCCATGCCAATTCCTGCCCGTAACACCTTGAGCTCTTCTCTTATTTAGCAGCCTCCTCTGCCACACCTTGTCAAAACCCTTTTGGAGATCCAATGAGATCACGTCCACTAGCTCTCCCTTCCTCCTCAAAGAATTCTAACAGATTTGTCAGGCATGACCTCCCCTTGATGAAGCCACACTGACTCTGCCCTATTTTACTACTTTCAAGTACATCATAATCTTGTCTAAAAGCAAAGCCTAAAGTGCTCACAGCACAGAGTGCAAACTGCAGAGATTTGATATAAATCTTAATCTTTTGCCTTCTTAAAGTGTAGCAAACTGTGGGTAGATACTTAAGGTTGTTTCTTTTTCTTTCAGGCAACTAATTAAGGTGATTAGGTAAACTGGTTAAATCTGGTTCTTGTAGCAGGGCAGGTCATTTCATATAAAAGCAAGGCCTAAAGTACTCTTGGCACAGATTGGAAACCGCAGAGAGTACGGGAAGAGGGAAGAGGGAAGAGGGAAGAGGGAAGAGGGAAGAGGGAA
>NC_063369.1:2784885-2804398 GCF_021869965.1 Rhincodon typus
AGGGAAGAGGGAAGAGGGAAGAGGGAAGAGGGAAGAGGGAAGAGGGATTGTTCTAGCCATTTTTGAGAAGGGCTGCTTTATGGTCAAAATTCTGCTGGTAGATCAAACTGTGGGCCTAAGTGAATACTGAACTGCTTTGAAGAGGGTGAGCAACAACAAGGTAAGGGCAAGATAAGACTTTTTATTTCCCCTTAAGCCCTCTAGTTGTTAAAGAGGCAGAGATGACAGCCAGTGGACTGGTATGCTCCTGTCAGACTCAGGAGATCAGAGAACAGTCCAGTGTCTCTGACTATGTCTATAGTAAGTGTGACTGGTTGTAGCTCCTGTTTGACTGCATGGATCAGTTGGACACTCTGAGGACTGTACAGGGGGCAAAGAGTATGACTGATAGTAGCTTCAGGGAAGTGGTCACAGCACAGGTTCAATCAGGTAGATGGGTGATGCCAGGAGAGGTGTGCAGGTGGTGCAGGAGTCTCTGACTATCCACCTCTCAAACAAGTATACCATTTGGATACTATGGGCGGGGGGGATAGCCTCTTGTGGAGAAATAACCACGGCAGCCAGATCTTTGACACTGCACTTGGCTCTGCTGTAAAGCAGGGTTTGGCAAAGTTGAAGCAACTGATTGTGATAGGGGACTCCCTCTTCAGAAGCACAGAAATGTTTCTGTAACCGTGATTGAGTGTCCAGGATGGTGCGTTGCCTCCTGATGCAAGGGTCAAGGTTGTCTTGGAGCAGTTGTAATAAATTCTCAAAGGGGAGTGTGAGCAGCCGGAGGTTGTTGCACACATTGGTACCAATGGTGTAGGTTGAAAAAGAGATGAGGTCCTGCAGAGTGAATATAGGAAGTTAGGTGGGTGGTTAAAAAACAGGACCTCTGGTAGTAATCTCTGAATTACTCCCATTGCCCTGTGTTGGTGAGAGCAGGAATGGGAGGATAGGGCAGATGAATTATGTGGTTGAGGAGCTGGGGCAGGGGCAGGGATTCAGATTTTTGGATCATTAGGATTTCTTGTACAGGTCACCTCTGCCCCAGAAGGATGGATTGCATCTGAACTGGAGGGGGGAACTAATATCCTGGTGGGAAGATTTGCTAGAGCTACTTGGGAGGGTTTAATCTAGTCTGAAAAGGGGACCCTAAACAGTAGTGAGACAAAAGAGACCGTTGAGGGTAGTGCAAAAGTTAAAGAGTGAACATTAAATAGACCAGGCAGACAAGAGCAATGGCAGGGACTGAGGGAAGGCCGATGAATTAAACTGCATTTATTTCAATGCAAGAGGCCGAACGAGTGAGGCAGATGAACTCAGGGGATGGACGGGAACATGGGACTGGGATATCGCAGCTATTACAGAAACATAGCTGAGGGAGGGACAGGACTGGCAGCTTTCTGTTCCAGGTTACAGACGCTATAGGAAGGATAGAAGGGGAGGCAATAGAGGAACGGTGGGGAGTGGCATCTTTGATTAGGGAAAACATCACGGCAGTATTTAGGATATTCCTGAGTGATCGTTCAGTGAAGCTATACGGGTGGAACCGAGAAATAAGGAGTGATCATTTTGATTAGATTGCACGATATGCCTCCCCAATAGTCAGAGGGAAATTGAGGAGCAAATGTGATGGGAGATTGCGGATATCTGTAAGAAAGTAGGCTTATACTAGTGGGGGATTTTTAACTTTCCAAACATAAACCAGGACTGCCATTGTGTTAAGGGCTTGGATAGGAGGAATTTGTATTCCGAAAAACTTAATTAACACATAGATGTCCCCCGAGAAAAGGGGCAAAACTCGACCTCCTCTTGGGAAATAAGTCAGGGCAAGTGACTGAAGTGCTAGTGAGGGAGCACTTTTGGACTAGTGACCATAATTCTATTAGTTTTAAAATAGTTATGGAAAAGGATAGGTCTGGTCCACAAGTTAAATTCTAATTTGGGCAAGGCCAGTTTTGATGGTATTAGACAGGAACTTTCAAAAGGTGATTGCGGGAGGCTGTTCAAAGGTAAAGGGATGTCTGGCAAGTGGGAAACTTTCAAAAGCAAGATAACAAGAATTCAGAGCCAACATGTTCCTGTTAGTATGAAGGACAAGGCTGGTAGGAGATGAGATAGCTTTAGCAGATAAGGTAAAGAAGAATCCAAAGAGATTCTACAAGTACATTTTGAGGGCAAAAGAGTAACTAGGGAGAGAATATCAATGAGGTCTTCTATGTTTGGAGCCACAGGAGATGGGTGAGATCTGAAACAAATATTTCTCACCAGTATTGGCTGTGGACAAAGACGTGGAAGCTCGGGAACTCTGGGGAAATAAGTAGTGATGCCTTGAAAAGGGTCCACATTACAGAAGAGGAGGTGCTGGAGGTCTTAAAATGCATAAAGGTAGATAAATCCCTCGGACCTGATCAAGTGTATCCCCGGACATTGTGGAAAGCTTGGGAAGAAATTGTGGTGCCCCTAGCAGAGCTATTTGTATCATCAACAGCATAGGTGAGGTGCCAGAAGACTGGAGGGTGCTAATGTTGTGCCATTATATAAGAAAGACTGTAAGGAAAAGCCAGAGAAGTATAGACCAGTGAGCATAATGTCAGTGGTGGATAAGTTGTTGGAAGGGATTCTGAGACAGGATCCATGTGCAATTGGAAAGGCAAGGACTGACTGACTAATAGTCAGCATGGCTTTGTGTGTGGGAAATCATGTCTGATGAATTTGATTGAGTATTTGAAGAGGTGATGAAGCATATAGATAAACACAGAGCAGTAGACGTTGTCTACATGGATTAGTAAGGCTGTCAACAAGGTTCCACGTGGTAGAAAGGTTAGATCACGTGGGATCCAGGGAGAGCTAGCCAGTTGGATACAAAATTGACTTGATGGTCAGACACAGAGGGTTGTTGCTCAGACTGGAGGCCTGTGACCAGTGGTGTGCCTTAGTGATTAGTGTTGGGTCCACTGTTGTTCATCTTTTATATAAACAAATTGGATGGAAATTTGAGAGGCATGGTAGTAAGTTTGTGGATGACACCAAAATTATTGGCATGGTGGACAGTGAAGGTTATCTAGTAGTACAATGGGATTTTGATGAGCTGGGCCAGTGGGGAGTGTTGTCAAACGGAGATACCTAGGGGTGCAGGTACACAGTTCCTTGTAAGTGGTCTCACAGGTAACAGAGTAGTGAAGAAGGTGTTAGACATGCTTGCCTACATCGGTCAGAGCATTGAGTACAGGAGTTGGGATGTCATGTTACAGCTCTACAAGACATTGCTAAAGACACATTTGAAGTACTACATTGCCCTGCTATAGGAAGGATGCCTATTAAACTGGAAAAGGTGCAAACAATGATTTACAAGGATGTTAATGAGACTGGAAAGTTCGAGTTATAAGGAGAGGCTGGATAGGCTGGGACACTTTTTCCCTGGAGCGTAGGTTTATAAAATCATGAGGGCCATAAATAAGGTGAATAGCCAAGGTCTTTTCCCTAACGTAGGAGAGTCCAAAACTTAGAGGGCATAAGTTTAAGGTGAGAGGGGAAAGACTTTAAAAGGAACTGAGCAGCAACTCTTTCACAAGAGTGTGTATATGGAATGAGCTCCCGGACAAAGTTGTAGAGGCAGGTACAATTACAATATTTAAAAGAAATTTGGACAGGTACATGGATAGGAAAGATTATGGGCCAAACACAGGTAAATGGGACTAGTTTACTTTAGAAAACCAGGTCATCATGGATGAGTTGGGCTGAAGGGCCTGTTTCTGTGCTGTATGACTCTAGGATTCTAATATTGGACTCTTAAAATCTTACCAATGGCTGAGGCTAACTAGCCTATAGTTTCCTGTCTTCTGCTTCTCCTCTTTATCAGGGGTGTTACATTAGCCACTTCCAGTCCTCTGGGACTCTCCCTGATTGGTGATTCCTGAAAGATCACCACCAATGCCTCCAAAGCTATCTCCTTCAGAACTCTGAAATGTAGTGGGTTTTCAGCTTCTCCAGCACCACATTCTCCTTAGCAATGGCACTACACTCATCTCTGCCCCCTGACTCCCTTGAAGTTCAGAGGAAAAAGCAAAGCAAAACATTAATCTGTCTCTTTCTTGAGTATATTTAGTGGTTTGGCCTCCACAGCCTTCTGTAATGGATAATTTAATAGGTTCATTACCCTTGAGTGAAGAAAGTTTTTCTCATCTCAGTTCTAAATGGCCTACCTCCTATCCCAAGACTGTGTCCCCTGTTTCTAGATGTCCCAACCAGGGAAAATATGCTCTCTACATCTAGTCCCTACCCTGTTAGAATTTTATGTTTCAACCCGATCCCCTCTCATTCTTCTAAACTCTAGTGAATTCAGGCCCAGTTGAAGCAATATCTCCTCATACAACAGTCTTAATATCCCCAGTATCAGCCTTGTGAACCTTGGCTACACTCGCCCTGTGACATCTATGTCCTTTCTTAGGTGAGGAAACCAAAACTACTTACATTACTCCAGGTGTAGCCTTGCCTAGGCCTGTATAACTGCATAAAGATATCCCTACACCAGATCTCAAATCCTCATGCAATGAAGGCCAATATACCAGTCACCTTCCTTGCTTGATGCATCTGCCTGTCCAGTGTACAAGGACACCCAAATCCCTTTACATTTCCCAATCTGTCACCATTAAAATGACACTCTCCCTATCTGTTTTTAGTGTTGAAGGAGACATGTTCATACTTAGCCATGCTGTACTGCATCTGCCATGTGTTTACCCACTCATACAACTTGTCTGAATCATCTTGAAGCCTCCTTGCCATCTCATAGCTCACAATCCTGCCCGTTTTTGAGTCATTAGTAAACTTGGAAATGTTGCATCATTGCCCTCATCCAGGTTGTTTTCATGTGTTTTGGGCATAGCTGCGTCCTAAGTACTGAGGGTAAAAGCCAGTGCACTAATTCAATACATTACAATGATAAAACCATTGATGCATCTTCAATGTAAAAATATTCAGGGTTGCTGGTTCAGTGGTTGATGATTCATCAAAATTCTACCGATGTTTTTGTTACCAATGTGGCCACGACCACTGAATCTATCAATCTTAATACTACACCTTAAGAATCACACTATTGTAAGCACAGACATTGAGTTGGCTAAACATCTGACTGTGACAGGTGATAATCTGGTTATGGAAAAGGTGGTTAACACTGATTTAAGAGAATACGTCTGAATAGGTCTGGACTATTAAGTGGCATTGTTGTGTGCAGAAGACAAAGTAGATGTCTTAGTTTATGATAGGTGTTGAAAATTGGTACTTTTTGTAATTTATTTTCTATTAACAAGTCAAAACTCTCAGAATCTGACAATATCAGGTGAATTCCAATCATTAATGCAAGATTAATGCACTAGGGTTAACACGTCCTCACAAACTCACACATTTATTGACTACAACCAGGTAAGAAACAGTTAACTGGCTCCTCACTTTTCAACCTTTTTGATTGGTCATGACAATTCTTTTTATCTCAAAGCTATGCCTGCCTTTAATTAAAAATGCAATTAAATAATTTTTACTGTAGTATTAAGGAGTCAGTCACAAAGTTTCTTGAATTAAAAAGAGTAGGTTTATTATTTGCTAACCCTGAGAAAATTAATAAAAATGCACTGTCAAGCATACGTCTTTCATTCTGTCGCTCTCCCCCACCACCCTTTCCACACACACGCACTCATACTCTTTCACTCACTTATTCATTCTCATTCACACACTCTTACTCACTCATCTTCCTCTCTCTCATCTCTCTCTCTCTGTCTCCCCCGACACACAGACAAGCACATATACACACTCATCTCTCTTACTCACTCATCCACGCACACTCTCTTAAAATGGTAAAATCTTCAATACAAGATAAATATAAAAGAATGTACAGATTAAAGTCCTTTTGACATCCTTGAGGGATACAATTTTAACCCAAGGCCAGGATTATTTGGTTTCTTGGACTATCAGCTGCAGTGAATATTGCAGTTATACTTTCGGTTCTTTTCTGTTTGATGTCCTTTTCAGTCAGTTCTGCTACCAGGTGCTTTCCTTCTTGAGAGGTGGAGACAGCCTTCCCGAGCCTATGTTCAGTTCTGCTGTAGGCAAAATAGTCCTTTGAAATAATAGCTTGTTTGCTGAAGTTTGTTTCCAGGCTTGGTGACTGTAGGTGATGTTTCATCTCCAATATATGAAAATTCTCATAATGCTATAAATTAAATTGGAGACGAGGACCTTTTTGCAACCACTGGAGAGCCTGGCTGACTGGTTTCATTGACCTTAGTTAAAATATTAATATCAGCTCAAACTATATTTGGTTTAATTCACAGTGGTTTCATGAAATCTGGCCAACCTGGATGAGTTGGGTGACCCCTGTGGCAACTTTACATCAGTGTTTCAATCCCTTTTTAAAATGTCAGTCAATGAAAGTTCAAGATATTAAATCAGCTGATGGATTTTGAAAATCAGTAGTTCATATTTTGTATCATCATGACACAATTCCTTCTACAATTTGCAGAATGAATGTAAGACTGAGAGAAATGCAACTGATGCTGAACAAAACTTAACTGTGCCTAGGTATTGGCAAAAGTGGGGACTAATGGGGTTGAAAATAGACTGCATACATTTTCTGTAATCAGAGAACACATGCCCACAGTTAGAAGATATACTAACTGCTAGAATTTGTAAACATGTGATTGAATAATATAATCACGTGTATTAGTTTGAATATGATTGGATAATATAGTTGTAAATTAATTTGAACATGATTAAGTAATATATCCATGCAAACTAACTTGGAATGTAAACCACGTGAACACAATTGGAAAGAGATATGGGTGAGTAAATGTATTACCTTTTGATTGGAAGTTTTTATCTGCAAAATAATCTAAAACTTTTGTTCTTGCAATAAAGATTTGAGCTGTATGCCATTTTTGGATATGCACATTTTCCATATATGGATCAATAAACATCGAAAGAAAGAAATCTAAGTTTCATCTGGTATAAGAAAAAATGAAAGGTTAAACTTTTATTAAACTCACCCTTTCAGTGGTTTTAAAATCTTGTGAATGAGTGAGAATATGTTAGAATTACTTAAACACTGAGAATATAGGGAAGTATGTTTGATAATATTTAGTATTTCTGAACTACAAAGGAAAGTTAAGAGAAGTCAGTATTAGTAGTTATATCTTATCCTCGAATATTTTTGATGGAAGATCTGAATGCCCTTTCCACCCTTACCTTTGTTAATAAAGGACTTAACACTGATCCTAATGATATAAGTTTCAAATTTTCACAATTTCCATCAAATTCTACATCCCTTTTGGCTATAAATGAACAGAGATACTTATTTTGAACTGTTGTTTTGATTTGTGTTGTATTGGTGGTAATATAAGAAGCTGTCAATTCTGCTGGGTGCTAACGGGACAAACATGGCTTACACTGATGTAACATTATTGTTATGACATGCTTCTCTCTTGCCAAATTTTAAATTTAATGTTGATCTCGCTCTTTGTGCAACTTCTCTGCAGCTGAAACATTGTATTCTTCGCTATGTTCCATTACCCTAATGCACTTTGCATGGTATGATCTGCCTGTACTTCATGCAAAACAAAATTTTTCACTGTACCTAGGTATGTGACAATAATAAATCAAATCAAATCAAAACCACCATACAGCTCCAAAACTTTGTGCACAAGCCTCCATTTAGAATATGACTGTTATCAAAACAGATCACAAGATCAATTATGAGGAAAGGTGCAAAAAGATCACGGTCAACCATTGCTTGCCACTGTCTCAGGACCTGAACAATGTGAGGAATCCTAAAAGATAAATATAGTTTAGAATATGATGTAAAAGGAAACAATGATCCTGAGGCATGTGGTGAGGCTGAGTGAATGAGAACCAGACAGGATAGGACAAACTAAAAAATGTGCTGGAGGTGGAAGTAAGGAGTGGAGAACAATGGAAGGAAGGAAACAAATAGTTGACTAATTTTGCTAGCAAGCTGGCGATTACAATCTAATTTTAACATGAAGCTCCCATCCCCTAGTGACCTGACTCGTGGAATTCTTAGTGTTGTTTCAATCCTGGACTGAGCACCTCCTCCTCGTTCAAGATTGATGTTTCAGTATAGTGACCCTTTTCTGTCTCCTATAATATAGTAATAGCTTCTTATAAAGGATCATTCATTGTACAATAAAGAGTGTTTCCTTCACATTGTGTTGCATGTCAAGTGATAAAATTTTTGACTAGGTTAATTTAATAAATAGTGGTCATTTGTAAAAGTGCTGATCATAGCAGAATGTTTTGAGCATCTCAAGTTGTTCTGTTAGGACTGAAATGCGTAACACAAGACTTTTCTTATTCATATTTAAAGATTTGTATGAACTCAACATCTTCTTTCGTTGAATGTGTATTTCTTGGCATGATATTCGGGCATAAAGACCAGCAAAGTTTCAGATTTGATTCCAACATGTACTGAATTTAAAAAAAAAATAGGTGGGGTGATATTATTAGGTATACAATTTAGTCTGTGTTTTTGGGATAAGAAGTGTCCTGATCAGTGTTCTTGGACCCCTCTGCAATAAAATGTGGGAAGAATAGCGGTTGAATTGAAATTGCCAAAATGTTTCTTCATGTCCAGATAGTCTGCTGACACTCTGTCTATTTTTAATAAGATGTGATTCTTAACTGGATCAACTTGGGATCTGGTCTGGGATTGTAACAAGATGAATTGATTGTTCGTGATTTACAGCATCTGCAGTTCTTTCAGTTTTTATTGAAGAATGCTGAGTTCCATGCAGGAGGACTGAATACAATAATGAGTGGTAATGAGTCTATATAGTGATTAGTTCATAACTGAATTACTTTGCAAGACTTTCTTTTTAGCGTATACATCTTTGACCAAGCCAATATAGATAGGATATTGGAGTCGTATGTAAGCTGCAGCATTGATTTATCAAGATTGCAGAGTGATGAGAGGATACAGTTATGTTGAAACACTCAAATTCTTGTGGTATATTTAGTTATAGAATGTTACAGAGAGGTCTAAAAGGACTGTTCAAAATCATGCAAAGGTTTTAAGGCAAATAATGTAAGTTATATCAACTGATTTTATTTCTCTTTCATGGAATGTGTGCAACACTTGTAAGGGCAGCATTTGTTGTTAACTCTTGGAGGCTTAGCAAACTACAGCAATGCTTCTTTATAATGCTGCGTCTGTGCATCAGGATGAAGAGATTGAATGTTTAAGGTTGTGGGTGGGGAACAAATTAAGCAGGCTTTTGAGTTTCTTGTGTGGTTGGAACAGCATTTATCCAGGTGGGTAGGGAGCACTCCATCACACTTTGACTTGTACCTCATAGATGGCAGACTAGTTTTGGATAGTCAGGTGATGCGTTGCTTGTTGAAGAATTCCCAGATTCTGATCTGCTGTTATAGGCTGGTACAGTTAAGTCTCTGAACAATGCCTAATGCTGGGGAGATTAGCAATGGTAACGTCATTAAATGTCACTGGCGATGATAGGCTTTTGTGTTATGGGAGGTGGTCACTGGCATTTTCTGTTTTTTTTTACAATGTTAGTTGCCACTTATCAGCCCAAGGCTGAATATTGTACAGATCTTGCTGCGAATGGTTACACTCTGCTTCAGTATCTGAGAAATTATAAATGGTAGTGAACGCTGCAATCTTAAATAGTCAACAACATTGTCAACCTTTATTACAGAGGGAAAGTCATTGATGAAGTAGCTGAAGATTGTTGAACTTAGGACACTACCCTGAAGAACCGTTTGTGGCACAGTAGTTTTTTCATAATTCATTCACGGGATGAAGGCATTGCTAGCTAGGCAGCATTTATTGCCCATCTGTAATTGCCCAGAGGGCAGTTAAGAGTCAACCACATTGTGGATCTAGAGTCACATGTAGGTAAGTTTCCAGACCAGGTAAGAATGGCAGTTTCCTTCCCTAAAGGGCATTAGTGAATCAGATGGGTTTTTCCAACAATAGGTTCATGGTCATCAATAGACTCTTAATTCCAGATATTTATTGAATTCAAATTCCACTATATGCCGTGCTAGGGTTTGAACCTGGCTCCCCAGAACATTATCTGGGTCTCTGGATTAACAGTCCAGTGATAATACCACTAGGCCAATGCCACTGAGTTAGGAGGCACAGATTCAAGTTCCAACTGCACCAGATGTGTAAAAAGACATGTCTGAACAGGTTGATTAGAAAATATTTAACCTGAGGATTTCCTGCAATTGTGCTGAGATAATTGGCTTCCAACAAGCATTATCATCTTATTTTGTGCTAGGTCTGACTCCAACAAGTGGGGAGATTTTCCCGATTCCTATGACATCAATACTTTGCCGGTATCCAACTATTGGGCCATATAATTATGTGCGTGATTACATCTGACAGCAATTTATTGATACTGTCATTTTTTCTCTGTCTATAACAACCATCTCTGTAAAGTAGGCATCAATAGCAACCTATGGACATTTGTGGTACGTGTTCACATTTATTAGGAACTGAATACAGACTTCCCTTTTTACATAAAAGATGCCCAGTAGAGAAGAGGCTTTCATCCTTTCAGCTAAGGCTGAAATTGAACCTAAGTTTCATAAGAAATAACACTGTCCCAATCTACCTCCACATAAAAAAACATTGAGGTTAACTTTGTAAAATAAGTGTTCAGGTCATGTAGTTTTGGATATATACTAATATACTATACATACTATATATTGTAATTTTATCCAAATGACCTATATATCTAAGCAGGTACGGGAAACTATTTCCACTCATGAAAAGATCAAGAATAAAAGGGCACAGATGAAGTAATTGACAAAAAAAGCAATACAAAAATTTTTTTTCTCCCCACACAGTGAGTGGGTTAAGATTTGAAATACAGTGCTTAAAAGTGTGGTAGAGGCAGGTTCAACTGTAGCATTCAGAGTCTTATCTGAAAATGAATAACGTGTAGTGTTAAGGCAGGAGAACGGCATTAAGTGAATTGCTTAATTGCAGAGTTAGTGTACAAGACGCAAACTAAACACTAACCTGTGCATTAGCAAGATACTAGCCAACTTTGTTCTGTCGACATACTGATAGAAGCAATAGAAAACACTGTGTGCAGTAATCTTTTGACAGTTGAAATGAAGGAGTTGTCCATTTATTAGCAAACAGTTGAAGGAATTAAGCTTAATACAACTTTCAGTTCTCTGTTCATTGTTTGCTTTCAGGCCGGAATTGAATCATGGATAAGTTTTCACTCATATGAAGATTCTTACCGAACCTTTGCTGATTGGGAAATATTCATGCAAAATCTTTCCCCAGAACATTGTATAGGAGTTGTGAATGCTTGATAGGGTAAATTGTACATACTTTGTGGAAGATGACTCACCCATTTTAGATGCATTTTAGAGGACCTCCTTGTGGAGCTCCTGTAAGGTCTGGCCAGAGGGTTCACTAACCTAAAATATTAACTCCGTTACGGTGCCAGACATGTGGAGTTCTTCCAGCAATTTCTGTTTTTGTTTTTCATTTCCAGCATCTGTAGTTCTAAAATAAACATGAATGTTGTGGGTAAAGGTAAAGACTAGGAAGGCAGTTCAATAGTCTGTGTCCACAGGGTTTGCTGAGATGATCCTTTTGACTTGTCAGGATTTGTTACCCCTTGATAGTCCTTCTGCAGGTACCTTTACTCGATTGCTGGAGGCACAGAGCAAATAGTTCATACATATAAAGTCTCTGACATATTAGTTAAAATCTACAACTTGCAGCACCTGACGACCGGAAATAAACAGGCTTTCTTCAGGTTTAAGGTTGTTTTTACTGCAGAGTAAAGAACAGCACCTTCCTTTCCAGAGATCCAGTGGCTTCTGACCATATCTTCACTGGCTCCCAAGTAGTTGAACAGCTTGTGCCAATCACATAATTTTTGGCCGGCAGAAGGACTTTGTCATTGCCAAATGGTCATCAATCCATTGATCAATCAACTACTTATTGCTGGTTGAATCTCATTTTGTGCTCATCATTACCTGTAAGTTCCCCTCCAAGCACTCACCATCCTGACTTGGAAATAAATCACTGTTCCTTCAGAGTAGCTGGGTCAAAATCCTGGAATTTCCTCCCTATTGGCATTGTGGGTCTATCCACAGCATATGGACCTCAGCGGTTCAAGAAGGCATGTCATTACCACCTTCTCAAAGGCAACTAGGGTTGGGCGATAAATGCTAGTGATGCCCACATCTCACGAGTGAATTTTACAAAAAAGCAGTCCCTAGATCCAGCTCATCTGTGTCTAAACCTACTGATTGAACAAACAGCAGTGTAAACAGCACTTACAATGAGTTTTGGTAACATTTTAAAAAGTGCAATAATCCTTTCCACAATTCTTCATTTTCAAAACAGTCCGTTTCCTGTTTTATTCCACAATCAAAAATACAGGAAACTAAAGCTATGATATTTACATTCATCAAAAGATTTGTGCATTGTAACTCAGAGATGGAATCCATGATAGATCCTGTTTCATTTTATAAGGTTATGTTCAGTTTCCATTTTGCTCCTGGAATTTATCTTGATGCCTTTTATACTAGTTTATGCTGCTGGCTTTGATGGCCTTTCCTGGTAATTTATTTAAGTCCATTATTGACAGGTTTCTTTAATCAATATGAAGGCACTTTAAAAGTTCATGACTGAAGGGGAACTGAAGGAATTGTTGTACTTGGTTATATGGAAAGATTTTATGAATTGAAGATACTTAAGCACATGAAAAATATTAAGAAAGAGTGGGCATATTAAACAAGTCTTTAAAATTCCAAAATAATTTGTAATGTATAAAAAAGCAGAATATTTAATTTGGAAGAGGTATGTCAAAATCAAAGACAAACATTTAACATTGAATAAATGATTGTACATTGAACAGGCTGTCAGATAAAGCAATTAAAATTCTTAAGAAGTTGGGTGAATACCCCTCACTGTGATTAACAGGGCTCTCAATCATATATGATCCATCTCTCGCACTTCAACCTTTACTCCTTCCTGTACCTGTTGAAATAACAATAGGGTTCCTCTTGTCCTCACTTTGTATCCCACCAGTTTCTATATTCATCTTCTGTCATTTCTGCCACAGCAGGATACCACCACCAAAGACATCTTCCCCTCTCATCTACTACCACTATTCTGCAAGGATCATTTCTTCCACGACATCTGGTCCACACGTCCATCACTCCTAACACTTCCTCACTCCTGCATGGCACCTTACCATGCAATTGCAGCAGGTGTAACACCTGTCCCTTCATCTCTCTCTTCATCCTACAACGACATCTTTCAGGTAAGGTAGCATGTTACAAGTTCAGTCTAATCTACCGTATTCACTGTTCACAATGTGGCCTCCTTTACATTTATGAGACCAAATACAGTCTGTGTGAACACTTTGTGGAACTTCTCTGCTGCGTCTGTAGTCAACCTTCCAGTTGCATGTCATTTCTTTCAACCACCTTGCTACCGTGCTAACTTTTCCACCCTTGGCCCGCTACAGTATTCCAATGAGACTTAACATAAGCTGGAGGAACAATGTCTTATTTTCTGCTGAGGCTGTTTAAAGCCTGTAGAATTCAATACTGAGTTCCACAACTTCAGAGAATGACCATTTTTCTCACATTTCCTACCCTCCCCTGGCTGTTCCTCTTTCATTTCACACTGAGAAGTCATACTGGACTCAAAATGTTAACTCTATTTCTCACTCTTCAAATGCTGCCAGACCTGCTGAGTTTCTCCAGCATTTTGTTTTGGTTTAGATATATAGCACATTAAGGGGATGGGGCTGAGGGCTAAAGGTCAAAGGAAGAAAGGGACGATAAAGTACCATATAAAACATAATATTTCTGAGTGACTAGGAAAGGGAAATATTGTGGCAAGGTACTGATTGAAATTATAGCGCAGATGCAATTAAACAGTTTTGTTTATTGCTGAAAATCACATTTCATCAAAGCTTTTTATCTTGTACTCATCAGAACAGTTCACAAGGAATACCAAAGTAAAAGGAAAACAACATTTCTACTGTATGAGACAACGAATGTTGTTTTGCTTTTAGTTTAGTATTTGAATGCACGATTAAAAGCTTCGACAAAATGTTTTTTTTCGACTATACTCCAGTTATATCCCACCAAAGGACTATTAGGCACAATGTTAGAGTGTTACCTTGCAAGCTTTAGGACTGAGAAGAATTTCATAGAGTACGGGTCGAAATAGAAAAGCATCCTATTTCCACCAAATTCCTCGCACTGCTTTTCTTGGCAACACGAAATTTGAATCAGTGGAAGATTTATATTTAAAGACCAATAACTCGATCTGGGGTTTAATCCATTAGGTAATGTTGCCGGTTGATATCTTAACCAAATGTTGCTGCCGCATTCTCCGAAAACAGGGTGGACTTTACAAAAAAAAGGGAGAAATGTTTTTTTTTGATTTTCCTCTCCCTGAGCTTTTTTGAATAAAATCTGATTTCGTTCCCTCATTGGGCAGTAGGAATCATGTGGCTAGCTTTGATGCTGTGGGATGTTGGTTGGCTGCATAAATCTGATCAGATGCTTCCCATTGCTTACGCTTCACCAGTCGATCGGGTACTCGCATTCTAGATCCTGATTAATATAAATACACGAGAGAGGACGAAAAAATGTTCGGCGATGCAGTATCTGAAGGAAACCGATGAAAGGCATGAGTAGATGGTGGATGTTTGCCTGGGAGGCTGTGTGGATTTTACTCTGGGATTCTACAGCTTTGAGATGCAGATGATGCAAAGGCGATCGAGGGAGTAAAAAAAACTGCAGATGCAAAAACGACGAGAACATAGCAGATTTGATTTTTGACACGAGGGGAAAATATTTCTTAAATCTGCAAATGACCCAGTTTTATGAAGAATTAACCACTGGACAATGAAAAACTAAGAAAAAACAGGGCAAAAATCTAAACTAATTGCATGTGCACCAGTATTGGAACAGATGGGATGTAATGTGGAGTTGCCGTATTTATCTACTGAATGGTGATCTTTGGCATCTGTTTATAGAATGGCGAGATTTGGAGACGAGGTGCCGGCCAGGTATGGAGCCGGCCAAGGAGGCGGAGGACGCGGCGGCAGCCGCCAGGGCGGACCGCCAGGAGCACCTCAGAGGATGTACAAGCAGTCGATGGCCCAAAGAGCCCGGACCATGGCTCTCTACAATCCTATCCCAGTCCGACAAAACTGCTTCACAGTTAACAGATCTCTCTTTCTCTTCAGTGAAGACAACTTTGTAAGAAAATATGCCAAAAAGATCACTGAATGGCCATATCCTTTTTTTTATTTTGTCTAATTCATTGATTATATTTTAATATCTTGCATGCAAGCAAATAGTCTAAATCGATTGATAAAGAAATCAAAATGATGTGAATTTCACACTAGAAAGTACATATGTCAGTTTTGCGGGCATAAATGATAGTATAATGTCAGTTTCACTCGTATAATGGTAGCATTTTCTGTGACTGGCCCTTCATGCAAATTGGATGGCGATTGCTTTGCCATTGCAGTGAGAGGACTATTTGCAAAAAAAAACAAAATAAAACCAATCACTACCAAAAATGTTGCTATGCTTAAAAATTCCTCCACACTGTGATGCAGCCAATTTCACTTTAAGGATATATAAACAGCTATTTGCAATTGAAAAAAATGTTACTGGTACACCCCATCTGATCATAGCTTTAGAATAAATTTAAGAAACCTTTTTATTTGGTGCATAATTGCATACTTTTATTTTTGTAGTGAATCTGAGCTAGTTAAATGCCTGATGGGAGAAGGATGCATTAACTGGTGTTGCTGACGTGGGGCTGTACCTATTTTAAGGAACCATTCAGAGAGGTTGCGGTGATGAATAGGATTTTTTTCATGCCTGTGTTCGCTTGGTCACATGCACACCAATGAACACATGATCATAGGGATAAGATGCACAGATTGATGAAAGTCTGTACTGGTACCAAGTCCTAATCAGCTCCTTTTTATGTCTTTATATCCACACACACTTAGCAAAAGAATTGAAAAGAAATGACAAATGGGTACGTGTGTCTTTGAATTTCTGGCACTGGGAATTCTAGAGATTGTTTAGGTTAATTCATCTTTTTTGATTCGAATCCATATTTTTTACTCATGTTCTGAAAAGTGTGTGTTCTGCATTTTTTTTTGGTGCAGACTAGGTGCTAATGGCTTTGTTTATGTAATACCTGCTCAAGCTCCACTGGTGTAAGATTTTTATCCAGCTTTTGCCAATCATTTGAACACTGTGAAAGAAAATAGACTGACTTTTTTTAGGAAAAAATAACAAGCACATCTATTAGGAGAATTAATACCATATCATACGTATACCGATTATATCTAACTCTTACCTAACCTCTTCTGTAATTGCTGGTGTTGGTGCTGTGGAATACTAGAACCAAGCATTTCAGATGAGTATTACATAGAGACTTTAATTTGCCCTATCTCAGAAGAGTAACCCCTTGCACATCTTCAAGATTTTGTTTCTTAAGGAAGTAGATTTAGACCATTAAATTGATTTCACGTAGGACATTTACAATCAAAAAGTAGAGGAAACTTTCATATCTTCCACTCCCTTCCTAATGAAGGCTTAATCCATCTTATTGTTTCAGTGGCTGAATTTCTCAGGTGTTAACCTTGCAGTTTCATGGTTTTTGTCTACATTTAAGATCCTCCTCTGTAGTTGTTTGTATTTCTGCACCGCAGAGGATTAATTTTAAGATTTGATATTCTCTGTTCCCGTATAAATACCTGTAGGACCTTATTTTCTGAGTCCTACTCCATTCCTTATACATCCTCCAGTACGCTGAGCAGTCTGCTTCTTGTGTGAGGTCCTGTTGTTACCAGTTTTGTTTCAGTTGCTGTGTGTTCCCTCTCTGGGCCTTTATTGCCCACATCTTTCTTAGTAAATACACCCTGTCAGCTTCATGTTTCAAATATTTCCAGACATTTTTTGTCTTTGAGCTTCCCCCCCCTCCCCCAGCATACCCCACTAACCACCTTCTTCATCTCTCCCATTAGATGTCCAGTTCCTAATCACTGACCTGTTGCAACTGTTATCACTTGTAAATGCCAAGTGCTGTAAATTTAAATTGTTCATTTTGTTTTGTGCATTGATGTGAAGCTAACAATAGTGATGTCAAATTATACTCAATCAGACATACCTAAGTTCCTGTTATTAGGTAGGTAACTAAGAGTTCTTTTTTATTTCATTGGATTACATAGCGAGGAACTGAAACAGGCTATTTGGCCCAACTAGTCCATGCTGTTCATTGCTTCACATGAGCCTCCTCCTATCTTTCCTCACCTAAATATACCATTGTCATCATCTGTTTCCTTCATCATATAATCCTTGCCGAACTTGTCCTAAAATATACCTGTGCTATTTGAGTTACCCACTCTAGTGTAAACAGAGTTTCTCCTTTTGTGCTGCAGCATGATAGTTATGTTTGTACAGTCTGTCACGATTTGAAAGTATATCATAAGTTGTAATGCTCACATTGCTGGAATGAATTGATGATATAGAAGAGTATGTATAACTTTTTCATTAGGCAAAATTTCAGTCTAACCTTAAAGGTATTATTAATTAAATGTTTAGTTTGAGAAGCAACTCTTATGGAGTACAATGGCATTGCTCAAGTTAAAGTTAATTATATGGTAGACGTTTGTGAGACACAGTAAAGTAAGTGGATAATGGAAAACAGCATGTCACCATGTGTGCCCACTTGTACAAATTTGCTGAAAACTGGAAACCAGTCAGAAAATTTTGCTTTGCGCACATATTAAAATTATGGTGTAAATTATACGCAGCATTATACAAATAAGAATTATATAAATTAGAAAAGACATATCATTTAGCTTTGTACAAACATAATGCCCAACAATATTGTCCTTTTTGATCCATTAGTTCTAAATTACACATTCTCTCACTGTATTTATCAAACCTAATCATATCTAATTGCATCATTTATATGTTCATGTTGGTGGGCTTTCTTGATTTTTCTTTTCTATCCCCTCGGCTTTTTTACATTCTCTGCCTCTTTCATTTCCTGGCTGTAGTTTTGTACTCCCTAGAATTTTTTGCAGTGAATAATTTTCCAAGATCAGCTTTCTTAATTTCATTAATATTTTTTAGAAATTCACTTGGATTATCTTAAAGTTTCTGTCCACAGAGAAGCTAAAATTCATAGTTGGATACAATCACATAGAAAAAAGCGTAATTGGTTTTTGTGATGTTTTATGCTCTTCTTGCCACACCTCTTCCTTTAGCCTTCAGCTCGTATTCTTCTATTCCTTTTTCCTCCCTTAATCTCTAATATTTGCGTCAGCATTCCATGCCATATCACTTTCTATATTCCATCACTTTCAAAAGGTTTACCTTGAATTCTTTGGATTTATTGGGGACCCTAAATTTAGACATGGTTATGGACCGGACCAGACCAAACCCCTTTCAGACATATCAAAGAAATAGCCTAGACCCTAACTTTTATCTTCTTTAAGGTGCTGTGTTCCAGGTGTAATTTGATTGGTACACTACTCAACTTTAAGCAAAACATAGTTTATTCTTACTCCACAGTTAAAATACAAACAATAGAAAGAAGAATTTGAATAACTTTAACTCTGTTGGAAAACCAAAAAGAATAATAGATTATTTAACTACTAAGCAGCAACTGCTCCAATATTAGCAACACCCTGTAAACACACCCTTGGCGAAGAAAATACAGTAAAACAGATTCTCTCTGCAGAACTGCATGTGAGACAGAGCTTCCACAGCCAACTTCAAAACTCAATAATTGATGAAAGCTGAACTAAAACCCTGGTTCTGTGGGAGCCTGACTCCACTCATTCATGCTGCTTCTATTGTTTGAAATTAAATAAAAAGCCCCAAGGCTCCTCAAGCTGTTTACTTTATTGGCTTGGAGGAAACAGCTCAATACCTATTGTTGAAAACCTCTCTTCAAATAAAAGGACAAAATATACCTCTAAAAGCTGTAGTATCATCACAGCTCCACCCCCTTAAAAATGAACAGTCAATATACAAAGATGGTTTTCTTTTTATAAATCTGTAGTCTTACACTGTTTGGTACACCGCTATACATAAGCATTGATTCTAAGCATGCAAACATTCAGATGAACATACAGTTCATCTCGATCCGTTTCTTCCTCCACTGAACACCTCAATTTCCTTCAAAGTAGTGACAACGCTTCGGCAATTACATTCTCTCATCCTGCCACATGTATAATTTTCACATTAAATATCTGTAACAATAAACTCCATCTAAAGAGTATGCTATTTTTATCTTTACATTTTTGGAAAAATGTAAAGGGGTTATGATTAGTATATACAATTGTCTCAGACACATTATTGGCAACATAAATGTTGAAATAAAAACAAAGTTGCTGGAAAAGCTCAGCAGGTCTGGCAGCATCTGTGGAGGAGAAAACAGAGTTAATGTTTCGGGTCC
>NC_063369.1:2804798-2830337 GCF_021869965.1 Rhincodon typus
AAACGTCAGCCTTTCTGCTCCTATGATGCTGCTTGGCCTGCTGTGTTCATCCAGCTCTGCACCTTGTTGTCTCGGATTCTCCAGCATCTGCAGTTCCTACTAATCCTAGATACTCCAATCTTTGCGAACCTTATCTTTGCTACCATTCCAGTAAATCTCATCTGCTCCTTTTCCCAATAAATTGTTTGATGCACACAATAAGGTACAATTCTCCAGCTGAGGCCTAACCAGTAGCTTATAAATTTGCATACCTCTGCTTTTATATTCAATGCCTTTATTTATAAAAGCCTACAACCTAGTATGCTTTTTTAAAAATTAGTATTTTTTTAAAAAAAGCATAGTATCAACTCGTCTTAACCATTAAAATTGTATCACAACAGTCAGAGATTGGAAGTTCTCCTGCTTCCCCGCAGGTGGGCAGCATATTGTCAATGCATTCCTGTTCACTTGCAACCTGACCTTTTTTATTCGAAGATAAAAGTGGAATGATGACAAACAAAGTATGTACCCATTTTGCTTAGAGATACAGAGTTGATGTTGGTTTTTCTAGGTGTGGTGCTCTCCCTAACTCGTAAAAAGGCCCATTTAATCATGGTTCCTGTCATCCACTGGCTCAAAATCCCCTGATTTATCTTTTTTAAAATTTTCATTCTTTTCCAATCTCCAAAGGACTGTGTTTAATTCTTTATTAACCACTTGTTCACAGCACTGATCTTTCTACTGATTCTGGCTTATTGTTTATCTCAGTCTTCTGTATGCTGTCATTTTTTTGCCTATTCATTTTCTCCAACTCTGTCATCAAGAACGATCTGTTGAACTTTACTTTTGGTCACCTTTCCTAAATTATTTTAATTCATGAGATTTGAGTGTTGCTGACAAAGCCAGCATTTAATGTCAATTTTTAGTTGACCTTGTCAAAATAAGGTAGCAAAGATTATTTCTCACTTTCTTGCTCCTTCCTCCGTTCACTTAATGGGAATGCTGAAAAGGAGGCATCTGCAAAAGCAAGACACAAACAAAATTCTGGTATTATTCAGCAGGCCATTTGGTATTTATGGAATTTGTTAGAATCAGCCAGAAACCAGTAATATTTAAATTTTTGGGAGAGAAATCTGAAATCCCAGGTATTTACTAAAAGAATAAAGCCACGAACTTCACTGCTTGAAACAGAACAATTTTTATTACACAAGAATAAAAGGACATGAATACTAATAACTATGCTGTGTCACAAAGTTATATTAAAATATAATGAACAGACATTTATACTCAAGTAAATTTCTTAACTCAAAAGTCTGTCAATTTCAATTAGACCATGTGAAAAAAATCAAGTCAGAAACTTATCAGCTGCTATAGAATCTGGGTACTGCTTTGAAGTTAAGATTTCTTGGGTCTTTCGCTTGTACTCAGTAAGGTTGTCCATTCCAAACTCCAAATGTCTGATGGTTGTAGACTCTTATTTCAAGGCATTTGTAGTACAGTGAACAAAGCCACCTTGGTTTCATTCGTCAACTCTTATGATTTAAAACCTCCAAATGTAGAATGCGAAAAGTTGTCAGATAGTTGTGGAACTGCAGCATTTTTCTGAAAAGTTGGGGGAAATTTCGATGAGGATTGAGAGCAGAATGTTGACTATAGTTTTTCCCATTTTCCTGTTGAAGTCCAAGCAGTAGGAAATACTGATTTTTTTGAAATTGTGTATGGAGGTCTCCAGTTCCGTGAGCAAATTCAAACTTGATGTCGAGTTCAATATTTGATTAGTAGGGCAACTGCTGATCTCCTCCATCACTATCACACTGTTACTCCAGTGTGCATACAGTATCATGCCTAAAATAACAGCTGTGAGAATCACGGCATGTGTAAGTTTCTTCACCAAAAACCGCAACACAAACGTAGTGCAACCAATGACATAATGAGGGCAGATCTCATTCTGAGTTAAATAAATCAGTTTAACAAGTGCAACAATATTGCTAGATTAACAGTTGAATGTGTTTCTTTGATATGTGAATCTCATTTCTGGAAGTTACAAGTTCACTTAAGAGTTTGTGTTCCCGGGGATATTTAAAAGAATGATACTTTTAAACTGATGTAATCCATTCCATTTTAAAAAAAATCTTTTTATGTACCTACAAATACTTAGTATGATGTTTAACCTTTTTTGAAATTGCTCAAGTACTGTATAGCCAAATAGTCCTAAAAGTAATTTACAAGTTATCTCCTATAGGTTTTGCTCATGCTATATCAGTGGATACGGTAGAAAAGTGGGAATTAGTGCATTAAATAGTCCAAAAGTGTTTAAATTTCACCACAAAATAATCAGAACTATGCAAGATGATTTTTAAAATGTGGACCATTTGAAGCATGATGTGCACTCAATGCAGAAAAACTTAAACTCAAGAGAGAGATTATTTCTGCCTTAAAATGACATTGAGGTGTTTTAAGTTACTGAATGCTTTTTAAGTTTTAAGTTACTACATTGCTAAATCATAGTGGTTCTACAGCTTAAAAATTCTTTTCAATAAATATGTTTAATTAGCTGTGTCTCAATCATAAATGTCAGTCCTAGTAATCTCCTTGCCCAGTGTTTCATTACTGTCACTATGATAGGCTGGTAGTTGTCATATATGTTGTTAGTCTTAAAGCCTAGATATTTTCATCTTTACTAGCACTAAGACTCACCCACTATCTCTTGAGTAATTATAGTGCTGGTTTCTTAACTGAAGTTGAGATGCAACATTAGCCCCAAGAAATAAATATTTCCAGAAATACAAGTCCACCTCTAGAAACATGAAATGTGCTGGAGGAATGGAAATGAAGAACTCTAGAATGTTGGGCTGAATCTTCTAATCCCAGATGTAGTGGGCCTGGAAATGGGAAGACAATTTAGTTAGGCAGGACGGTAACATCCCAGATCCCTATGCTTTCCCACCTCTACTTGAATTAAATTATGGGTGGGAAAGCCCAAACCCGACCTTCCTGCTTCACTGCCAATTGGGCCATTAAATTGTCAATTAGTCACTTAACCACCACTTGACGGTCTATTCCCACCTGGGCCAAATTATCTCATCTTCAGATAGGACAGAAAGTCAGTCCACCTGACTGGTAAACCATTGTGGGTAGGTTATTAGTTTTGAGAAGGTGTGGTATCTGTTGATTTGCACTGAGTTGTGCTTGATTGAGGGACTGGACATCGGGCAGGAGGGATGGTTGCTGAACTCGCTATCTTTCAGTATCCCCCTACTCCTCTGGCTGGCTAGTAACTGTTTCTAGGCAGAATTTCCATTTCCAGGGACTCTATTCTGGAGAAAGGCTGTCTGCTGCCTTCTTAGCTGTCTGATTGGAGAAAGATGCAGCACACCTTGCTATAAATATCAGGCCAGGTTTCTAGCCACCTATTTATTGAGCGTGAGACCCAAAAAGAAACAGAAGGTCCCACACTGACTTTTCATGTTTGGGACCTTTTTGTTAAATTCAATGCAGACAGATTTTTTTTTAAAAAAAAATTGCCTTTAAACTATCCCTCTTAAGTGAATGAATTTGTAGCTTCCAAAGTCTCCAAACTGCAGAGATGATAGACTCGATGATATGAGATTGGAGAATACTTAATTCCATTGCTAAAAGGGTAACTAAACACAAACTTGCTCATAATTTAGGATTGATTATATTAAAATATAAAGACCAAGTTTATTCTAAAGCTAAGGAAGTTTTACTGTGAACCTGATCCATACAAACTTGACCTTGATGACCTTGAACAGGCTGTAGCAATTAAATGCTTTTCATATTTTCATTCTAATTACCAATGTTCATATTAACCGAAAAGGCTCATTCATTTCCATTCTACAGTTACAAGTTTTCTTTCAGTTGTCCATGGAGCGTACTAATGACAACTTTGGACAGGGAAATAAGGAGAGGCAGAAACAGTTGAAATATATTGATAAAGTTCATATAGCTGAATTTGACTTTTGTTTGGTCTTTGTGGAAGAATGTCTTCTGGTGGCAAAGAGATCTTTATGGTTTTAAGGACAAAATCAAATGAGTGTCTTCTATAAATGGTAAGTTATGGAGGGTTTCTAGAGGGAGAACCGATTTACTTTTCTGAATCCTGGAGGAGGCATACATGGACAAACAAAATTAATTTGACACTTGATTTTACTAACATATTTGGTTCTGTCATCCTTTGAACTGATTAGAGTATGCACAGCACAGGCTCTGACTGAAACTCCCAATAGGCCCCCCAATTTCCATATTAAAGGTAAACAACAACCTGAAGATGTAAGGCTGCTTGGATACCTGTGGTAGATGTCTTTCAAAATAGAACTATATTTGTTGCCAGCGTTAACAAGACGTTGAGAAATCTGACAGCATTTTCATGCCATTAACGTGAAGCAGAGAGTGAAAATGACAGTAATAATATTTGGAAATTTAATTTAGGCAGTATTTTCTCTTTATAGTAAAACTATAATTTAGCCAATTGATACGAAAACAAAATAAAAACTTGTGCTTACGCTGAGAATCTAAAACAAAAATGCAAAATGCAGGAAACACTCAGGAGGTGAGGCAGCATCTATGAAGAGAGATTGAATTGTGGCCTCAATTTCACTTTCCTGCCTGTACCCGGCTCCTGACTCCCCAGTCTTTGTCTTCCTTGTTGGTCAGAAATCTGTGTAATGTAGCCTCGAGTGTGTTCAATGACCCAGCCCCCACTTCTGTGTGGGGGAAAAAAGAATTCCAAAGGTGAGGAATAAATTCTTGCTTACTTTCTTAAATGAGAGAATCATTATTCTTTTAACTGTGTGGCCCTGAGTCCTAGACTGCTGCAGGAGAAGGAGCATCCTCACAATTCTGTCAAGCCCTTGTCAGAATCTCGCATGTTTTAATAAATCACTTCTCATTCCTCTTAACTTATAATGGTTATTGCTCAACTTGCTCAATCTCTCGTTCCCGTGCTGGGGCAGAATCCTAGAACTCTTGAGCTAACAACTCTATGGGTGTACGTACACCTCAGGCACTGCAGTTGTTCAAGTAGCAGCTGACCAGCAGGGCATTTACGAATGGGCAATAAATGTTGGCCCAGCTAGCGACACCTATATCCCTTTTTTTTATTCATGAAAAAAACCTTTACTGGTGACTTCTTCTTTCCTTTGCTGTATCTTGTTTACCTAAATTGTTTCACCATCTTGATCTTCGAAACCAAGATTTCTCAAAATTGTACTGGTTTTATTCTCTTTATTAATGATGCTTTATTTTCTATTTGTCATGGGATATTGGTGTCAATGGCTAGCTCAGTATTTATTGCTCATCCCTAATTGCCCTTACTTGAGTGGCTTACTAGACCATTTCAGGGGATAGTTAAGAGCCAACCACATTACTGTGTGCTTAGAGTCCCATGTAGGCCAGACCAGTTAAGGATGAAGTATTTGGTTCCCTATAGAACATTAGTCAACTAGATGAGATTTTAAGATAGTTGACAGTAGTTACATGCTTGCTATTAGGCTAGTTTTTAAATTGCAGATTGTTATTGAATTGAATTTTCACCTGTTAGCATTGCACGATGCCCAGAACATCGTTCTGGGATTCTGGATTTCTAGTCCAGTGACATTATCACTATGGGGGAGGTGGTGTCACTGGCCTAGTAATTCAGAACGTCATTCTAATATTCTGAGGTTATGGGTTTCAGTCCCACAATGGTAGATAGTGAAATTTGAATTCAATAAGAAAAAATCTATCATTTAAAAAGCTGGCCAAATGGTGACCATTTAATCACCATTGATTTTGTCATAAAAACCCATCTGGTTAACTAATATACTTTTAAGGAGGCCTGACTCCGGACCCATCGACGTGGTAGACTCTCCACTATCATTTGGGCAATGAGGTCAAGTAATAAGTGCTGGCCTAGTCAGCAATGCCCATATCCCGTGAATAAATTTTATGAAAACACAGCCTTACCACCTTTCTTTTTTCTTCTTGTACTTCTGAAATTTTATGTACCAGCTTTGACCTCCTGTAACCATGTCTCTGATATAGCTATTGTAAGAATTTTTTTGTTTTTTCAATTCATCTAAATGAGTGATACATATGTTTAATTCCTTTAATTCTGCCTTCTTTTAAAAAAAACTGTTTTTGGCTACTCTGACCTTATTTGCTGGTACACATTTATGCTTGTAATCTCTGTCCCTTCCCATCGCACTTTGTTATTTCTTTATGCTATTGCCTTTCCTTTCTCTTTACAAAAAAATCCACATCTCCCCCCAACTATATAATTTATTTTCCTCTCTACAGCCTCAATGTGCCAGGACACTAGTCCTAACCCAGTCAGGTACTCCTATAGTACAGCCTCACTTATTTTCCCGTACAAAGAATCAGAATCCATTTGTTCCACAGTAATCTGTGAGCTGCACATTCAACTCTCTTAGGGCTTAGGCTCCTCCAGTGCAACCTTTTGGATCCCTATACCTGCCTCACCTGCAGTCAAATTCCCATGAACCTGACCACAGGCTAGGTATATCAAATCTGATCAAAAGAGTATGACAGCCTCTTGAAACAAACTGTTGAGATAACATTCCCCTTCCCTCATCATTGCTTTCTGAAGCTTGCATTGCAGAACGTCAACAGTGAGCCAAAGTTCTTCACGTTACAGGTAATTATTGTAGAGGTGGTTGCAATGCATTGCTAAGATGTACACCAACTCTCATGTGCTACAGCTACAACATATCAGCTTCCCTGATTTTTTTTTATGTTTTATTTAACTGATTAAGTTAAAAATATTACTTGATTGTAATCTGTAATTTTATCAAGTGCTTTTAACTGGCTTATCTATAAATTTAACGCAACACCTATGTCACCTCAGTACCAGTTTAAATGACTGCCCCCTTTTAGACAAAGCAGAAAATAAAAATTAAAACTCACCAACTACCAACACCATGTCTGCTGACCTAAATAGGCTTCAGTTTTCAGATTCAACGTCTACGTTCTGGCATCGTCTTAAAGCACTTTATTTTTGTTAAAAGTTAGGCAGCATTGTATCAAATTCCCAGTTTACACTGTACAGTATCTCAAGCTGCTATCTTGATGCTCGCTTACTTTGTATGTTTAGCAAAACCATGTATATTTATACCATCTGAAATACTAGAAATGAGTCAGGCACTGCTGGCTGAAGAAACTAGTTCTGACTAGCTTCTAAACTGACTGTAGCTGACTCTCCAGTTGCTTTGCTTCAAAGACTGGAAGGAACTTCAATTTTATAGTAATTTGTAGTTAAATGCTAGATACAGATTATACTAGATTTTAGAAAGTGATGATCCTTAAAATTCCCTCACTCACCAAATGTCTAAGCACTTACTCTTTCTGGAGATACTAGCTATCTGCTTGGTAAGTAGCGTACAGTCAACTTTCAGTCTACAGTACTAAAAACTGTAAATAAGAATTTTCTGTCCATTGTTCTGGAATTTGCTGAGCCCGTGGGAGCTGTTGATGGTACTGAAATTGGTTGGCTGCATGCAGCAGTCTGTTGTGTTACCATTTTACCCTGTTAGAGAATTTCTTAAATAGGATTAGTGATTGATCAGGCAAATGACTATGGATCTGAATGATGCACATTCTTTCAAAATGTGGACTGCACACCTTTCAGATCCAGAATCTGCTCCTAATAAGAAACTGACTCGTCCATTTAAGCACTGAAACTTGAACCAAAATAATATAGCTAATTTACACTGGCCAAAAGCTGCTATTCACATGCAGAACCTGATCCTCTGCAGGCAAAAGGAGTCTATCTAGGCATTATCAACTTTTCAATTAAACGGAAGCTTGGGGACATTATTCCCAGGGCTTGTCTCAAATAGTGAGAGCTGATTTGCCTTTTTTTTTAAACTCTAACTCAATCAAAAGCTATGGGGTAACCTTATTTTGGTGTATTCTATCTGGCAATGTCTTGACAAACCAGTTCACTTGCCCAGCTGATCAACATGTTGCCTTTCATGCAGTATGAAGATAGTCCCAGCCTATTCAGCCTCTCCCTTTAAACATAGAAAATAGGCCATTCAGCCCTTGGAGCCTGCTCCACCATTCAGTTGGATTATGGCTGATCGTCTTACTCAGTACCTGTTCCTGCTTTTGCCACACACCCTTTGATCCCTTTGGCGCTAGGAATTATATCTCTCTTTCTTGATAACATTCAATGCTTTGCTCTCAACTGCTTTCTGTGGCAGAAATTCCACAAGCTCACCACAATCTGGTTTAAAAAAATTCTCCTAATCCATATCCATTGACTGTGACCCCTGGTTCTGGACTCACTAGTCATCGGGAACATGCTTTCTGTGTTTACCCGGTTTAGTTCTGTTAGAATTTTATAGGTTTCTATAAGATCTCCCTTGTTCTTCTAAACTCTAGTGAATGTACTCAGAGTCATAGAGTTGTACAGCAAGGAAACAGACCATTTGGTCCAACTTGTTCATGCAGACCAGATATCCTGAATTAATCTATTCCCATTTGTCAGTATTTGGCTCATATACCCATTCTGATGCCTTTGAAATGTTGCAATTGTACCAGCCTCCACAACTTCCTCTGGCAGCTCATTCCATACACGCACCACCCTCTGCATGAAAAAATTGCCCCTTAGGTCCCTTTTAAATCTTTCCCCTCTCACCCTAAACCTATGCCCTCTAGTTTTGAAACTCCTCCGCCCCAGGGAAAAGACCTTGTCTATTCGCCCTATCAATGCCCCTCATGATTTTATAAACCTCTATAAGGCCACCCCTCAGCCTCCAATGCCCTGGGGAAGATAGCCCCAGCCTATTCAGCCTCTCCCTATAGCTCAAAATCTCTAAAACGCCAACAACATCCTTGTAAATCTTTTCTGAACCCTTTCAGGTTTCACAATATCCTTCCTATTAGCAGGGAGACCAGAACTGCATGCAGTATTCCAAAAGTGGCCTAAGCAATGTCCTGTACATCTGCAACATGACCTCCCAACTCCTATACTCAGTGCACTGGCCAATAAAGGCCAGCATACCAAATGCCTTCCTCTCTATTCTGTCTACCTGGGACTCCACTTTCAAGGAACTATGAACCTGTGCTCCAAGGTCTCTTTGTTCAGCAACGCTCCCCAGGACCTTACCATTAAGTGTATAAGCCCTGCCTTGATTTGGCTTTCCTAACAGAGCTTCATACATCAGTTCTGCCATTCCAGGAATCAGTGTGGTAAACGTTTGTTGCAGTCCCTTAATAGCCAGAACATCCTTTTTCAGATAGAGAGCAAAACTGTACAGCGCTGTCCAGGTGGTCTCAGCAAGACATCCCTGCTCCTGTACTCAAATCCTCTTGCTATGATAATCTCACATTTATCCACATTATACTTCATGTGCTGTGCATTTGCTCACTTATTCAACTTGTCCAAATGTTGCTATTGTCCATTTAAAAGTTTGTATTCTCGTGTCTGTCCTATTGATGCAAGACAAAAAGCATCGGCGACATGGATATTTCTGGAAAAAAAAAGACAAGTTCTTTACTACCAGGTAATCATATGAAAATAAATACTAATGATGCTGGAGATCTAAGTTGAAACCAGAAAATATTGGAATCACTTACTAGTTACATGGTTAGTGCCACATATGTGACTATACTAAAAATTTTGCAAACATATGTTATAAATTATTTTAGGCAAATGTCAAAGACACCAAATAGTTGTCATGCAATGTTACCAGAAATTTCAGGATACACAATGCTATAACTAGCAGACATGATGGTCTTGAGCTAGATTAAGATTTACTGCATTGTAACTTCAGTTTTGGCAATGGTGTAGACGTCAGTAGGTGTCAAAATAATATTTCTTTATCGAGGGTTTCTTTTGATCTTTTCAGTGGCTACTTTTTCATTCTCACTACCTCATTTATTAGGTGATGTTGTAGTAATTTGATTCAATTATATGGGGTATTTGGACTTTCACAGAAGCAGAATTAATCAATATCCTCAATAATTATTAATTCTACTAAATATAAAGTCACAACACTGAAGGAAAGCACTAATTTCCTCAACTCCTTAGTATTTAAATTTGGTAGAAGACAACAGGTGTAAGTTAGCAAAGTTTTATTTCAAAATAACTTGTGCAAACTTTTACAAATGAAACAAAAGTCAGCTTTTGCTGCTCCTCCAATCAGTGACTATTTCTCTGTCACATTTGTCGCTGATAGGCTCACCTGCCGGCCTGTCAGATGCAAATATGGGAGGGACCCAGTCTATACTTGGAGGAGCAGCTCTTAATCATTTAACACAGACTGATGATGTCACAGCTAATATATTTTCATTGTGTATGCAAAAAGCTGGAACATTTTAACCAGGCAGTTACAATTTTATTTACTGCATCTTAGATCTCAATCACAGATTTAAATTTAACAGTTGACGAGATTCATTACAGTAGGATCCAATATGTCCTTTCCAAGTATAGATGTTCTTATTGTTACTTGGTCATAAATTAGTTATTGCATATTAATTTACAAGGAATTTATCACTCAGTGATTTAAAGTTTTCTTGGTTCCCAGTTAGCTGATTATTTCTTTTGACAGGTTTAAAATCGATCTCTCTCTCTCTCTCTCTCTCTGTTGCAACCTCCTTCTGTTCCCCTGCCTCTTTGCAACCACACCCACAGCCTTCTTGCAGCCTTTTTTCTCCTCCAACTCCCCAGGCAGCTACCTTATCCTATTTCTTACCTCTTGCAGTCTCCTTTTTCACCCACTTCCTCTCTTGCAGTCTCTTCCTCCCCAGAACCCAGAGGATGGAACTCCCAGATCCGGCCACAGCAAAAGGCTCAGCCATGCCTGCCAAAGGTGCCCCCCCTCTTCTCTCTGTCTCCTGCACCTGAACCTCATTCTCCTGCTTTCAGCACCTCTGCTCCTGTCTATTGCCATCTGATCCCAGGTCTCAACTGTTGGCCTTCAACTTCATTTCTGAACTATGGCCTCAGGTTCTTGGCAATTGGACCTTGTCCCCTGAAAAAGGCACTCTCTGGTGACTTCCTCAAGTCAAAGTCAAAAGTCGCATGACACCAGGTTATAGTCCAACAGATTTATTTAAAATCATTCCTTATCATTCCTCAAGTCAGCATTTGCTTTTGCTGCTCCTCCAATCAGTGACTATTTCTCTGTCACATTTGTCGCTGATAGGCTCACCTGCCGGCCTGTCAGATGCAAATATGGGAGGGACCCAGTCTATACTTGGCGGAGCAGCTCTTAATCATTTAACCAGAGGGGAAACATTTCTCTTTTTTTATTTGGTCACACCTGTGAGTGAATTTTCTCAGGTGTTTTGGAGACTTTTGCCTGAAACCCCTGTGTATTTTGAGCATTGAATATCAGAATAGTCCTTGGCTTACAACAACTAAGAACTCAATAGTTGTCCTGATTTCAAAATAAATTAAATTGAAATCCACTAATCTGAGCATTCAAACCTTTTTAATGCACAACTATTTACTAATCTTCTGTATTGTGTGGAATATTAGAAGACAACTGCACCCTAGTTCTAAAAATGTTGCAATATAAAATTCGATCTCACAATTTCTTTTGTAATGAATGGCCCTTGACAAGGAATTTGGTTGTTGTTAATTTGAAACTACTATAGCGGTGATTCTGAAATATCCAAGGCAAAATTTGTATTTGTTATGTAGTTTATGGTTTTAAAGCTTTTATGTATTCAATAGTTGCTTTCCTACGATCTTTCTGTCTCTTATTTGAAAATCATGGCTCCCTTGATACAAATGTTACAACTAATCTATATATAAATAGAGTTCCAAAAAAAGAACATTAACACAGTTTCTCCCTCCACTGATGCTGCCAGACTTACTGGGTCTCTGCAGCATTTTCTGTTTTTATTTCTTATTTCCAGTATCGCAGTATGTTTCTTTTATTTAAAATTTAAAAGCTACCTTCTCCAAGACTTAACTTTCCTCTTCTCCCATGAAGTAGAGAACAGGGATAACTTACTCCCTTGGAGTATTGTTGACAATATTCAAACTTATCTCTCAAACATGATTTATTGTTCAATTTATTCCATTCAATTTAAGCATCATCTGTAGCCAAGCATCCACCAGCTACCTACTCCTAGATCTAGAGATACGACAATAATCATTGTTAATAAGTTGCCCGAGAGTGGTCAAGAGTGACAGTCATTCTCTCTTGATCCCCTCATGACGTACAGCTGAGATATTCACAATATGGGAAGCATTCCAAATCGCCATACTCTAATTTGGTAAGTTCAAGCTTACAGCGTCGCTCATTATTAGATTATTTCAAAACATGTTGTGTGATGGGTGTCATCCTGCGTTGAACTCGGGTCCAGAGCTCACAAGTTGGCTTTGTTTTTAATTGACAAGATTGACTGGGTAGTCTGTTGTAAAAATTACCACAACTTAAAGGCATATTAGTGATGTAGATTTGAGTTCTGTAAAAGATAAACTATTTCATTATTATTCTTGTCGCAAATTTGAAAAGAAATGATTTTTTGTGTTTCTTTCAGAAGTAGCGCAAATGTTTGATTTGTAATCAAACTAGAAAGCAGACATTTTGAAAGAGATTTTATCGTCCCAAAAATGAATATGAAGATATAAGCACTACTCTAAGAACTGTGGTTTGTTTAAAAACATTTCTGTATCGGAGTAATCTATGAAGAAAGTGGGCTCTTAGTTTCTCGCTATTACTGAATTAGCCACAAGACTTGCAATTCCTAACACAAAAAGGAGTCAAATGTTCATTCAGATATTTCAAAGCATAATCATAATCTTACCATTTAAGTTTTAATCAATTGGTTTTTCTCCCCAAGCTTGGATCTATTGTATGAAAGTACAACATGCAGAGCTGCATGTATATTGAACATGGATTTTCCCATTGCAAGCATTTCATTGTAACAAGCACCCTAATTCACACAATTAAGACATTTTTAATTTAATTTTTAATTTTATCTCATTTAAGTATCTGCATTTGATTATATTAATGTTCATAGAATTCTAAACTAAAATATTAGATTTGGGAGGAATAAGATGCAGGTTGTGCTTCCCAATATTGTTAGAACAGAGAATGGAAAGGAATTGTATATTCCACAAAGTGAGAGTGATATGTGTCTCTGCACTTGTAATAACATATGGTTTCATAATTGGTAAATGTCCAGAAACAAGTTGTCCTATTGCATCATTCAGGATGATATATTGCTGAGGGAGATGCAATGAATCTGAGAAGGTGAATTAAAATGTATTACAAGATGTCCTGGTTGTGAAAAATCTTGATCAATTGAATCATGAAGGCAGCCCATAAACCTCTAACCATGATTCCCCACATGTTGAACCTCTAATCTAACTAAATATTAAGAGCAGACTCTTCTTTCAAGGATAGATGGCAAATTTAGAAGATGGATTTGCCCAATGTCTGGCTTGATAGCTTTGAGTAAATGAGCTGGTCAAATGTCAGTTTTGTAAGATGTTGTCTGTAATTCAGTATAAAATAACAAGAATCCACAAAGATGGCTGGTATGGAAAAATCAAAATTATCAGCTGATGCAGTGTCTCTGTCCTTATAATACATCACTAGGAGAGAATAGAGATTTTGCTTTGAGTTTACTTTGTTACATTCGAGGCACTTGATCCTGGATGCTGAGATGAAAAATGTTCCGTTCCCAAACACTAATATCACTCACCTGGCTTTCAGAAAGTTGCTAGATATAGCATTATATTTATTTGTATCCACACCATTGCTTCTAAAAATGGCAAATATTATAACAGCAGATGGTTTGCAAGTAAGTACTTTGTCCCTCTTTGTGCTGCTGTTCTACTTCATCAGTAAGACAGACTTAAATAGCGGTTTTTGCTGCCGACAGACAATTGCAACATAAAGATTGCTGCCAGGAAATATTTGAATACCTGAGCAGCCATACTGAGATGCAGAGTTGTTCGTAAGATTCTGGACTTGCTAGAATTATGTCATTACAAGTGGTTTTTTAAAAGAATGAAAAACCTGTTTCATCCTTTCTAATTATTTGTCTTTTTCTAACTCCACATTCAAACCTTTGTCCTTGTTCCAAAATATTTCTGGCAATACCAACAATTTTGAGACAAAATCAACTTGGGAAAGTGTATTGATACCTGAGGACCACTACTCCAGGGGTTGTCACCAAAAGTTAAGGATTTGTTTAAATTACTCAAAGTCCCCAATTTTCTGATCTGATGAGCTCAAAGTTAGTAGAAATGCTGATCATATTTCTGTACTTAATAAATAGTAGTTTGGTTACAAATAAATCGGTTTTAACTACAGGCAAGCAAAATATGAATTAACAACTTTGTATCTCTAACCTGAACTCTACTCCTTCTTAAATCCCTATAAACACATACAAACAAGATAGACGAGCAAAACAAAAATTTATTTACAGGAAAAAAAAATATTATGGGAGCTCAGTTCAAAACATAGAAACATAGAAGATAGGAGCAGGAGGAGGCCATTTGGTCCTTCGAGCCTGCTCTGCCATTCATCATGATCATGGCTGATCGTCTAACTCAGCAGCCTAATCCTTCTTTCTCCCCATAACCTTTGATTCCATTCACCTCAAGTTCTATATCTAGCCACCTTTTGAATGCATTCAATGTTGTGGGATCAATTACTCCATCCTAAATGGTCTACCCCAAATCCTCAGACTGTGACCCCTGGTTCTGGACACACCCACCATCGGAAACCTCCTCCATGCCTCTACCCTGTCTGAAAGTGTTAGAATTTTATAAGTCTGTATGAGATCTCCCCTCATTCGCCTGAACTCCAGCGAAAATAATCTTAGCCTAGTCAATCTCTCCTCGTACGTCAGTACTGCTATCCCTGGAATCAGCCTGGTAAACTGTCGCTACACTTCCTCGAGAGCATGAGCATCCTTCCTCAAAATAGGAGACTAAAACTGCACACAATATTCTAGGTGTGGCCTCACCAAGGCCCAGTATATTTGCAACAACATATCCCTGCTCTTGTACTTGAAACCTCTCGCAATGAAGGCCAACATACCATTTACCTTTTTTAGCGCCTGCTGCACCTGCATGCTCACCTTCAGTGATTGGTGCACAAGGACAACCAAGCCCCGCTACACACTCCCCGCTCCCAATTCACAGCCATTCAGGTAGTAATCTACCTTCTTGTTTTTGCTTCCAAAGGGAATAATTTCACATTTATCCAAATTATACTGCATCTGCCATTAATTTGTCTACTCCCCCAACCTGTCGAGATCATGGTGAAGGATCTCTGCATCTTCGTCACAGTTCACCCTCCCACCTAACTTGGTATCATCTGCAAACATTGAGATGTTACATTTTGTTCCCTCATCCAAATCATTGTGAATAGCTGGGGTCCCAGCACCGATCCCTGTGTCACACCACTAGTTACTGCCTGCTAATTTGAAAAGGACCAATTAATTCCTACTCTTTGTTTCCTCTCTGCCAACCAGTTTTCTGTCCATCTCAATGTACTTTCCCTAATCGCATGAGCTTTAATCTTGCACAACAATTTCTAATGTGGGACTTTGTGAAATGCTAGCTGAAAGTCCAAATAAACCACATCGACTGGCTGCCCTTTGTCAACTCTACTCGTTACATCTTCATAGAATTCCAACAGGTTTGTCAACCATGATTTCCCCTTCATAAATCCATGCTGACTCTGTCTGATCCTGCCACTGCTTTCTCAATGCTCTGCTATGAAATCTTTGATAATGGATTAGAGATGTTAGGTTTACTGGCCTATAATTCCCTGCTTTATCTTTACCTCCCTTTTTGAATATTGGAGTGACCTTAGCTATCCCCCCAACCTGTAGGGACTGTTCCAGAGTCTGTAGAATCCTGGAAGATGACAACCAATGCATCTACTATTTCTACAGCCAATTCCTTAAGTACTCTGGGATGTACATTATCAGGCCTCTACTAATATTGATCTCCCTCAATTCTTCCCTCTCACTGAATCTTACATTCTCCAACATTTCTGGTATCTGATTTGTCCCTTGTTTGTGAAGACAGAACCAAAGTATGTATTCAGTTGCTCAGCCATTTCTTTGTCCCCTATTACACATTCCCCCATTTCTGTCTGTAGGGGCCCTACATTTGTCTTCACCAATCTCTTTCTGTTCATGTACCTGTAGAAACTCTTAGTGTCAGTGTTTATGTTCCCTGCAAACTTACTTTCATACTATATTTTCCCCTTCTTAATCAAGTCCTTGGTCCTTCTTTGCTGAATTCTAAACTGCTCCCAATCCTTAGACCTATTATTTTTCTTGCCAATCTGTATGCTTCTTCCTTGGATTGGATACAATGTCTAATTTCCTTTCTAAGCCATGGATTAGCCCTTTTACCCATTTTGCTTTTGTGCCAGACGGGAATAAACAGTTGTTGCAGTTCCCCCATGTGTTCCTTGAATGTTTGCCATTGCCTGTTCACTGTCATCCCTTTAAGTAATTCTCCCCAATCTATCAAGGCCAACTCACACCTTGTTTCTTCATAGTTTCTTTTATTAAGATTCAGCACCCTAGTCTCCGAATCAACTACCTCAGTCTCCATCTTTGATAAAAAATTCTATCATGTTATGGTCATTTATCCCCAAGGGGTGTCACACAGCTAGATTGGCAATGATTCCCTTCTCATTACACAGCACCTAGTCTAAGATGGCCTGCTCTCCAGTTGGTTCCTCCATATGTTGATCAAGAAAACCATTCCATATACACTCCAGGAATTCCTCCTCTATGGCATCATAGCTGATTTGAATTGCCCAATCTACGTGCAGATGAAAATCACCCATGATCACTGATATTCCCTTATCACATGCATCTCTAATTTCCTGTTTAATGCCATTCCCAACATCACTGCTGCAGTTTGGGGGTCATTTTTGCCCCTTGTTATTTCTCAACTCTACCCATACAGACGTCACTTTGTCAGAACTAATATCCTTTCTCACTGTTGTGTTAATTTCCTCGTTAACCAGAAATGCCACTCCACCACCTTTTCCATTTTGCCTGTCCTTCCTAAATACTGAATACCCTGGGACATTCAGTTCCCATCCCTGGTCACCCTGCAGCCATGTCTCCATAATCCCAATTATGTTGTACCCATTTACATCTATCTGCACGATTAGCTTATCTAATTTATTGCAAATGCTCTGCGTATTAAGGCACAAAGCTTGTCTTTTTACATTGTTTGTTTCACGCTTATTTTTCTCAATAGCCCTGTTTGAATTTTGTCCTTGGTTTCTCTGCCTATCACTTTTCTTATTCCCTTTTTCTACCTTTTTGTTTTTGTCCTTGCTCCCTGCTCCCCTGATTCCTTACAATTGTCCCTTGACAGCATTCCCTCCACAAACCGCAGTGGTGACTGTGCCGATGCAAATCTTCACCCCGACCTCCAATTAGCATCATTGCAGCCCACTGCTGGACGTTTGTTTTTACTTAAACTCGGAGGGTGTCTTGCTAAAGTACTCCTTCTGGTAGTGGTGACTGTGCTGATACAAATCTTCACACCGACCCCCAAAAAGCGTCGTTGCAACCCTCTGGATCAGTCCACAGGAATCAATGGGGTTGCTTTTTGTTTATTCTGAGTTTCTGAATTCCTGATATTCTTCTTCTCAAGTCCTTTTTGGTTCTTTACTGCAGACACAGAGCAGTTGCTACACTAATTGTTCAGTCTGTCAGTCATAAGTTAGAGGCAGCAACCTTATAGGCAAAGTGAGTGAGAATAGCTAGCTGTCTTCCACCTCTTGAGTTCTCTGCAAGTAAAGAGAGATGCTGTCATCTTTGAGTCTGTAGGCCTTTTACCACCGTATTTTTCACGCACAAACTGGCTACCTGCTCAGGTGTCAAGCAGCAAGCTGTTGTACTGAGCATTCCTGACCCCCACAACTGGTCCTATTTGAAAACCAATCAACAGCTTGTCTCTGGGAAACTGCTTTGAGCAATCACCCATGGTATCAGTGAGTCCAACAATCCTCTCCCATAGCTTGATCAAGACAACATTGTAAATACAACTCCCCATGAGACTCAATAACTTGTTTCGAAACTGCAACATTTCCCTCTACAGTTTCCATAGTTTAAAAAGTCTCCTTTTCTCATTTTTAGTCCACAGTTTAAAAATAAAGAAAAAAAAACATGCTTTTTGCAAGATATTTGACATTTAATAATCAACAAGCCACTCAATAGAATGATGCCTTTCTTTTTGCAATGTGTTACTACACTTGAGGAATGTTTTGTAATTTGGTTTTCCCACTTTGTATTGACCATCAGCTTTCCTTTACCAAATTTAGTAACTAGGATTTTAAAACTGAACATGAAAATGGAATAAGCTATTCGAGTGTGGTGATGGCTGGTGCTTGCTTCTTAGAAACTGGATATCTACTTTGTTGTGAAATTGGAAACCTTAAGGTTGGAACGTATTCTAGTGGTGGAATTTGGGCTCTCCATCTATGTTTACGTTGCTGTGGCACCTGCAGCTATCTTCTGCTTGCCTTTCTCTTTATGTTTGGCAGACTTGCTTCATGTGCCAAAGCCTGTCTGACTTTAAAATGTCAGTAAAACATTCAACATTATTTTTCAAATATAAAATTGAACTGTTAACCCTATAATTTATAAGTACATACTTCTCATTTCTTCTCTTTCCTCCTTCCCCAGTCTGTGGAAAAATAGTTTTAACTTATACTTCACAACTTTTAACATTAGGATATCACAGCCGTAGCTTGTATTTATGTATTTCCCTTTTAACATGGGAAAATACCGTAAGTCACAGGAAGATCATCAGGCAAAACTTGTCACTGAATAAAATAACAGGTAACTGAAAATTTGCATTGGCCATTGGCAGCACAGAGTTGTATTCCATTGCTCCAGGGTGAAGAACAGCATTTGGAGAAGATGCTTAAGATTTCGAGCTGACTGTGAGTTCCAATGGAATGAATCAATAACTGGTTCCTTTTACTAGGGTACATGTATAAGATCACCAGTTGTATAGAATTTGAGTAAAAGATGAGCTGAAAGACTTTCACACTTTATAGGTTTTATATAAAATATTGGAAAAGTTCATACATTTTATATTGACTGCTGAATCACTGTTTAATTATTGTCTGATAGTAATGAAACATGCAATATTATGCAGTGAACAGCAAGCAGTTTTTGAAAAAATTATATAAATTTTATGGTTGTGCTATTGAAGAGTGTGTGAGATCTCAAACTTTAAGTATAAGTATCTTTGGCAACTGTGAAAGGCTATTTTGTTCAACCGTATTTTATCCTTTCAATGCATTGTTACAAAGGAGAGATTGACCTCCCTGATAATTAAAACCAAATCACCCAGAGAAACTCACCTTGCCTTGTAATCTATTAAAGGAAGCGTGAAAAGTGGTACAATCTGCCTCTCACCCCCAATCTGTTACAAAGGAGTGGTTAAATGAAAGAAATCCCTGATACTCATTATATAAGCAACTGGTAACAAATTAACAGAACTACTAACAAACCGAACAATTTCCCCTTTAATCACTAATTACTCCTGAATAAAACAAAATCCTAATGGTATGCTGTTCCAATAAATATAAGTCCCACTTATATAAACCAAAGTAATAAAAAAAATTGAAACTTAGACTCTCAAAACCACAGACAGAAATTCTTCCGAAATACTCTGCTCTCTCTGCTGGTCTTGGCCAGGAACACCTCGAATTCTGGTGTCCAAAATGTGTCTTTCTGTTGAATTCTGAGGGTGAGGAATATTAGCCAAGAGTGCCGTGGTACTTTTTTAGATGGTGCTTAGTCAGAGAGCTTAATGATTTCTGAGAGCCAGAGTTTTACACTTTCGATGGCAGTTTGCTGTCACCCTGATTTTCAAAACCCTCTTCTTTTATACCCTTGATGAACTGTCAATTTTCTTATAATAGGATTGGTCCCAGTTTGTCAACACCATCAGATTTAAATTCAGTTGGTTTTCAGTCTCTAAGTGCCTGGTTTAAAGTAATTGGCTGATATTGAAGCTGGTTGCCTTAACATCAAAACAAGCCCAGGTTTCCAACCACAGAACCAATTGATACCTTTGTTTCAACTTCAGAACTGACTATACATCTGCAGCTGGTTGCAGACCTTTTTGTCTAAATTTCCAAACTTAGAAAAGCACTCACCTCTTAAAAGGACTACGCACTCTTCCCCCTTATCATTTTACAAACATGAAATATTCTAACATCCTGCCTTCCAATCCTGAAATACTCTACCCAATTTCGCAACAGTATCTCTTCAGAAACCTTATTAATTGTGTCTTTATAAATGTATTTCTGTGGGCTTTTCCGATAAAGAAACAAAAAATAACTTGTTAAACATTCCATAGCATTTCACAGGCAGTGAATTGTTTTGAGGTGCTTTGTTGGTGAATGTAATGACATTTTTGTGCCACCAGAAAATATTAACAAAGGTTGTTTGTGGAAGAAAATCTGCTGACCTCGTTCAATCTTGCATACAGGTGAAGGTAATGAGCTTGACTCTTCATTGCTCTCTGAAATGGCCATGCAGGCCACCTAATTGTGTTCAAGAAAGCTGCTTTATGTCAGCTTCTCAAGGGCATTTGGTGAAGGGCAGTATATGCTGGCATCCTATGGGTCATAGGATGATGTAATAAAATATGAAGAATAGTAAATAATATTCAAATGAAAAATATGAATAATAGTAGACCACTAAGAATTTTCTACTGTTTTGCAAAATATGCAATGCGATCTTTAACTTCTTTTTAAGGAGACCAAATTACAATAAAGCTAAAATTTAGTTACTTTCATGGAAACAATCTCTCCTTGCTCCTATTAATTATTTTTAAGTAGTTTCCCTTGGTGTTTGAACTCTTGACTACAATGAGCAATTCATCTTGGTTAGTTCTGTCAGTTCCCTTTTATCGTTTTAAACCTTCCATCTGAGCATACTAAACAGGAGCAGAAATAGACATTCAGCCCCTTGACCCTATTCCACCATTCAATAATATCACAGCTGACCTGATTTGTGTTTCAGATTCCACATTCCCATCTATCACTGATAACCTTTGATTCCTTGCCTGACAATAATCTATCCACGTCTGGCTTAAATAGCCCATGACCTGTCTCCAGTACCTTCTGAATTAGAGTTTCAAAATTACACAACCCTCTGAGAGAAAAAAATTCTCATGTCTTTCCTAAAAGAGCTCTCCTAATTTTTACACATCATCCCCTAGTTCTGGATTGATACCACAAAAGGAAACACGATTTCGATATCCACCTTGTCAAGACTGTTCAGGATCTTTTAAACTTCAATCAAGTCATACCTTGCTCTTCTAAACTTAAGTGGAAACAATCCCAGCCTGTACAAACAATCCTCATAAAACACCTTGCTCATTTCAGATATCTAAGTTCCTGTTGGTGAAACTTCTTGTTTCCCACTAGAAAGTAAGGTTTTAACTTTTTGTCGATAGTTTTAATGTGTCATCTTTCTGGGATGCTGAATGAAGACTCTCAGAAAACTTAAGTATACTGGGTAGGCAAGGGGAAAATTTTTTTTTCCCAGCGTGTAGCTAAAGTAACTAAATTTTAGCTTTATTGTAATTTGGTCTCCTTAAAAAGAAGTTAAAGATCGCATTGCATATTTTGCAAAACAGTAGAAAATTCTTAGTGGTCTACTATTATTCATATTTTTCATTTGAATATTATTTACTATTCTTCATATTTTATTACATCATCCTACATTATAGGATAAACAGCTTAACAGCAGGCCTTTTATGTCCAGCTGTAAAACTAATCAGCTGAGTATTGCATGATTCTTTGTTCATTTTTCAAAACGTAATGAATAACACTAAGCACCAGGACAATATTTGTACCCAGTCAAAGCTACACGTGTTTTTACAGGTAAGATAATCTAACTCGTGTAAGAATGCAGATTCTTCGGGCAGGTATTGAGTAGAAAAAGAATCGCCCGTCTTGATGAACAGAAGAAAATCTGAAATTTCATGAGGGATCCTCCTTGTGACTGAAAATTATATTTTTAGTTTACTTAAATATCAAACTGTTCACTTGTGCATTGGAACTGTTTTAATTGCAGTGGCTGTTCTGGAAATTATGTCTGCTTGGCTTTGGTCTCTGCAAGGGATGACTGAGACAACAGGACATGTTTGAAGCTTATCAGTTCAGCAGCACTCCTGTGGTGGCTCTTTTAATTTGTTACAGCTTCATCATTGTTGTATCCAACCCCTGTGGTAATAATATGCATTCCTGAACAACCATTCCTGATCAGCGACCTATTATTTTTCTCCTATGCTACTGAATGTGATGACCTTCAGCTGGAGTTTATATCAACAAGAACGGTATTTGCTCCTATGATGCTGCTTGGCCTGCTGTGTTCATCCAGCCCTGCACCTTGTTGTCTCGGATTCTCCAGCATCTGCAGTTCCTACTATCTCAAGAACGGTATTATGCCCAGTTCCTGGGTGAGGTTACATAACTTGGAATGATTCCAGATGGGATACCTGGGGTGAGGGGGGATTGAACTAACTCCCCTTTCTTTTGTCCACTGACCACCTTGATTGATTGCAACAAGCTTCATTTAAAAATGGATTCAAGGGCGATACCTTTCTCCCAGATCCACACAGTCATACAGCACAGAAGCAGACCCTTTGGTCCAACTCTCCCATGCTGACCAAGTTTCCTAAACTAACCTAGTCCCACTTGCCTGCATTTGACCCATATCCCTCTAAACCTTTCTTATTCACGTAATGTCCAAATATCTTTTAAATGTTGTAATTGTACCTACATCTACTACTTCCTCTGGCAGTTCATTCCATATATGAACCGCCCTCTGAGTGAAAACGTTGCCCCTCCAGTGCCTTTTAAATCTTTCTTCTCTCACCTTAAAAATTAGCCCCCTAGTTTTGAACTCTTCCACCCTAGGGAAAAGATCTTTGCTATTCACGTTATCGATGCCCCTCATGATTTTATAAACCTCTATAAGGTCACATCTCAACTTCATACGTTACAATGAAAAAGTCCCAGCTTATCTATCATTTCCCTACAACTCGAACTCTCCAGTCCTAGCAACATCCTGGTAAATCTTTTCTGAGCCCTCTCAAATTTAATAGTATCCTTCCTATAGCTTGGTGACTAAAACTCTACACTCTTATATTTTAAAATGAGCTAATTTAACCAGGATCTCTTGAGTGAACAAAGAGAGCTTATTAATGACTAAAAATGAGAAGAATTCATAATGGAACAAACAGATTAGAAAGAGATGAGTCCAAAATGATCAAAGCCTTTGTAAAAGAAAGCACATGTGCAGACCAGTCTCTGGATTGTTCCCGAAGAGCTACTAGTTGAACGTTGCAGCTATTGCAAAACTGGTTACTGGTCATGTGATGTTGGTAGTTCAACAATGAATTTCAAAATTCTTATTTTCACACGTTGTATGAGAGTCTGTCCTGAATCCTTATGACTGTGACTGAATTCCATTAAACAGGGTGAGAGAGCCTTTTTGTTGTCTATTTTGTCTGGGTTGCTAGTTGGCTGGCTCAGAGTGAGAGTCCCTTTATCTGCAACCCACGGGTGACCATGTGATGGTTCAAGTATGATGCTAATCCAGGCTAGTTCACACTTTAGTCCCAATAGCCCATCCAGTAGAGTTGGAGCTGGGTTTTCAACATTTGTCCTTGTGCATTCTACAAAATGTATCTGCAGTTTGGGGCATAATCTGCATGGTGTGGCTTTCTGCTTAGTGGGTTGTTTCTGTGGCCGTAAGATCACAGTCCAGTCTTTACTGACTTTCCTTTTTCCTCCTTTGAAAGATTATTTGGAGTTTCTTTTGCACCTTTTGAATGTGATGTTTCAGGGATCTCTCCCTCTCCAGATGTCATTTAAGTTACATCTACAGCCATTTTAGCTGCAACAGCACTCTTGTAATTCCAAAATGTGTTTTACAGTCAGAAATGTCCATAGTGCTTATGACTTTTGGTTATGACAACAGCAACACAATCTGCAGTGATGTCCTCTTCATTCTCTTTGTTTTCGCTATCCCCAAGAATATAACGTGGTAATCCATGGTCATCATTACCTTAGGCACACTTCGAGAAGAATGCTGCTTGGTTAAGGTGCCAGTCAGCCAAAATGGGACAGTAACCCAGCGTAGGTAATTTCATTTGGGAAGATTTCTACTGTTTAACATTTAGAACCCGCGTTTATACATGGTCTTCAAGAGAATTGATCATGGGCTTCATAGGAATAGAATTGGACAAATATCACCAATGGAAGTGTCTGGATTTGGTCAAAGAAGTGTGTTTTAAGGAGAGTAGGTTATTTTTGAGAAGTTTAGGGTGAAGATTCCACAGCATATGGCCTTAATGGTTCAAGACACCACCAACTGTGGAATAAGAATATACAAAGCAAATCTATTACTGTAGTGATAGCACCACATTTAATGTGTTCTACTTAAAGTGGTAAATATTTGAGTTTTTGTCTAAAACCGCTCTCTTTAACAGTGGACAAGAGCTATGTCTGAATATTTGGGGAAAAATTAGTAACCATTTGGAAAATCAGGATTCTTCAGTGTGTGAGTCTCATGATTCCAAGGAATCCATGTGCCTGTGATTCCCTGAATTGGGCCGATATCAATGTTTAGAGACGGTTGGTATGAAAAATGCTGGAATGACACTCCTCACCTTACCACCAGTTCATAACTTTTAATGGTGGAGGCCTGGGGTCAGGTTTAAGGGAGGTTACAGAAAGGCTGTATGGTAATTGGAATGAAGTCAGCCAGGTGGACCTCAGAGTTCTCTGATTGGGGCTGTTAATCTGGTCCAGTTACGGAGTTCTGACTGACAGATATAAACAGGAGTGTCAGGGATTCTGCTCTAAGCTACCTGGGTTAGTGTCATGTACTGTGCACGTGTAAATAAAGGGTGACTTAGTGACAGGATTCTGGCCTTCATGGAGTTATTTCAGTGGTGACAAGAGAAAACGATGCACTTGAAGAGATTCTCTCACAACAGTTGCCTTTGAGTTGGGGTAAGCATTTCTGGCATCATGCTACTATTTGGGAAGCTTGACTCAAAATCTGGGTCCAGTATGTGGAAAGAACGTGCTAATTTTTCCATGCAAATAACATTGGGGCAGGTAAAAAGCAACAATTAATTCTTCTACATAAACAGAAGTTGCTGGAAAAATTCAGTTGGTCTGGCAGCTTCTGTGAAGGAAAAAATCAGACTTCATGTTTTGGGTCCGATGGTAGCTGGGAAAACAGCTGTTGGTTTATATGCAGAAAATAGGGAGGGGGATGGGGTAAGCAGTGAATGAAAGGACAGAGCCCAAAGAGAGAGAAGAGCAGTTGAATAGACAAAGGAGTTGATAACAATCTGGCTAGGAGGGTCCGAGACAACAAGGTGCAGGGCTGGATGAACACAGCAGGCCAAGCAGCATCATAGGAGCAGAGAGGCTGACGTTTCGGGCCTAGACCCTTCATCAGAAAAGGGGGGAGGGGAAGGGGGTTTTGAAATAAATAGGGAGAGAGTGGGAGGCGGATAGAAGAGGGATAGAG
>NC_063369.1:2840337-2881450 GCF_021869965.1 Rhincodon typus
TCCTATGATGCTGCTTGGCCTGCTGTGTTCATCCAGCCCTGCACCTTGTTGTCTCGGATTCTCCAGCATCTGCAGTTCCTACTATCTCTGAGAGAGGAAGAGTGACAGGTTTAGCCAGGAAATTCCAGTACAGCCACTGGTAGATTGATTAATATTGGGGTTTCTCAAGAGGCTAGAATTGGAGTAGTACAGAGATCTTTGAGGTTTGTAGGGATGGCAGAACCCACTGAAAGAGGATTAGGAAAGGCCAATAAAGGATTTAAAACTCGGAATAGGAATTTTACAATTGTACATTTACATGTGTATGATATATTCTAGGGGTGACTCATGCATAAGAAATAAGGGGTCAAGGATAGATCCTTGTGCATCATTAGTCAGACTTCTGGATTGGTACTCCAATAACACAAACCCTATGCAACTGTCCCTTTTATTCAGCCTTCTGCTTCAAGGGCACCCACTTGGTGATTGTATTTTACCAGTCACTTTCCATGTAAATGTGAGATTCCAATAATAAATAGCAATCTGCCAACATAGTTCAGAGCTGTGCCATTAAATTTGTTCAAATACCTGAAGTTTCAGTCTCCTGACAAGGTTCCTGGATGGGGCAATTCAGTTAAATGAGATGGTTTTGATGTCTCTTGTCAAAATCATTGTCTCATATAAGGTAACTGTGAGGCCTTCAGTATTAATGAGTTTCAGTGATTTCCTTCTTTCAGAATCGGCTGGGATAGACACATTGTCTGCTGCTTCTTTGCAGGAAAGTTCACACAAACAGGAGACTGGAAATTCCTGACTGACAATGAGTTAGTTTTTGGCCAGTGATTACAGGATGTTTCTAGAAGTACCCAATTAACCCATGCTATGTTCAGTATCATCCATTTAAATCTAACAAGAGTCCATTTAAAAAAATTAATCAGGGAAATACAGATTTTAAAAAAAAAAGATCTCTTTTTCATGCCTTTTAGATAAGACATTTGTCTTCCCCATAAACACCAGCATTTGAAATGAGCTCTCTGGAATTTGCTGCAATAGCTGACTTTTCTAACATTCATGACATTATAGACTGCACATAGCCATCAAGGCACCAAAAGCTTTCTCTAACAGAAAAAGTTCAGCACTTAATTCATTTCAAATTAGGGTGTGATTACTGAAGGAGGATGGTGCATCTGTGCCAATTTAGATGAATAGAATTTTGAATTTGTTGCTGCGTTAAGAAAAGGGTATAGAGGTGCTACAGAGGGTGCAGAGAAGGATGATGCTAGAAATTCATGTGTGAATATAATTAGGAAAGGGTGGACAGGTTAAATCTTTCTTTTGAAAAAGAAGTTTGAGGGATGACCTAATAGAAATTAAACATTACAAAATGTTTTGATAGAGTGGCTTTCAAGCAAATGTTTCCACTTGTGAGGAGGAACATGACTATCTTGTATCGATGGCATTTTGTTACCATTAAATCCAAAGGGCATTCAGAGGAGCTTTTACCTAAAGAGTGGTGAGAATGTAGCACTCTGTCATACAGAATGGTTAAACAAATAATATAACTGCATGGCTCTAGAAATAGTGAATGCATTGACGGTCATCTTCCAGGATTCTGTAGACTCTGGAACAGAACCTGCAGATTGGAGGGTAGCTAATGTCACTCCAATATTCAAAAATGGAGTCCGAGAAAAAACAGGGAATTATAGGCCAGTAAGTCTAACATTGGTGGTGGGGAAAAATCTCGAGTCCATTATCAAGGACTTTATCGCGGAGTATTTAGAAAGCAGTAGCAGGATCAAATAAAGTCAGCATGGATTTATGAAGTGGAAATCATGGTTGACAAATCTGTTTGAGTTCTATGAAGATGTAACGAGTAGAGTTGACAAGGGGCAGCCAGTCGATGTGGAATATTTGGACTTTCTGAAAGTATTTGACGAAGTCCCACATTAGAAATTGTTGTGCAAGATTAAAGCTCATGGGATTAGGGGAAGTACATTGAGATGGACAGAAAACTGGTTGGCAGAGAGGAAACAAAGAGTAGGAATTAATGGGTCCTTTTCAAATTAGCAGGCAGTAACTAGTGGTGTGACACAGGGATCGGTGCTGGGACCCCAGCTATTCACAATGATTTGGATGAGGGAACAAAATGTAATATCTCAATGTTTGCAGATGATACCAAGTTAGGTGGGAGGGTGAACTGTGACGAGGATGCAGAGATCCTTCATCATGATCTCGACAGGTTGGGTGAGTGGGCAAATCAATGGCAGATGCAGTACAATTTGGATAAATGTGAGGTTATTCCCTTTGGAAGCAAAAACAAGAAGGTAGATTACTACCTGAATGGCTGTGAATTGGGAGCGGGGAGTGTGTAGCGGGGCTTGGTTGTCCTTGTGTACCAATTGCTGAAGGTGAGCATGCAGGTGCAGCAGGCGCTAAAGAAGGCGAATGGTATGTTAGAGATAGTAGAACTGCCTATGCTGGAGAATCCGAGATAACAAGTTGTAGAGCTGGATGAACATAGCAGGCCAAGCAGTATCAGAGGAGCAGGAAGGCTGATATTTCTGGTCTGGACCGCTTTGTGGAACACCTACGCTCAGTTCGCGACAAATGGCTGCACCTCCCTGTCACAAACCACATCAACTCCCCCTCCCACTCCTTGGATGACATGTCCATCCTGGGCCTCCTGCAGTGCCACAACAATGCTACCCGAAGGTTGCATGAACAGCATCTCATATTTCGCTTGGGAACCCTGCAGCCCAGTGGTATCAATGTGGACTTCACAAGCTTCAAAATCTCCCCTCCCCCGACTGCATCCCAAAACCAGCCCAGCTCGTCCCCGCCTCCCTAACCTGTCCATCCTTTCTCCCACCTATCCATTCCTCCCAACTCAACCCCACCCCTACCTCCTACCTACCAGCCTTATCCCCACCTCCTTGACCTGTCCATCTTCCCTTAACTGACCAACCCCCATCCTAACTCCGCACCTACACTCACCTTTACTGGCTCCATCCCCACCTCCTTGACCTGTTTGTCTCCTTTCCACCTATCTGCTTCTTTATCCATCTTCCATACGCCTCCCCCTCTCTCTCTCTTTATTTCAGAATCCCCTTCCCCTCCCCCATTTCTGAAGAAGTGTCCCGACCCGAAACATCAGCTTTCCTGCTCCTCTGGTGCTGCTTGGCTTGCTGTGTTCATCCAGCTCTACACCTTGTTATCTCAAATAGTATGTTGGCCTTCATTACAAGAAGTTTTGAGTACAAGAGCAGGGATGTGTTGTTGCAGTTATACAGGGCCTTGGTGAGGCCACACCTAGAATATTGTGTGCAGTTTTGGTCTCTTATTTTGAGGAAAGATGCTCTCGCTATTGGGGGAGTGCAGCGAAGGCTGATTCCAGGGATGGCATGACTAATGTATGAAGAGAGATTGGCTAGATTGGAATTATTTTCGCTGGAGTTCAAACGAATGCGAAGGGATCTCATAGAGACTTGTAAAATCCTAACAGGACTCGACAGGGTAGACGCAGGGAGGATGTTCCCGATGATGGGTGTGTCCAGAACCAGGGGTCACAGTCTAAGGATTTGGGTAGACCATTTAGGATGGAGATGTGGCGACAGTTCTTCACCTAAAGATGGTGAGCCTGTGGAATTTATTACCACAGGAAGCAGTTGATGCCAAAACATTGAATGTATTCAAGGGGTGACTAGATATAGCACTTGTGTCAAATGGAATCAAAGGTTATGGGGAGAAAGCAGGATTAGGCTAGCAAGTTGGATGATCAGCCATGATTGTGATGAATGAACGAGCAGGCGTGAATGGCCGAATGGCTTCCTCCTGCTCCTAACTTCTATGTTTCTGTGTTTCTATTTAAAGGGAAGCTAGACATGCAGATGAAGTAGAAAAGAACAAAAGGTTATGCTGATGGGTTGAGCTGAGGAAAGGCATAAGGAAGCTCAGTTGGATTATGAATGCCAGCGTGGACTGTTTGGGTCAAATGATGTTTTTATGGACCATAAATCCTATTTAAGACCTTCAGCATGTGTCACACTTGTACTGTAGACTTTAGAAACTTTAATTTCTTTAATTGCAAAAATATACTTTATCATATAAAAACTGTATGTACATTCATAGGTACTAAGCAGTTCTCGACAATCTTTGCATATCAAGAAATCCAAATGTTGGAATTTTGCATTCCCTGCAGTTGTAAAAACCAATGGCATTTCTTGCTCTTGCTGTACAGAATTTGTGGCAGTGAACGGAGTCTTATTATGCTTCGGCAGGAAGACTTTATAACGGTGGTCTTTCCCCACTGTACCTCGACAGCAGCTAACCCCAAGCTTTAGTGCATACCTCAGCACGTCATCCTGGACTTTGGAATGTGCCAGTTTACAAAACACGGCTGAGGGTCAACCCTACACTAGAAGACCAACAAGTTTTGGGCAGACCAAAGAGTGTCTTTCACGGAGTTGATGGTCCTCCAAGCACAGTCCATGTTTGTCTCAGTGTGTGACCCAGGGAAGAGCCCATAGAGCGCAGGGTCCTAGGGCACAGAGTTGCTTAGGATGAACCTCAACAAAAACCCCTGCATCCCTCTCCAGACCTTGTTGACTCCGTAATAGTCAGTAAAAATCAATCAGAAACACACATTACATTAGTTGATTTATCCCTTTAATTAATGCGGTGATTCGTATGGCTGATAACCGTACATCGTTAGAAGAAGGCATCAGCTGTAGCATTAGTTCCCAAATTGCCAACCTGCCATCAAATCCATATTTACATACTGATTGACATCATGATCTGCCTACTGTTCAGACTTAGGTTAAAAGCTCCCTGTGCCTCCACTAATACCATTCCCAAGATGGTGTCCAGCCCTGCCTGTACAGAAGTGTATATGCATTGCCTAGACTATACCTTATGAACAACAGTGCCTGTAGCACTGAAAAACACAGCCACTATGCAGCTGAATTTTGTGTCTATAGAATGTTAAAGCTCAAGAAACCATTCAGTTGTAGATCCTGTGCTAGCTCCTGAAAAGGATTATTGATCCCATTTCTGTCCTGATAGCACTGAACATGTTTCCTTTCCAATTGTATATGTGCAATTTCCTTTTTAAAGTTTCTAAACTACACCTGACAATATATGAAACCTGGGTGTCAGTTGGAAACAAATTTAGAAATAAGTCGACTTTTGTTTAACGAGCAGTACTTCTATTTCTGAATCAAATGGTTGCAGGGTCAAGTTTTGTTACTGATAGTTGAGCATAATCTATCTTAACACTCCACTTACAATCTTAGACCATATGATATAGGAGCATAATCTAGGCCATCAGCCTATCGAGTCTGCTCTGCCATTCAGCCATGGCTGATAATTTTCTCAACCTCATTCTCCTGCCTTCACCCTGTAACTTTTGATCCCCTTAACAATCAAGAACCTATCTATCTCTGTCTTAAATATACTCAATGACCTGGCCTCCCCAGCCTTCTGTGGCAATGAATTCCAAAGACTCACCACTCTCTGACCGAAGAATTTTCTCCATTCTAAAGTGTCTTCCCTTTACTCTAAGTTTGTGCCCTCGGGTCCTAGTCTGTCCTGCTCATGGAAACCTCTTCCCAGTGCCCATGCTATCCAGGCCTTTAGTATTCTGTATTTAGTATTCTTGCCTCCCCCCAATCCTCCTAAATTCCATCGAGGTAGACCTAGACTCTTCAAATGTTCCTCATATGTTAAGCCTTTTATTCCTGGCATCAATTTTGTGAACCTCCTTTGGACCCATTCCAGGGCCAGTAAATCATTCCTGAGATTTGGGGCCCAAAATTGCTCACAGTTATCTCCTTCAGAACTCTGTAGTCCATCTGGTCCAGTTGGTTTATCCACCTTCAGATGTTATAGATCATCAAACAGCGAGCCTGTTGGTGGGCATTAAAGATCCCATGTATTATTTGCCAAAGATCAAGTGAGTTTTCCTACATCCTGGCTAACATTTGTCCCTGAACCACCACCAATAAATGAAAGATATCTGATCATTCTAGATTACATAACGTGAAGATTTCAAGACAAGGGAAACCCGTTCAGCCAACTGAATGTCCTACACTTAATACTCGGAGCTTTAAAGCCTATTAGAAAATGGTATTTTGAATCATCTTGGTGTGTACCTCTACCGCCTGGTGTGGCATAGTATTCCAGACGTTTATTATACATTGTTTCTTTGACATTTCTTCTTGTGTCCATTCCGCAATTAATTTTACCTAGTTATATTGATAACACCTTTGCTGCACTGACTGGTCTTATTTTAAAGTAACAGCACTTATCAACATAGTTGTAATCTATTTTGTGTATACTCCCATTTTTACATTGACAAAATAATTCACGATCAGGTATGCTCACCAATGATTTTAGAGATAAGGGCAATATGCTATTGTTGTTCTGAGCCACATGAGTTAGAGGTTGAGGTTTGATATTTGGTTTGTTCTGCATTGGGTAATCTCAATAGCTAAAAATGGAAACATTGCCTCAAACTGTTTGAGGGATTCCTGTTATTGTGTGGGAGGCAAAGTTGGCACGGTAAGCTACTCATGGAATTGAGGCTGATAATATGGTATGTATCTCATCTGATGACCTCCTGAGCTATGAAACTCTGTCTTTCTCTACATTTCTTTCCTCCTGCAACATATAAGTATTTTTAATCAGCCTGTAAGACACACCTCTGGAGCAGGTAGGACTTGAACCTGTCCTTCTGGCTCAGGGGCAGGGACACTACCACTGCACCACAAGAGCTCCTCCTGCAATATATAGGATTTGAAACCCAGATTCGCCATAACCTCCTGACTTGATTGATTAGTCTCATCTTTGTTTTTTTTTATAAAATGATGCTGCTCTGCGCTATGGACTTTAGCCCTCCGTCTGGGTTTTTCCTTGCAAAACACACAATCTTCATAAAATGAGCCATATTTATCCTGGTACTGAGGTTCTGTCACTGATTGCATAATAATGCAGAATTAAGCAGTTGTGACTCCAACTATGGCACTGAATGATATATGTGAAAGAGGCTTCGTAATCTTTCAGGCTGTGTTTTGGGCTGGCACCATATTAGCTTGTTTAAAATGTGCGGTCAGAATTATGAAAAGGAAAATGTCAGGAGAAAGTGGCACTGTGAGGATATTAAAGATAATGATTGAATCAAGGAACTGGTTTTGTCTAGTGTACGCAAAAATAAAAGTCTTCATCAACTCGCCCATTATGACTGGCGATTTATTTTTCTCAATTGGGGGATATTTGCCAAGATTATGATTGTCCTACAGTGCAATGCCTTATACGTCAGTTATCCAGTTTCCTTATGCCTGGATGGGTATGTATACCACCTAGCATAGTACTCAGCTGAACACGGCAGGAAGATTCTAGTTTACTTGTCTATATAAGTGAACCTAGTCAGCATAGCTAGTGTTACTATTAGTCTCCGTATTCCCTCCACTAGAGAGGGGCACGTTTTTCCAAAGATCTTGCTTCGGATAACAATTCAAGCACAAAATAAGGCTAAAGCCTATAAAAGCTGTTGTTATAAAAATCAAAATTCACAAATGCAATGTTCAAGATCTTAATGTTATTTTAACAAACTGTTAACCAATATATTTAAAATTTGTTGATGCTGCTGTTAAAATAGCAGACAGTAGAGTAATACATGAATACATCAAATGTTTGTCTGCTGATACTGGCACAAGTAATATCCATATTTTAATTCAGTTTTCATCCAAAGTCTCTGTAGTTGGTAGGGTGTCTGGGTATGGGAGCAATTCCAAAAATGAGAAATGCAATTAAGAATATGCAGAGAATGGACAGAAAACTCCTGGAATTGGGCTTATAAAGAAATCCACATCACCCATATTGAGGGAGATGGGGGCATAGTGGTAATGTTGTTGGAAGAGTGTCATACGTAGCAGGGTTGTCCAAACTTTTCATGGTGGTTGGGTGGGAAGGGATGCAGGCAAGCAAGGGGAAGTCCTATTTCAATTTTTTTCTCTCACTTGGGGGCTGGTGAGCAAATTTCAAAAAAGGCTAAGTTTGGAGCAACAGTAACCATGTTTTTAGTGGAAAAAAAAATCCAAAGCTATAAGTTGATAATTTAACTAAATGAGCAATTAATAACAAAGACAAACAGAGCTAGCTAATGAAACACTCTTAGGGATGGGGATTGAAGCGGAGCTAAACTGGGTTTAACTGCTTTTCCCTCCAGTGCCTCACATACCATGCATGTGAGTATATGCACAATCAGGAGTGTGATGGAATATTTCCACTGACCTGATTGAGTGTAGGTCCAACAATATTCAAGTAGTTTGACACCATACAGGACTGAGCTGCCCTCTTGATTGGCACCACATCCACATGTATGTATATGAGAGTTTTTGTGCATGAACGTGAGAATTCAGTCTGGCTTTTCCTCCTTTCCCAGGCTTCTTTTATGATTAGTTCTTAGAGACGAGAATGAGTGGAAGGCTGTGTGTAAATCTGACTCTCTCCATCATGGAGTTCCCACAAACCTTGTCTTTGTCTGTCCCGATTCATCACACACTCTCTCCCTTATCCCTCACACACATTCACTATTCTACCATGTTTACAAACTCACTCTCACTCTCTCTCTCTCACCACCCAACCTCTCCCTCATTCTCACATTCATGCACAAAACTCTCTTATACATACATGTGCGCATCTCCCTTTCTCTCACACACACTGCCTGTCACTTATGTATCCATCTTTCCTCTCCCTTACATGTACATGTATACATACACTCCCTTACACACGAGCACATGTACACACACTTGGTTTCTCTCACACGCCACAAGCAGACTGATTTCTTCTGCTTCGCACCCACACGTTCACACACTTACTTTCATGTTCCACATGCACATTTACTTCATTCATTCATGGAATGTGAGTGTTGTTCAGTGGGGCAGAGTTTAATGCCCATCCTTATTTGGCCTTCAGAACATGGTGGTGAACTGCCTTCTTGAACTGTTGCAGTTCTCTTAATTTTGGTAAATCCACAATGCTATTAGGGAGGAATTCTAGGATTTTGACCCAGTGACAATGATCAATGTCAATATACATCCAAGTCTGGATGGTGAGTGGCTTGGACAGAAATTTGCACGTTGTGATGTTCCCATTTATCTGCCAACCTTGTCCTCCTAGATAGTAGTAGTCATTGGTTTGACTGGTGCTGTCTAGGGATCCTTGGTAAATTTCTGAAGTGCATCTTATAGCTAGTAACAATATGTACTAAGAGCATTGGTGGAAGGAGTAGATTTTTGTGGATGTGGTGCCAGTCAAGAGAGCTGCTCAGTCCTGTATGGTGTCAAACTACTTGAATATTGTTGGACCTATTGTTGGAAATATTCCATCACACTCCTGATTGTGTCTTACAGTTGGTGGACAGGCTTTGGGGAATTGGGAGGTGAGTTACTGCCTTTGACCTGCTTTTGTATTGACAATACCCATATAACTAGCCCAGTTTAGTTTCTGTTCAGTGGTAACCTTTTCGCACAGACACTTTCTCACTGCCTGACGAGCATTTTCACACCTTGTCTTACTCGCACACATGTTACACAGATTTGGGAGGACTGCTCTGCCATCTTGAATACAGTCGTTCATGCAGTTAACACCTCAAGTGAAGGAATGATTCTTGTTCGCCCAAGCCTTGCTCACCAACTTGAAGCCTTTTCCCTTGACCTGCTTTCCGACCTGACCACTCATCCCCCTCACCCACCTAGTAAGCAGCCTGACCCTTGAAATCTCCTGCCTATCAGCAGCAAAGGTAGGAGAGAAAAATCCTATGATTGCAAGAGTATCTCCTTACAGAATCTTCCTTATGAACTAAATCTGTATATGGAACAACAGTCGTGGGCTGGTTAGGTTCCCTTAGGGACGATATTTTGGACTAGGGGCTGCCTTTTGATAATTGCATTAGAGACTTGGGTTCAGATTCTACAATGGCAGTTGTAAGAATTTAAATTCATTTATTAAATTTGGAAATATTATAAAGCTAATCTAGTAATGGTGATGTGAAACTATCATCAATAGCTGTAAAAACCCATCTGGTTCTTTTGTTCTCACCAAAATGAATAACTTGACATTTCCCCATATAATACTGTATTTGCTAACTTTTTGCCCACTTATTTAACCTATCTATATCTCTCTATAAACTGTGTGTATGCCTCTTGCAACTTGCCTTTTCACCTATTTTTGTGTCATCTGCAAATCTGGCTACAGGACATTCCCTTCCTCCCTCCAAGTCTTTAATATATTGTAAACAGTTGCGGTCCCAGCACTGATCCCTGTGGAACCCCGCTGGTTACAGGTTGCCAACCTGAAAAAGAATGCATTATCCCACCTCCTGCTTTCTGCCCATTCACCAAATTACGTGTTATTTAATGATTGAAAGGCTGCACTATTTCAATGCCATCAACAGATAATCATGCCAGCCTGAAGATGCTGCATCGGGATTTATTATGAACAAAAGGGTCAAAAGAACTCATAGAATCTCGCCCTTTTCAGACCTGTGCACTTTTTATTGCTATGAATTGTGGGGGCAGCTTTCCGAACAGAACGCCAACTGAGAGCATGGTTGAAGCTGCCTGTTCTCATTTCACAAAGGATCCTTGACAGCCTTTGGAGGTGACTTCTATCCCATCTGTCTCTGAACTCTTGTCTTTTATCTTTGGTAGAAAGGTTTTTTTTTAAATCAAAGGTAGCAAAATAATCATTTTTATATTTGCTGGACTAGTATACTGCTGCAGGAAATATTGTCAAAGATTCTGATGATAGTATTTCAAAAATCAATGGTTGTTAAGCTGGGGTGTGGCACAGTGCCATCCACATGAATGCCTGTGATGTGCAATGTTGCAAGGAGATTCAAACCTTTTAGAAATCAGTTATGATGGTCTTTCTCCACACTATCAGATTATAAAATAAAAATCGTTGATAAATGGTTCCTGTTTTCTTTTACTTTATTTTGACTAACCATCTAAACTTCCATCCATAGCTCATGGGAATGCTCCGCCTCACCCATATGGCTCAGCTGAGATCATGGGTGAGAAGTGTGCACTGTCGTGTTATGGTGCACAGCATTAGAATCATGCCTTGCCAATTGGGATCAGAAACAAAATGCTGTTCAGCTAACGATTTGCTTTTATTATGTTCATTTTAGTGCATAACTACAGTACTTGCGTAGATTGCTCCACAAATTATTAATCTGCAAACAGCAATGATGAGGGATGCTGAGGCATTAAATAGGAGGGCGCAAAAAGCATTTTTTTTAATCCTCACTTCATCACTCTCCTTGGCCAAATTCTGAGGTTTTTCAGTTCTTCTACATGATGCGGGCATTGCAGGCAAGGCCAATGTTTGCATTTGTTGCACCTCCCTAAGTGTCCCTGAACTGAATGGCTTGCTAAGCCATTTTAGAGGGCAGTTAAGAATCAGCCACATTGCTCCAGGTTTGAAATCATATACAAGCTAGACTGGGGAATGACAGCAGATTTCATTCCCTAAAAGAACATTAATCATGCGGCATCTTCAGGCTGGCATGATTATCTTTTGATGGCATTGAAAAAGTGCAGCCTATCAATCATTAAATAACACTTAATTTGGTGAATGGGCAGAAAGCAGGAGGTGGGATAACGCATTCTTTTTCAGGTTGGCAACCTGTAACCAGTGGGGTTCCACAGGGATCAGTGCTGAGACGGCAACTGTTTACAATATATTAAAGACTTGGAGGGAGGAAGGGAATGTCCTGTAGCCAGATTTGCAGATGACACAAAAATAGGTGAAAAGGCAAGTTGCAAGAGGCATACACACAGTTTATAGAGAGATATAGATAGGTTAAATAAGTGGGCAAAAAGTTAGCAAATACAGTATTATATGGGGAAATGTCAAGTTACTCATTTTGGTGAGAACAAAATAACTATTATTTAAAAAGAGAAAATCTGTAGAAGGCTACAACACAAAGGGATTTGGAAGTACTTGTACATGAAATACAGAAAGCTAGTACACTGATGCAGCAGGTAATCAGGAAAGATTATGGAATGTCGGCCCTTATTTCAAGGGTTTTGGAGTATAAGAGTAGGGAAGTCTTTAACTGCCACTGTCACCCTGCTGGTGTAATAGAATAGAATCCCTACAATGTGGAAGCAGGCAATTCGGCCCTTCGAGTCCACACCACCACTCCGAGCGTCCCACCCAGACATACTCCCTTACCCTATCGCTGTAACCCTCCATTTCCCATGGCTAATCCACCTAACCTACACATCCCTGGACACTACGGGCAATTTGGCATGTTTGGACTGTGGGAGGAAACCGGACCACCTGGAGGAAACCTGTGCAGACACAGAGGATGTACAAGCTCCACACAGACAGTCCCCCGAGGCTGGCATTGAACCCAGGGTCCATGGCGCTGTGACGCAGCAGTGCTAACCACTGTGCTGCCCCAAAAACAATGTCAACGTTACTAACACAAGCGTTATATTTCTCCACATGTTTTCACTAGATTCAGTTTCCATCAACTTCCATAGTGGGGTTTGAACTTATTTTGCCTGGTATTAAGCTGGCCCACTGGATTACTAGTCAAGTGACTTTTACCATTATGCCACCATCTTCCCACCACATCTGAGTACTGTGAGCCGTTTTGGTCCCCTTGTTTAAGGAAAGATATCACTTCATTGGTGACAGTTTAGAGAAGGTTCACTAGGATAATCCCTAGTATGGAGGGATTGGCTTATGAGCAAAGGTTGAACAGGTTGGGACTCTACTTACTTGGAATTTAGAAGAATGAGAGGTGATTTCATTGAAACATATAGGATTCTTAAGGAGCTGTCTGGGTAAATACTGGGAAGATGTTTCTGTTCATGGGAGAGCCTGAACCAAAGGGGCGCCAATTTAAGACTGCGATGAAGAATTCCTTCTTTCAGAGGGCTTTGAGTCCTTGGAGTTCTTTGCCACAGAGAGTTGTGGGAGCAGAATCCTTGTGAATATTTAAGGCTAAGATAGATTTTTAATCAGTAGGAAATCGAGGGTTATGGGGAAAGGGCAGGAAAGTGGTCGAGAGGCATATCAGATCAGCCATGATCCTTTTGAGTGGTGGGGCAGGCTTGAAGGGTCTATGTCTATTCCTACTTCTCACGGTTCCATTCTCAAGCGATTTGATGGTTGGACCCTGGCTCGTCCTGATACCTCTAAATGATCTAGATCTGAAATGCAGAACATAATTTCAAAAGTTGGAGTTTCAAGTTCTTCAATACTTTGAGGAGCTTTTGGTAGAACTTCTAAAGGACATAGACAGGTTGGTGGAGGTGACGGTCAAATAGAAGATTAAATTTAATGCAGAGAAGTGAAAAATGATTCAATTTAGTAGGAAAGAAGTGGAGACATAAAAATAGGTACAATTCTAAAGGAACAAATGGGCCTGGACGTATATATGAATAAAGCATTTAAACTTGGCAGTACAATTTGCCAACAAGATTCCAAAACTAAACTAGTCCCACTTGCCTGCATTTGGCCCATATCCTTCTAAACTTTTCCTGTTCATGTACCTGTCCAAACTCTAAGTGTTGTAGCTGTACCTGCATCTGCCACTTCCTCTGGCAGTTCATTCCATATATCAACTACCCTTTTTGTGAAAATGTTGCCCCTCAGGTCCCTTTTAAATGTTTCTCCTCTCATTTTAAAAATATGCTTTATAGTTTTGAACTCCCTCACCCTAGGGAAAGGACCTTTGCTATTCACCTTGTCTATGCGCTCGTGATTTTATAAACATCTATAAGATCATCCCTCAGCCTCCTATGCTGCAGTGAAAAAAGTTCCAGCTAATCCAGTCTCTCCTTATAACTTAAACCCTCCATTCCCAACAACATCTTGGTAAATCTTTTCTGAATTCTGTCCAATTTAATAATATCCTTGCTTTGGAATGGTGACCAGAACAGATACACACTTACTCCAAAAGTAGCCGTATCAATGTCCTGTACAATCTCAATATGATGTCCCAACTCCCATACTCGATGGTCTGAGCAATGAACGCAAGCATGCTAACACCTTGTTAATCACCCTGTCTGCTTGTGACGCAACTTTCAAAGAACTATGTACCTGAACCCCTAGGTCTCTCTGTTGAGCAACTCTACCCAGGGCCCCCACCATTAACTATATAAGTCCTGTCCTTGTTTGTTTTACCAAAATACAAGACCTTGCATTTATCCAAATTAAACTCTATCTGCCACTCCTCAGCCCATTGGCCCAATTGATCAATATCCCTTTGTAATCTTAGATAACGTTCTTCACTGTCGACTATATCAAGAATTTAAACAAAGGCACCCTCCAGTCTTCTAGCACCACACTTCTGCCTTTGGATGATACAAGTATCTCTGCTAGATGCCCCGCAATTTCCTCCCTACTTCTCTCAACGTTCTGGACTACACTTGATCAGGTCCCAGAGATTTATCCACCATTATGTTTTAAGCCCTCCAGCACTTCCTCTTCTATAATATGGACTGTTTCCATGACATCAATATTTATTTCCCCGCGTTCCTTAGCCTCCATTTCATTCTCCTCCGTAAAAACTGAGGCGAAATATTTGTTGAGTATCTTTCCCATCTGCTGTGTTCCCACACATACACGACCTCGTTGATCTTTAAGAGGCCCTATTCTTTCCAAAGTTGGTCTTTTGTTCTTAATGTACTTATACGACCACTTTGGATCGTCCTTAACCTTATCTGCCAAGGCTATCTCCTATCCCCTTTTTGCTCTCCTGATTTCCCTCTTAAGAATGCCCCCACACCTCTTATACTCTTCAAGAGATTCACTTGACCCCAGTTGTCTGTACCTAACATATACCTCTTTTAATTCTTGACCACAGCCTCAATATCTTTATTCATCCATTGTTCCCTACTCTTAGCAGCCTTACTCTTCACTCTAACAGGAACGTAATGCCTCTGAACTCTTGTTATTTAACTTTTGAAAGTCTCCCACATTCCAGTCATCACTTTACCTGCGAACAGTCTACTCTAATCAACTCGTGAAAGTTACTGTCTCACACCCTCAAAATTTGCCTTACTCTAATTAAGAACTTGAACTTTTGTGCAAGGCTTATCCTTTTCCATAACTATTTAAAAACTAATAGAATTATCATCACTGGTCGCAAAGTGCTCCCTGACTAACATTTCAGTCACTTGCCTTGCCTTATTTCCCAAGAGAAGGTCAAAGTTTTGCTCCTTCTCGAGAAGGTACAAATATATTGATAAAGAAAATTTTCTTGAATGGATTTAATAGATTCCTTACCATCCAAGCCCTTAACACTATGGGAGTCCTAGTATGTGTTTGGAAAATTAAAATCTCCTACTATTACAACCCAATTACGTTTACATATATCTGAAATCTCTGTACATATTTGCTTCTCAGTTTTCCGCTGACTGTTAGGGGTCCTGTGATACAATGCCATGAAGGTGATGCTCCCCATCTTATTTCTGAGTTCCACTGATATAGCTTCATTGCATGGTCCCTTGAAATATTGTGTCTGAGTACAGCAGAAATATCTTCTCTAATCAAAAACGCTCAAACTCCACCCCACCACCACCACTGCCTCCCGTTCTATCCTTCTTATAGCATCTAAACCCCAGAACATTGAGCTGCCACTCCTGTCCCTTTTTCAACCATGTTTCTGCACTAGCTATGATGTCCCAGTCCCATGTTCCCAACCATGCCCTGGGTTCATCTGCCATACCTGTAAGACCCATTGCTTTGAAATAAATGCAGTTTAATTCATCAGACTTACCTTGTTCTCTGACTTGATCTTGCCTGCCTTTTCTAAATCAACTTGCTCTTTTTAACTTCTCATCTGTCTTTTGTTCTCACTACTACTTGGGATTCTCCTCCTCCTTTCCCCTACTAGTTTCAAAGTTTTAATAAAGTGCTCAGCATCCTAGGCTTTATGAATAGGGCCTACAGCGTAAAGTATTATTCCTGAGTGCTGGTGGTGGAGGGAACGAATTTTTATGAATGATGCCAACTAAGTGGGCTGCTTTGTCTTGGATGGTGTCAAGCTTCTTGAGTGTTGTTGGAGTTTCACCGATGCAGGCGAGTAGGAAGTATTTCATTATTCTTCTGACTGACACCTTGTCAATGGTAGACAGGCTCTGCGGAGTCAGGAGGTGAGTTCCTTGCTGTAGGATTCCTAGCCTCTGACCTGCTCTTGTTGCCATGGTATTTATATGGCTGGTCCACTTCGGTTTCTGGTCAATGGCGAGGATATTGATAGTGGGGTTTCAATGATGGTAAAGGCATTAAATGTTAAGGGTCAAAGGTTAGATCCTCCTTTTTCAGACTCAGTCATTACCTGGCACTTTAGTAGTGCAAATGTTATTTGCCAGTTGTCAGTCCACACCTAGATATTATCCAGGTATTGCTGCATTTGGACATTGAATACTCCAGGAAAGTAGAAAGAAACAGTTAATATTGGTATAAGGCTCAAGGTCCGATTGGGATGTCTGGTCGGCATGGACGAGTTCGACTGACAAGTATGTTTCCGTATTGTATGACTCTAGGATTCTACAACTACAGTCACGGATTTAAAGTAACTGGCAAAAGAAGCAAGGGTGACATGAGGACATTGTTTTCATGCAACATTTGATTAAGGTCTGGAATTCTCTATCCCAGCGTACGGAGGAGGCATTCAGAAGATAATTGGCTTATTATCGGAAAAGGAAGAATGTGAAGGATTACAAGGAGAAGGTAGAAGAACGGAATTATAAATAAATTGCCCTTTCAGAGAGTCAACATAGGCATGACCAGCCAATGACCTCCTGTGCTGTAACCTGAAATAACTTCACGAAGGCCAGTATCTTGTCACCAAGTCATTCTTTATTTACACATGCATGGTACATGACACTAGCTCAACTAGTTCAGAGCTGGCTACTAGAGTGAACAGCACTCCTGACACTCCTGTTTATATCTGTCAGTCAGGACACCCTGATTGGACCAGATTAACAGGCCCAATCAGAGAACTCCTATTCTATGAGGTCCATTAGGCTGACCTTGTTTCAGTCATTACATCCCTCCCCGTCTAAGTCCTGGGACCTAGGCCTGTTCTCTTTCCTGCAGCTTCTCCTGGGGTGTTTTCACTCCAAGTCAGGTTCCTCCAACACTGCCTCAGATACTGGTGGCATGTACTGGATTGTAGCCCACCTCTTGCGCTCGGAGCCACTCAGAAGAAATTCGTCATCGTCTTCAGGCAGTAGCAGCATCGAGGCTGCAATGTCTGCTGAATTCATCTCATCCTTGGAAGTTTCTTTGGCACTAGGCATATGGGGAGAACCCATGGGTTCTGATAGCCTTGCTTGATATTTTGAAGGGCGAGGTATGTTTTGCTCCTGCTCTGTTTACAGCTTTGATGTGGTCCATGTGATTGTTCAGGACCACCTCTACTACCTGAATTTTGTATGTCACGGGACCTGACCTCACATTAACCATGCCTCTTACCCATGCAGGGCCATTTTTTGTGATTTTGACACCAAACATTTTATCCCCTGAAGTAAACTGCCTCTCTCACTTAGAGCAGTCTTGTGTTCAACATTGGCGTTTTTGATGCTGTTTCACCCTCCCCTCTAGGTCTGGGAAGATCGGGTTTAACCTTGTGCAGAATCATCTCCTCATTAACAGCTCTGTTGGAGCGGCCCCTGTATTTGCCTGAAGGGTGTTCCTATAATCAAACAGGAACTGGGACAGTTTGGTATCAAGCGAAGCTGTAGGCTCTTTCTTTCAACCTGTCTTCAAATTTCGACTACTCTTTCTGCCAGACCACTTGGACGGTGGATAGTATGGAGCTGTCCTTACACGCTGAATGCTGATCGTCTTTAGGAAATACTGAAATTCCCTGCTGGTAAATGATGGCCCATTGTCTGTGACCAACACCTCCCAAAGTCCTTGTATTGCAAAAAGTACTCACAGCTTTTCAATCATCAGCCCTGTGTTTGACGAATGAACTCTGTGCTTATCTAACCACTTTGAATGGGTGTCAACAATGACCAAGAATGTAGAGCCTGTGAAAGGACTGGCTTGGTCAACATGTAACTGAGTCCAAGGTTTATCCGGCCATTCCCACAAATGTGGGGGAGCTGCTGGCATTAATTTTTGTCCTTGTTGGCGCATGGGGCACTGCCTCACCAAAGCATCTTTGTCGGCATCCAATCCTGGCCACTATACTTAAATTTTTGCTAATATCTTCCTTTAGGAAACCTTTGGATGCTCCTGGTGGATTTCAGCCAGTATTTGGTGGTGACCTTTGTTCGGGACTATCACCCTTGCTCCACATAATAATATGCCGTCCTCTTTGGTTATTTTGGTCTTGATTTGTGCAGGAAGGTATCAGTTCTGATTTGTGATGGTCCTTTTACTTTCCCCCATCACCACCAGCTGTTTGAGTTTTGCCAGGACAGGATCTTTTTGTGCCCATAGTTTGATATTGTCAGCGAGCATCTCAGAAGAAATTCGTCATCATCTTCAGGTAGCATTGCAAGGATGTCTTAAAGGCAGAATAGATTCTTCCAGTGGCAGCACCACCAATGATGTATCTGCCAGTGGGAGGTGGCTCAAGGCACCTGCATTTGCCACTTGGCCTCTTGGATGGCGTACCGCCTTGTAATTGTACGCACTCGGAATAAGAGCCCACTGCTGAATTTGGCCTGAAGCTATGGGTGTCATGGCCTTGTCCTCTTTGAGGGTTTTTTGCCTGTTACTATTATAAATTTTATGTCCATAAAGGCATTGGTGGAACTTTCTCACCATCAAACTTTCCTTCTCTACCTGGGTGTTTGGCATTAGCCAAAGTCCTGGAAGAATGTGCTATTGGGTGTTCCTCTCCCCTAGGCCACTGGTGGGCTAATACTACCTTAATACTGTATGGTGAGGCATCGCATTGTCAGCATCACATCTCATTTGTGATTTGTAGTGTGCCAACATTTTTGATGATAGCTGCTTCTTCACTTCCCTAAAAGCTACATCTTGGCTATGTTCAAGACTAACCCTTTTTCAATAGCAGATGTATGGGTGCCAGGATGGAGGCTAGGTTACATATGAATTTTCCGTAATAATCACCAACTCAAGGAAAGACCTAAACTCCCCTACAGATTTTGATTGCCCTCATTTTATCTTCCAATTAGTGTAACCTAGTCTTGTTTACCCTTAGCCCAAGTATGTCACTTGGGGTGAATGGAACACACATTTTCCCTCCTAAGACATACATCTACCTTGGAGAAATGATTAAGCGCTATGTCCAAGTTCTCTAAACGCTCTTTATTGGTCTTCCTGGGTATTAACATGTCATTCAGACAAATGACAACCTGGGGTAGACCTTGTAAAGTGTTCTCCTATTGTCAGCTGGAAAATGGCACAGGCTGATGATACCCCAAAAGGCAGTCTCGTATATTGTTACAAACCCTTATGAGTATCAATTGTAACATACAATTGTATGTCATGTTGCAGTTTTATTAGACTTTGGTTAGGCCGCACTTCAGTGTATTGCATTTAATTCTGGTCGCCACATTACAAGAAGGATGTGGAGGCTTTGGAAAGGCTGCAGAAGAGGTTTACCAGGATGCTGCCTGGATTAGAGGGTTTGAGCTATAAAGAGAGGCTTGAAAAACTTGAGTTGTTTACTCTTGAGTGGTGGAGGCTGAGGGGAGACTTGATAGAAGCCTATAGATAGGATTGACAGTCAGAACCTTTTTCCCAGTGTTGAAATGTCTAATACTAGGGGGCATTCATTTAAGGTTGGGAGGAAAGTTCAAAGGAGACATGAGGGGCAAGGTTTTTACACAGAATGGTAGGAGTCTGGAATGGACTGCGAGGGGTGGCGGTGGAGGCAGATACAATAGGGGCATTTAAGAGACTTTTAGTTAAGCACATGAATAAGCAAGGAATGGAGGGATATGGGCAATGGCAGGCAGAAGGGATTAGTTTAATTTGATGTCATATTCAGCACAATGTCGTGGGCCAAAGGGCCTGTTCGTGTGCTATACTATTCTAGGTTTTAAGTTCTATACCTCTGGGAATCCTCATCTAATCGCAGTTGTACAAACACATGGCTCATGTCCAGCGTCATGAAGGACAGTGCCCTCCCCGCTGTCAATTTTGTATATAAGTCCTCTGTGACGGATTGGATATCTGTACGGCTGCGAAAAGTGGTTTACTGTTATTTGAAATTCCCACAAAGTCAAACTGACCTGTCGGGCTTCACAGTCGGTTATACCGATGCTGCCCTTTCTGCAGACTGCAGAGGTTTGATGATTCTTTTGCTTTCCAGCTTCCTGATTTCTGCCTATACTTTTGCAGATAATGCACATGGCACTGGGCGGGCCTTGCAGAATTGTGGAATTGCCTCTTGGTCAACATGTATGATGGCCTTGGTTCCTTTGATAGTCCCTAGGCCTTCCTGAAAAACTTTTGGGTATTTAATTAGGACTTCACTGAGGCAGCCAGTTTCTAATTGAAAATGTTGAGCCAATCAAGTTGAATCTTTCTCGACCAGTTTTGCCCTGTCAAGTTTGGACCTGAGCCATTTACTACAATTGGTGGTCACTGCACCACCTGCTTCTCATAAGAGACTGGAACCGAAGTTGCACCCTTCATGTGTAGGGGTTCCCTGGTATAGTTCCTCAGCCTGGCCGAAATCTGATGCAAATTTTGGTAAAGATTGGTTCTGCAATTACTGATACAGCTGTACCAGTATTGACCTCCATTAGAATTGGGAGACCAGTTAACCAGATGTTTTCTTTTGATTGGTCCTGATTTGGATGTTACTAAGCAATTTAACTGTTCCAAACCAGCTGCAGGTGGACTTTCCAGAGTGTGCATTCTCCTGGATACTGGCCTATGAGTTCTCTTACTCAATTCAGGCCTAGTGGGACTCCTTTGCTGTCTTGTGTCGCCTACTAGCAGCAACTACAATGGTCTGTTGGCCCTGATCCTCGAAAATTTTAACTGTTTGGACGAAGCTTGGCTTTGTTTTGGGGTTTTGCTGTGGGCTGACCTGGAGTCCCTCAGTTCAGGATATGTCCTGAGTGAGGCTGTGCAATTGCCTTCACTCAAGTGGTGTTCCCCAAGATCAGTCGGCCTGGAAAGGGTGTTCATTTCCTCAGAATATCCTGTAACTCAGCTCCATTTGCTGTGTTTTTAAATGGCAAAGTCAGTTGTGCTGCCTGTTTGAAGTACAGTTGGGTTTCAGCTAGCAGGCATTTTTGCATGGTCACATCATTAATCCCACATACCAAATGGTCTCGCAGCTTCTGACTTTGGGTTAAACCAAAATCCCATGCCTCTGCCTTATTAAAATTCCTGATAGGGATTCCCCTGGTTTTCAAACTGCTGAGTAAAACCGATTAGTGTCGAGGAATTAGAGGAGGCTTGGGGTCATAATATTCCTTCGGTAATCTGTCAACTCTGGAATAGTTTTATAATCTGGTGCCTCAGGGAAAGTTACGCTGCTAAGTACCGAAAAGGCTGTGGGCCCTCAAGCTGTCAGGAGAACTACTCGTTGGTTTTTGTCTGCCCCAGTGTCATCTGCCTGGAAAAAATAATGCATTCTTTCCACATACTGGGCCCAGTATTCGACAGCAGGATTGAACATGTCAGATTTCCCAAATGGCATCATAATGCCAGAAATGCTTACCACAACTCACACACTGTTGTGAGTGAATCTGTTCGGGCGTGTATTTCTCTCATTGCCGCTGAAGTAACTCTATAGAGGCCAGCGTCCTGTCACTAAATCACCCTTTATTTACATGTGTGTAGTACGTGACACTGACATGATACATTTGTATCATCTACAAATACGGTTGAGGTGCCAAATGACTGGAGAGTGGCTAATGTTGTGCCTTTATTTGAGAAGGGATGCAAGGAGAAGCCTGGGAACTGTGGATCCGTATGTCTGACTTCGGTGGTGGGTACGTTGTTGGAAGTATTCTGAAAGATAGGATTAATGTACATTTGAGAGGCAAGGAATGATTAGTGATAGTCAGCATAGTTTGGTGTGAGAGAAATCGTGTCTCACAAACCTGATTGAGTTTTTTGAGGAAGGAACCAAGAAGATTGACGAGGGCAGAGCAGTAGACATTGTTTACTTGGACTTTAGTAAAGCCTTTGACAAGGTTCCACATGGTAGACTATTTAGTAAACTTAGATCACATGGGATTCTGGGTTAGCTTGCCAATTGGCTATAAAATTGCCTTAACAGCAGGAGACAGAGTGTTGGTGGAGGATTGTGGTCTGTGACCAGTGGTATTCCACAGGGATTTTTACTGGGTCCGCTTTTGTTTGTCATTTATATAAATGATTTAGTTGAGAACATGGAAAGTATAGTTAGTAGGTTTGTGGGTGACACCAAGATTGGCGGCCTAGCGGACAGTGGAGAAGGTCATCCAAGATTACAAAGAGATCTTGATCATGTGGGTCAATGGGCTGAAGAGTGGCAAATGAAGTTTAATTTTGATAAATGTGAGGTATTACATTTTGCTAAAACAAAGGCAAGCGTTACACAATTAAAAGTGGGGCCTTGGGCTATATTGTAGAACAGCGAGTGTAGGGGTTCAGGTACATAATTCTTTAAAGTTCGCATCACATAATGATAGGGTGGTTAAGAAGGCATTTAATATGCTTGTCTTCATTGCTCAGACCTTTTTGAGTATAGGAGTTGGGACGTCATGTTGAGGTTGTCCAGGACATTGGTGAGGCCTGTTCTGGAGTACTGTGTCCAATTCTGTTCTGCCTGCTATTGGAGAGGGTTCAGAAGAGATTTACCAGGATGTCACTGGGTCTGGAGAGTTTGAGTTATAAGGAGAGGCTGGGACTTTTTCACCGGAGCATAGAAGGTTGAGGGGTGACCTTATAGATGTTTATAAAATCATGAGGGGTATAGATAAGGTGAATGACAGGTGAGTTTTTCCTATGGTGGAGGATTTACAGACTAGGGTGCACATTCTTAAGGTTAGAGGAGAATGATTTTCAAGAGGATGTGAGGGGCAATTTTTTTACACAAAAGTGGTTCATGTATGCAAAATCTTCCAGAGGAAGTGGTGGATGCGGGTACACTTACAACGTTTCAAAGACATTTAGATAAGTGCATGAATAAGAAATATTTGGAGAGATATGGGCCAAGAACAGGCACGTGGGACTAGTTTAGTTTGGGATTATGTTTGGCACAGACAGGTTGGACAAAAGGGTCTCTTTCTGTGCGATATGACTATTTGTTTGTCTCTATGACTCAGCTAGCTCAGAGGTGGCTCCTAGAATGAACAGAACCACTGACACTTCTGTTTATATCTGTGAGACAGGGCCCCCTCATTGGACCAGGTTAACAGCCCAAATTAGGGAACTAATATTCTATGAGGTCCATCTTTGTTCCAATCTATACATAACTATGCTGTGAAATATGAGAGTGCTGCTTTTCATGTTTAGGTTTTAGATTATTTTCATTTTCTGTACAAAACAGCATGAACTTAGCTAATTGGTTGTGCTGTACCATCAAAACCTGTGAAGGAAAGCCTGAAATATTTTTGGGTTCAGATCTTACCTGCATACTGCTGTGAGCTGAAGTTACCAGGATGGTATTCCACTGCAGTCTGTGAAGTTGTAGGAGAGAGAGAACATGACTACTTTTTGTAGTCTAAGCAAACCATTAGGTCACCACCATCAACATATCACCTAATTCCTTTCTCTTTTGGGTTTGTCTATTTTTCCTTTTCATGCATTTACATGATTAGCTGCAACCAATCTCTGCAATAGTGAGTACTACATTATCATTGCTTTTTCGAATGTAGAGGGTTTTCCTTAATTTCTTACTGGATTTATCAGTGCCTTATAATTATTAACTCCAGGTTTGTACTCCTCTGCAAGTAAAAATACCCTCTCATCATCTATTCTTAAACTCTTGCTTAGTTTTAAAATACCTCTGTTTGTTCACTGACAAGTCTTCTCACTTAGAGATGAGATCTGCATAGCTGTTCCACCTTTCCTGATCATTACAAATTCTCAGCTCTGGTATTCTTCCGGTAAAGCTTTTTTGTACTTTCTCCAGTATGCTTCTTGTTAGTGTTGAGATCGGAGCTATGCACAGTACAGTAATGAGGTAACCAAGGATCCATCTGAGTTAAATGTAAAACCTCAGTTTTAGACTTTTATTCCTCTAGAAATTAACCTATGCTTTGTTTGCATTTGTATAGTTATGTTAACCTGATTTATTCCTTTTAAAGCTATCCCCAAAGGGTTAAAGAAATGGTAGTACTGGAGCAGTGAAAAGCCCATGGACAACAGGATTCGGGACCAGTAGACAAAGCTGATCTTGACACCAGTAAATTGTTCGTGTTTCCAGTAATACAGGTCCTGCCACTAGTACAGGGCCAATAAAACTGCTCATACTAGTTAATATACCTGTCAGGATGCAGCATGCTAGAAATGTGCATAATGCCATCGGTGTCTGTGATGCTAGATGCAGTCTGCTGTCTGGATGAATTCTCCATGATTTCTGAGGTCCTAACAGAGGGAACATAGATTAAAAGTCTGCATGGGTTGGTGTTTGCCCAGCTGAATGAAGGTACGTAGGGCAACGTGAATTGTGACATTCATTCAACAATTTGAAAGATGTTTATTAAGAATGTAAATTGAAGTGCTTTTATGTATAAAAAAAATCCCACAACTGTGCATGACTCGTTGGATTGTCTTTTGTAGGTCTTTTCAAGTCCATTATCATTTCTGTGACATAATTCTGTGTGGATCCAAGCTTATTCCTTGTAAGCCCCTTTGTTAGTCATCTCCTTGACATAGGTTTCTGGCCAAAGCGAGCTGCAAATGGTGAGAAAAGAGCAATAATTAATTACTGTGAATGCTGAGATATAGGTCAAAATTTCTGAAAAAAGATAAACAGGGTGGGATTAGTGAATGCATAATTACATACTGTTATTGCCTGTCGTGAACTCACCTTTAACAGCACTTAGCTTATGTAACCTGCCATGGATGGTCCATAGTATCTTGGAGTAGCTAGGGTCTTTACAAATATTGAGTTTGTCTTTGAACCATTGCTGCTCCCTTATATGGATGCCACCCTGCACTTGCGCCTGTGGAATATGAAACAGCACTTTGCTGCTTGAGGCTTAATTCTTGCTTCCACAAAAGTGTACCATCTCAGTTATCTACAATGAAGAATCATTTGGATGTTTCTGGGGACATGGGTTCAGTTGCCACAATGGATTTTAAATTCAATTTTAAATAATGGAATTGAAATTAGTTGCAGCAATGGTAACCATGAATCATTGTTGGAGTGAGCAAGCCTCTCAGTTCAGGGGAAATTAGGAATGGGCTGCTAAAGACACACACCTTATGAAAAATGTGGTAAACAAATACTAATTCTGCAAGTTTACTGATATCCTCTTGCAACGTGTAATGATATAAATATGTTCAAATGAACATTTTATAGTGCCATTCCATTACCCAAAGTTTCTATTAAAGGGTTGAAACACTGTTGAGGTAACAAAGTTTCTGTTTGGAAGTGAGCTGAGATTTATGCATGATATTTTATAATTATCTCTTTTCATGAAATTTTGCCTTAACTGCACCTCACTCCATTTGAGTACATGATTTTAGCAACAATCATCGCTAACTGCATAGTTTTAGCACTGGAGCAGCATTTGCCTGATGATGACAAGACTCCCATGTCTGAACGCCTGGTGAGTAATACTTTTTACTTGTATGTTTTTATAATATGTGTTTGTTTATCATAATGACTAATTGTTAGTGGATGTTGAAGTGAAGGTTAACTGTAGGTACCTGCAATGTACTATAATTGGAAAGTTCATGGGTAAGGGTGTTGTGTGAGGGTAGGAACACGTTTGACTATATTGCTCCCATTATAAAATAACCAGCTAATGTATAAAGGTCAGACTCAAAGGTAGCTAGAATCCAAGGAGCTGCCACCTGCACAATTTGGTATTCGGGACAAGAGGAAATTCCTTAAAATTATTTATAAGTATTATTTTGCTTCCTTCTTAGCTCACCTTCCTGAGAGTGCTGATTTCCTGGATTATGAGATAAAATGAGATAGAGGTGGAGGTTGTCCTTGTCAGGCTTGCAGTGTGGTGCATTTGCTTGTACTGGAAGCTACATATATTATTACACAGTTCTTGTTCTTTGCAGGAGAATGAACATGTACGTGCTGTGCATCGGTTCCATCTCAACAAAATATACACCTATTTGCTGGTTCATTTCTCAGGGTCGGCCCTGACCGTTCAGAGGCAACCTGCGTGATTTGAAATTTAAACAAAGCTGTTAACTGTCGTTCAGCATGAATGGGTGCATTCTTCATGGCAGTGCCCTCTCAGTCAGAGTCCATTTGCCAACCAATCAGATTTTTTTGACACAGAATAAAGGACACCACTTGGCCTGTCAAAGGTTTGAAGATTTCTGACCATCCCTATTCACACCCATAGACTCCTAGGTTGCTGAATAGCTTATCACATAATTGTTGATAGTCAGAAGGCCTTTATCATTGACAACTGTTCACCAGTCCACAGACCAGTTAGCTACTTGTTAGGGGCCAAATTTCTCTTCATATACGTGCTGATTCCAGCTGTGACTAAATCGGTCCCACTGAGTGAATAAACAACTGTTACAATAAATGCTGATAGCTTGCTCTTATAAAATAGAACAGTCCTTCCATAAACTTTGGTTTAGAAACAGATCTTTTCCCATTTCAGTCCACTATCAAAAATACAGAAAATAAAGATACAGTCTTTTATAGTAGATACAGTAGATAAGGAGAAACTGTTCCTGCTAGTAAGAGGATTGGGAGCAAGAGGACACAGATTTGAAGTGTTTTGCAAAGGACACAAATGCAAAATGTCAAAAACCTTTTACACACAGTGAATAGTTAGGGCCTGGAGTGTGCTGATTGAAAGTGTCGTGGAGGCATTCAAAAAAGCATCGTTTAAATTGAAACAATGTGCAGGATTATAGGGAAAAGGCAGGAGATTGGTGCCAAATCAAAACATGCAGAGAGCGGGTACAGACCTGATGAGCCAAATGGCTTTCTTTGGCACCATAACACATCTGCAATTTTATGTGCATATGGGCAAGATACTGGATGGTGACCAGTGTATTTGGAACTTTTCTCCTATAAAAGGTGGTACTTTCAGGAGAGAAGAGAAATTTGAATACAGGAATTTCTTAAATAAAATCTTTCATGGGATCTGAGCACTATTATTAAGGCCAGTAATGATCTTACGCCTAAGTGCCTTTAAGAAGATTGTGGTGAACTGCTACTGAAAACCGTCTGGAGTAAGTACGTCTACAGTGTTATTTGGGAGGGAACAGCAGAATTTTGATCCAGTGGCAATGAAACAACAGCTTTAAGAATGGCTTGTGGCTTGGAAGGGAACTTGGTGTTCCGATGTACCTGCTGCACGTGTCTTTCTAGCTGGCAGATGCCATGGGTTTGGAAGGTGCTGTTAAAGAAGCCTTGGTCAGCTGCTGCATGTATTTTGAACAGATGCATATTGCTGTCACTGTAGGCCAGTGTGGAGAGAGTGAAATTATTTAAGTTTTGAAAGTTTCTTGGATTCTTCAACCATCAGAATTTGCTATTCCTTTGCAGGTTGACTGACTGTGTATTGGGGATTTCTGGGTTACAGTATTAATGTGGAATCTCAGTTAATATCCAGGTCTTGGGTGTCAAAACTATAAGCGCAGTATTGGAACACCTAACTCCCTAAAGGCACTTTTCCATCAACATCTGCCTGACCAATATTCAATTCATCCTGCAGGTGAATAAAGTTATTGTCACATATGGCTCCCTCCATGTCTTGGTCAAATAGATGAAGCAGATTGTTTGTTTGGTCAGAAAGACCTGATTTCAAACTGTTCATAGTTGATAAAGTTGTAGTGCTCTTTTAGATAATATGCAACTGTTTCATTCAAACTATTTGATATTTGCAGTACTTGATTTATAATTGCTTAATGGTGTCAATGGAAATCACTGATTTTTATGAAAATGAAGAAAAGTACCATTTATATTTATAGCTTTAATACATCCATCTCCCTGGAAGTGAATTATTTTGATGTACACCAACTATTGTTACATAAACAAATAAGAATAATTTTACATATAACCAGATGACAGTGAGGTAGATAATATTTTTTCTGTATTGTGTATGGGAGAGGAGTTTCTGCAGGACAGGAGAGAAACTCCCTGTTCATTTCTGAATCGTGCCATAGTTCCTTTGATATTAGCTTAAACAATTAGTATAAGGGTAAAAATTCAAAGCCAATTTCAAAGGACAGAAAACACAAATGCTTATGAAGTACTACATTGGGATATGATCTTAGATTTTATGTTGAAATAGAATGGATCTTGAACCCAAAACTTCTGCCTTAAAGTCAGAAAAGTCTTGCTAACTAAGGCAAGTTAGCATCATTTATGAGGTCTCAAACGTATTAACCAAGAATTTATTGAGAGAAAAGATTAGTAACTCTTCTTTCTCTTTCTGCTTTGTTTCAGGATGACACTGAACCATATTTCATTGGAATCTTTTGCTTTGAGGCAGGAATTAAAATAATTGCTTTAGGGTTTGCTTTCCACAAAGGTTCTTACTTACGGAATGGCTGGAATATCATGGATTTTGTTGTGGTCCTGACTGGGTAAGTCACAGAAATGTTGTCTTATATTGTTCTTGTTGGACTGGGATTATTTTGCAGCTGGATAAACATTTGCAATATTTGGTTTTATTCAGTAAATATGTACAGCTCATTAATAAAGAGACTGTGTGAAGTCAACTGCAAATGAAGTTCGAATTGTACTTGAGTGAAGAATACTTCGCTTGATGGTTAAGTAATCCAAATGTTACAAACATTGATAACTAGAGATTTCCTAGTCTTTCTCAGTCCTTTCTTTGTTCTTATGCTTTTTTTGTTGGTCAGAGATAATGCCATTGTGACCTTTGATTGGTGATTTTGTCTTGGAGACGCCTTAAAAACAGAAATAAAAAAATGAAACAGGATCAGGTAAGGACAGGGATCCAGGATGTTCACTGCAACCATTTTAATGATCAGGTGTGATTTAGTAAAATGTTTTTCTCCTTTTTAACCAATGAAATTCTGAAAAGAGGAGAAATTAATTATTTTCAGTGTGAAGTATTCAACTGCTTGTATCTCAAACATAAGTTATGTCAATTTACTCCAACTGGCAAATGTTTATTTTATCTTTTTTAGTGTAAAGTTGAGCTACTGTATCTGGGAGACTAGATGCTGGGGTAGGAATTGTTCCCAAACATGTTTGCTATCTTGCAATTCCTAAATTCTGTTTGATGCAGAATTTATTTTCTTGCTGTGACATGAGACTTATTTGTCCCAATTAGGAAAAACTGACATGGAGATGGGAATGGAGGGGCATGTTAACATTTAAAATTTCATTTCTCTGTCTACTCGCTAGACTTGATATAGGTATTTGGAGGAGATAGCAACTGAAAGAGAGGGTGGTTTCTTGAGCAGTTTTTCAATGAAGGAGTATTGTTACAAATTAGAGTTATATACTAAATGTAAATATTTTAGAATAATGCTCTGTCAGTCTCCTTTCTGAAACAACAATTCTGTGACTTACCCTCAATTAGAATAGTGTATTTTTAATTGAGTTTTAAATACAATGTGTGATGAAATCTTTTTAATTTTCAATTTATCTGAAATAATATTGATTAAATCTGGCTAATTTGTGATGCAGAGTGATGCCAACAGTGTGGGTTCAATTCTCAAACTACCTGTTATACGAAGGATATTAGTAAACTGGAGAGGGTTCAGAAAAAGAATTGCCAGGGTGTTGCTGGGAATGGAGGGTTTGATTTATAAGGAGAGGCTGGATAGGCTGGATCGGTTTTCACTGGAGCCTAGCAGGTTGTGGGGTAACCTTTATTGAGGTTTATAACATCATGAGGGATATAGATAAAGTGAATGGCAGGTGTCTTTTCCCTAGGGTTGGGGATTTCAAGACTAGGGGGCACGTTTTTAAGGTTAGAGGAAAAAGTTTTTAAAAAAGACGTGAGGGCAATTTTTTTTACACAGTGATTTGTGTGTGGAATGAACTTCCAAAGGAAGTGGTGGATGCAGGTACAGTTACAATGTTTAAAAGATATTTACAGAAGTACATGAAAAAGAAATGTTTGGAGGGATATGGGCCAAGTGTAGGCAGGTGGGATTAGTTTAGTTTGGGATTATGATCGGCACAGACTGGTTGGACTGAAGAGTCTGTTTCCGTGCTGTATGACTCTATGACTCTAGCTCACCATGAAGAACTCTTTCTCAACTTCATCCTCAGGTTAAACTCATTAGCTCTTTTCTTTCTTTTTCTTTCTTTCTGAATTTCTGTCTTTCTCTTCCTTCCTCGCTCTTCCTTCCTCTCTCTCTTTCTCTTCCTTCCTCTCTCTCTCTCTTTCTCTTCCTTCCCCTCTCTCTCTCTTTCTTTTGCTCTCAGAGAGCCGCTACTGTGGTGATTTTAACTTTACTTTAAAAGAACAGAATGATAAATAAATAGAATTAGCAAAAAGATCAATGAGAGCTAAAGAAACTGAAAAATTGACAAAAAATGTATTGAAGTAAAATAATATACGGGAGGAAAAAAACCCACTAAAATAGCAGGTGTAAAGGATTACAAATAGCCACCTGCATTGTTATCGAAATATTGAGTTTTCTTTTCGTCCTTTAATCCTCATTTTTCTGTATATTTTGTTATTGATCTCCGGTTTTCATTCGGTGTATTATCTGCGTTTTATTTGAAAACTGATGACAACTCTACAATAGCCAATAGAATACTGAGTTCTTGACGGACTTTCATCTAATGTAGTTTGTAGATTTATGTTTTCTTTTGGTCTTCCATTTGTTTGGTCAATAGAACAATGGAACAGGAGCAATGGAGCCATTCCTTTGTGTGTATCTGCTAGACTACTGGCATTTTTATGACCTGTACTTTTAAGGTTCATCACAGGCAATGTTTCTTCTACCTTCATCCCTGAAGCTTATCCAAAACCAAGACAGGTAGAGAAAACCAAGATATGCCTGGAAATAGATTATTTCATTTTAACAATAAGAGAAGGATATACTTTGAGGGGAATATCCTTTGCTTTACATTCCTACAGAACTTTGTTTGGGCCATCAATATGGAGATCAGATCCTGTTGAGTAATTATGTGATCCTGAAAGAAAATTGTAACTAATTTGGAATACTGAAGAATATTTTAATAGTTTTTGAACTCATAACTTCGGGCTTAGAAAATACAAGAATAGTACTAAAAGAGCAAAGGATGGGTTTTGAAAAAATATTTCACAGGATGTGGTCACCACTGGCTGGGCCAGCATCTAATGCCTATCCCATATGCCCTTGAGAAGGTAGTGATGAGCTGCCTTTTTCCTATTTGGTTAAGGTACACCCGCAAGGCTGTTAGGAGAGCAAGGAAAGAATGACAAAATGCTCCCAAGTCAGTTGTTTTGTGGCTTGGAGGGGAAGTTTTATCCGTTGTCCTGGGTCTTGTAGGTGATAAAAGTCATGTGTTTAGAAGGTGTGGTCTAAGGTGCCTTGGTGAGTTGTTGCAGTGTCTTGTAGATGGCATACTTGCTGCTACTGTGCATTAGTGGTGGAGGTGTGAATGTTGAAGATGTTGGATATGGTGCCCATCAATAGGTTGTTTTGTCTGAACTCCTCCAGGCAAGTGGAAAGCATCCCATGTATTCAATTATGGCAATGCCATTGTATGTCATGGTGTGATGATTAGATTCTCTCATTGGATATTGATCAATAATAAGTTACAATAATGGTAAATATAGACCGTCAAATTTTAATTCCCACCATCGTATTCCAGAGATTTATCGTGAACTAAAAAGGTTTTAAAATTGAAATTATCTAATGTGATCACCTGATCAGATATTGTCCTTTTTAAACTTATACCCCCTCCCTCAGGTAGTGTGTGTGTGCGCTTGGTGTCTTGTTTTATTGCCTTTTCCCTTGGGGTGAGCAGGTATTAAAATTCCTCTTTGCTTCACTCAAGAAACCATTTAATTGGCTTCTTTATGTTGATCTAGTGTTACGATCCCAGCTAATCTTATTGCTGGCCAAGTCAGATCCCAGACTGAAATTGGCCTTGATAGATCTAATTTGATTTGTTTTGGTTTTAACAAAATGGACTTTCGCTGAAACATAAGCACACATTGCAGACTTTGTATCAACCATAAACATAAATTTATTAACAAAAGAGATAAATGAGAATAAACCAAATTATCTACTTGTAGTGTAAATTCAAAGATTTTTAAACATACTATAAAGGTATAATCTCTAATTTCAAAATAGTCCTTTATGAATTAAAAGAAAAACAACAGCTTTTGTATAATACCCAAAACACCCCCCCCGATACAGTTACCAAAACACTACACGCACAATACTCCCACCAGAGTCCCTGTATCTAACACCCTGATACGTTTAAGTCACTTGTAACTTTGGCTTATAGACCTTAGCATTGTATACCTAAGTTTGAATGTACTCAGCTTTAAGTAACCTCTTCAAGTTTCTATCCCAACGTGATACTAATTTTTTAGTCCAACATAACCTAGTTCACTATCCATCCCTTCTCCGGATCACTAGTCTATACAGCCATCCTCATCCAAGGACTTCACAGGACTGTCCAAAACTCAAAATAAAACTGAAACCAAAAATCAACCCCTCTAATATATAGGTGTTTCCCTTAAGCTTAAAAGAAGTTTCAGAAATCTCTAACAAACCTTAAGGCTCTATTATTTACCAAGCTGTGTCAAAAAAATCTGAAATGAACAAAAGCCTATTAGAGGTGCACAAAACCCATTAATTCTAAAGCTAGGCCTCAAAAAATGTTTTTAAGAATAAATTGCCATGACACACTTTAATTAACATCAGAGACACCAAACTCTCATGTTAATAACTCCAAAAAACATAATTCCAAATTTACAGTAAATGACATTCAAAATATAAGTCACATAGTTTACATCACATTACCATACTGGTGAGGTGGCAGGCCTGTTGTGTGAAGAGAGATTGGGTAATCTTTGGCTTGTATCACTTTGAGTTTTGAAGAATGAGAGTTGATCTCATGAAGACTTGCAGAATTGAATTGAATGATTTATTATCACTAGCATTTTACAGTGAATAATGCAGTAAAATACAATTAAAAGCTTCAACTGTTGCCACAGTCCGGGGCTACTTTGAATAGTTTACAAATAAAAAGATACTGAAAGGAATAGACAGGATGGATGCAGGTAAGACATTCCTCCTAGATGGGGAGACTAGAACCAAGGGACACAATTTAAAAATATGGAGAATGCCATTTAAGACCAAGATGTGGAGAATTTATTTTACTCGGGGTTGTTAAACTTTGGAGTTCTCTACCTTCGAGTGCCTTGAAGGTTTTGAAGTGTTTGATCAGCTGTGAGTGTATTAAATGGCAGAGCAGCCTCAATGGGCTGAATGGCCTGCTCCCATTCCTGGGTTCCTAAGACCATAAAATGTAAGAGCAGAAGTAGGCCATTCAGTCTGTTGAAACTGTTCCAGCATTCAGTGAAATCATGGCTGATCTGATAATCCTCAACTCCACTTTCTCTCTACCGCAACTTTGACTATGCTTAATGACCCAGCCTTGACAGCTTTCTGCACTAAAAAACAAATCCACAGATTCACTCCCCTTTGATTGCAGAAATTCCCCTCACCCCTTCTAAATAGGTGACATTTTGCTTTGAGATTATGTCCCCTGGTGTCAGACTCAATGCGAAACAACCTTACAGCACCTACCTTTTAAAGGCTTCTAAAACTCTTAGTTTTAATAAGTTCACCACTCATTCTTCTAAACTCCAATGAGCACAGGCCCAACCTACTCCACTTCTTCCTGAAAGAAAATCCCTCCGTACCTGGGATCAACTTTGTGAACTGTCTCCGGACTGACTCCAATGAAGAGACATTGATCTAGTTAACTACATTTGATGTGGCTGCATGCTAAAAAGAAATAAAATATTTGTTGTGACCAACTGAGCAGTGGTTAGAAAGAGGAGAGATGAATCAGCCTTCCCCATATTCTTTAATATATTCAAGAACTAGAAATCTAGCGACCTCTGTCTTAAATTGAATGAATGACCTTCCACAGCTCTCTGGGGTAGAGAAGTCCAAAGATTCACCAATCCCTGAGTGAAGAAATCCCTCCTCACCTTTGCCCTAAATGCTTACGCCTTATTCTGAGGCTGTGTTCCCTAGCTGTAGATACCTGAGCCAAAGGAAGCATCCTTCTAGCATGTACCCTCTTGAGACCTGGGAAGACTTTACAGGTATCAATGGGGTCACCTCTCTTACTTCTAAACTCTATAGAATACAGGGCTCAACTTCTTGATTACTCCACTGGACCATCTTGGCATCCTAGATATCAGTCCAGTAAACCTTTGTTGAACTCCCTTTGTGCCCAGTATATCCTCCTTAAGCAAGGAGAGATGCATTATGATTAGAAAAAGAGGGCCTTTTCCCTGGTTGCAAAACTTGATGGAGCAAAAATTTTTGCAATTAACAGTTATGCTTACATATTAGTGTCATTCATCATTCTCTGATGCAAATTATGTTTGCCTGGATTTTTGCACACTATTCAAAGGATACAGCAGGATATAAATCAGTTGTAGGTATGGGTGGAGGAATGGCAGATGGTGTTTAATCTGGGCAAGTGTAAGGTGGTGTACTTTAGGAGATCAAATGATAAGAGAAAGTATACAGTTAATGGCCAGACCCTTAACAGCATTGATGTACAGAGGGATCATAGTTCTCTGAAAATGGCCACACAGGTAGATAAGGTGGTAGAGAACGCATATGGCATGCTTCCCTTTGTTGGTCGGGGCATCGAGTACAAAAGTCAGGAAGTGATGTTGCAGCTTTATAAAAAGTTTGGTTAGGCTGCACTTAGAGTATTGCATTCAATTCTGGTCACCACACTTCAGGAAGGATGTGGAGACTTCGGAGAGGGTGCAGAAGAGGTTTGTCAGGATTAGAGGGTATGAGCTATAAGGAGAGGCTGGACAGAATAGGGTTGTTTTCTCTGGAGCAACAGAGGCTGAGGGTAGACCTGATTGAAGTTTATAAGGTAATGAAAGACGCAGACGGGGTTGACAATCAGAATCTTTTGCCCAGAGTTGAAATATCTAATACAAGTGGGCATGCATCTAAGATAAGAGGGGGAAGGTTCAAAGGAGATGTGAGGGGCAAGTATTTTGCACAGAGAGCAGTAGTTGCCTGGAACGTGCTGCCAGGGGTAATGGTGGAAGCAGATACGATAGGGGTGTTTAAGGGGCTTTTAGATAAGCACATGATTTAGCAAGGAATGGAGGGATATGGACCATTGGCAGGCAGAGGTAATTAGTTTAACTTGATATCGCGTTCAGCACAACATCGCTGGCCGAAGGGCCTGTTCCTGTGCTGTACTGTTCTACCAGTTTTTCCAACAACACAAGGTCAGACAGCATTTCACCTTTTACATTGCAATACAGCTTATCACAGCAGCTGTCCTGACTTAATCCACATTGCTTTTTGTTTTATCCTACTCATAGAAAGCAGGTAAGTGTGCAGGACCCAACTCTACCTTCTGTAGAATGAAGGGTTTAGGCCCGAAATGTCAGCCTTTCTGCTCCTATTCTGCTGCTTAGCCTGCTGTGTTCATCCAGCTCTGCACCTTGTTGTCTAGGATCCTTCGAATTCAGATTACGTTTCGGTCACTGTTTAGACCTTCAGTACCTAATGAGTAAGAATTGATGCAAAGAATACAGATACAAAACCATAAGTTTGATAATCTTAATTTAAATTTCAGGAACAAAAATATTTAGCAATATTTACTGCTGCGCTAAAGAGGTCAATTTTTGTTTGTGCTGCTTCCTTTTTTCAGAGGAGTAGTCTTCAGCAATAAGTGATAAGACTTTAGTCTGCAAAACACTTCACATAGAACAATTAACTTTGAAGCATAGGCATTTTTCATACAGTAAGATCCCACAGAAAATTGCTGAGATGAAGAATAAGTTGATGCATTTGCAGTTATTGGTCTCAAGAAAATGTTATACGGATACCACGAGATCTCTCTACTTTAAAAATTCCAAAGGTGTCAACATCTTTAGGGTGGCATTTGCTGAATACTACACAAGAGTATTGTGTGCTTTCTAAAAACAAGCTCATATCTTTTCTGGTGGCTCAAGTGCATGTTAAAGATCCCATGGCACAATTTGAAGAAAAGTGGAAAGTTTTGTAGGATCTTGACAATATTCTTCCTGCAACTAATAACATCAACAATAGATGAACCCACTTGAACCAATTTCTGAGTCTGAAGGTTAGTGCCAACTGAGCAAAGTGACAGTTTAATGAAGAGCTATTTGATGGATTATATATAGATGAATGGATGCCTATGAGTAAATTATAGGATGAAATTTGATTGAGTGGTTTGGTTAGTCTATAAAAGGAATAAAAATGAATAATGGGCACCCAGGAGTGAATTACAGAATGGAGTCTTATCGAGGTGTTCGTATTATCTTATGACCCACAATAGCAAATACAAAGTTCTAGCTGTTTCACAAGTATGTGTGATCTTGAAATCCATTATGTTCTGCTAATCTGTATGATGGATTCATGGGGTGATAGAATTGCTTTCAGAAAAATCATGTTGTTCAATTTTAATAACAAATAACAGATAATGACAATTGATGTGCTCTGTGTGGCTGATGCTGGTGCCGTTGAAGAATTAATGATCATTCCAGAATTGGAGCAAATTTATCAAACAGTAGTCAACAATTAATTTCCAGAAATAATATGATTATTACAACATAATACATTAAAAGTGTGCAGCCCACTTCTTTTTAAACTAAACCAATATGCCTGTTTACAATGGAAACTACCTCTGTAAACTTGTTCCAATGTATATTTATCCTCTCACTAGTAGTGGCAGTCTCCATTTTGTATCTGTCAACCATTTTAGCACCCCAGCAGTCTGTAAACACGTTTAAACCGAAAGACAGAACGATGAATGAAGACTTTAAACTGAAATTGGAGCTTAATTAAGTGTAGGTTGTCTCCTGACTTTCCACCCAACTTCACCTAAAGACTATGTTCAGTTTTAACTCCTTATTTTGAATGCTGCTAAGTCTTTCAATTTCTCAATGATGAAATGCACAGTTTAGTTTGATTATTGAGCCATATAGATTAGGAATGTTTCAGATTGATCCATGATTTATGGCAAATTAGTTAATCTCATCTAACTAGCAATCCAATTCTATGATTGGCTTTAAATTATTCTTGAGATGTTAGTTGTCTGTTTCCCTTTGTGATTGACATTGGCCATTCCTTGTGTTGTACCTATTCCATCTATTGTACGTTCTATCTTGATTGTGGAGCCCAGTTGCAGACCTTTACGGCTGTACAAGAATAGTTTTTATTTTGGCACCATCTGATCTTTCTGGCTTGAATGATTTAAGGTGTTTAAGTATATATACTGTATTTTAATATCATCAATTTTAAAGTTTGAATTTTTAGTTTGTTGCTTGTAGAGTTTGGTCTGTATGTGCAAAGCAGTTTAATGATTAAATTACCAGTGATTCTGCAGTTGTGTTTTTTTTTGAGAGAGAGGGCCCTGTGTTGATAGTAGGAATTTATTTCCATTGGGTGAGGATTTCTTTTAAAGAAAGAAGTATTCAAGGGACATGGATGTAGCTGGCTGGTCCAGTATTTTTGCCCGTCTCTAGTTGCTCTTGAGAAGATGGTGGTGAATTGCTTTCTTGAGTGCTGCAGACTCACCATTTTGTTAGGGGGGGATTTTGGCCCGAAGATACTAATGGAATGATGATATATTTCTAAATCATTACAGCAGTGGCTTGGAGAGGAAATTGGAGGTGGTGGTGTTCCCATGTATTTGCTGCCCTTGTAAACTCCTTTGAAGGAGTTTTAGGAGCAGACAGAATAAACATTTGAAGAGCGTTAACTTTCTTTCAGTTTAGAAGGATCAGGAATTGCTTTTTGTTTGCCGAGAAGGAAAATTCAGTGGTTAGCACTGCTGCCTCACAGCACCAGGGACCTGGGTTCGATTCTACCCTCGGGTGACTGTCTGTGTGGGGTTCGCACATTCTCCCCCTGCCTGGATTGTTTTCCTCCCACAGTCCAAAGATACGCAGGTTAGGTGGATTATCCATGGGAAATGCTGGGTTATGGGGATTGTGTAGGGGGATGGGTCTGGGGGGGATGCTGTTCAGAGTATCAGTGTGGACTCGATGGGCTGAATGGCTTGCTTCCACTCTGGGGATTCTATAATTGTATGATTCTAACCGATAGCTTGTAAAGCTTTTGTTTTCAGTTTGCAGAGGTTCTGGTGCAGTTAGATACATGAAACAGCCTCTCTTCAAGAAAAGAGATAGTTTAGAACTGTTAAGAAATAGGCTGGCTCAGCTGTAAGGGCTTTAATATAAGTATTCCAGACCAGAAGGGGTTATTTGAAACTGGGAAAGTCTAAGATCAGTTGTGTGTCTAATCAGTGAAGAAGCCACCAAACTCTTAAAACTGGGAATTAAAAAAAGAAGCAGTTAACTAAAGATGTGGTAGAGAAGGGATTCTTTCTCGTCTTTGAGTATTGTTAAGTGATAGTATTGATGTAGATCAGATTCTACTTTTTCTCTTTTGAAATCTTTCAAGTTGTATTATGTGCACATTGCTTGGTTTATTCTATTTTATTTTATCTTTTATGTAATAAACTTCAGTTTTATTGTTGAAACTTATGCTCCAACAATTACTCGGTTGAGTTTCAATGAAAGACCACCTGTTTAAAATAAAAGTTGATCTATCAAGTCAGGTTTTAGTCTGTGATCTGACTTGCCCAGTAATATTTTCAGCTGGGATCATTAACACTTGCTTTTTGTTCTTAACTGTCTATCGCAGCTACTGACGATTGCTCCTTAGATAATTTGTTGTTGTTAACTTTTCTCTCAGTTTGTGCTGGTTATTCCAAATTTCCTGAGGTTTGCCTTCAAATCATCCTTGAACCTTAGACCTACTTCACATATGGTGTTCTTGTTCAATTTGTGCATACACGATTGCCATAGGAATTTTATCATCAGTCATATGAATTACATATCCTGAATATTCCTGAGCTAGCAGGGGGTCCTCACCAGATTTCCATATGACTATCTATTGACGGTTAGTGGGATGTGCACGAATCTGTGTATCTCATGAAAATTTCTTAGCTGCTGAGTTAAAGCCTTGGAACTTTCCGCTTTCCCAATACTGTGGAAGCACCTGAGCTCCACAGACTGTAGTGGTTAAAGATGTCTCACCAGCACCTCTCAATGGCAATTAAATATTGTAGTATCTGAAGGTCTTACTGATGGAATCTCTGTTCAAATATGCCGTGCTGAAGGGATTCTCCTTGCCTCAAAGTTGAGTGAAAAATGAGAGGATCAGTGACAGTGATGTATATTGCATTACATGTTCGATACAGCAATACCTTAGAGACAGGAACACAGACAAATAAAGCAATAATAAAATAAGCATAACGTTTCATACCTTTACTTCCCAGGAATTGGAGAATAAGTAACAAACCAACTGTGTAAACTCTGACAGATAATTGTAGCAGTTTTTTTTTAAAGAGAGGTTGTTTTGCCTTTGTCACAAATTTTTGAAATGTTACTGATTTTGTGCTAAACAGGATTTTAAAAAATTTCTCTTGCTTTTGTTTGTAGTAAGTTGGAGGAAGCACTGTTTTGAAGATGGCGTGTCACATGATAAGGAAGGGAATCATAATTTGCTGGGAGTATAAAAAATGATTTATCTTGCATATTGTTACATGTGTGAAGTAATCTAGAAATTTTTAACAAAATAAAATACAGTCACCCTGGCAGTTGCAGATCGCCTCTGCCTTTGGTTACTGGGTGATTTGTGTTGTTTCACTGTAAGCGTTGAATGAATCGCAATCAGCGTTCTCATAAGTTTCAAAAATTTCTTTCAATTTGATCTGTTAAAGTAAGTTTAAACTTACTGCAGCAAGCTAGGACTGAGAAGGGCCATTATAGTTATGACATATTTTATGCAACCTCCAAACTGGAAAGGGACTGCTTCTGAGGAGCGACAGATGGTACCGAACAATGTGGAGTCATCCCCAGTTTTGATCTTGTAATGGAGGAAAGTTCATTGATGAACCAGTTGAAGATGATTGGGTCTAGTTCACTCTTCTGAGTAACTCCTGAAGATAGCCTGGGCTGAAGTGACTGACCTCCAACAATCACAACCATCTTTCTTTGTGCTAGATACAACTCCAAACAGCGAAGAGTTTTACTCCTGATTCTCATTGATGGTAGTTTTTCGAGGGCTCCTTGATGCTGTAAACTGTCAGATATAGCCTTGATGTTACTTCATATCTGGAATTCAGCTCTTTTGACCATGTTTCAGACAAGGCTGTAATGAGGTCAGGAATGGAGTGGCTCTGATGGAACCAAAACTGAATGTTAGTGAGCAGTTTCATCCTTTTGAATGTGATGTTTGATGACCCTTTCCATCACTTTACTGATACTCAAGAGTAGACTGATAAGGCGAGTTTGATTTGTTCAATGCTATTACTGGAATGTTGTCAGGGACCATAGTTTTTGTGGTATACAGTACCTTTAGTTTATTATTAATATCATGTAGGGTGAATTAAATTGGCTGAAGATTGCCATCTGTGATGCTGGGAGACTGATATTCATCCGTCCATTCGGCACTTCTGGCTGAAGATTGCTGCAAAGGCTTCAGTGTTATCTTTTGCACTGATGTGTTGGGCTCCTGTGTCATTGAGGATAGTGATGTGTGGAGGCTGTTGCTCCAGTGAGTTGGTCATAGAGATGTACAGCACAGAAAAGAGGTCCTTCGGCCTATCAAGTTCAATCCATCATAGAATCCTACAGCGTGGAAAGTGGCCATTCAGCCCATTGAGTCTACACCGATAGTAGGAACTGCAGATGCTGGAGAATCTGAGATAACAACAAGGTGTAGAGCTGGATGAACACAGCAGGCCAAGCAGCATCAGAGGAGCAGGAAAGCT
>NC_063369.1:2886450-2913311 GCF_021869965.1 Rhincodon typus
ATGATGCTGCTTGGCCTGCTGTGTTCATCCAGCCCTGCACCTTGTTGTCTAGGATGGTTAGATGCTTGATGACCAGCATGGCATGATGGATTGAACAGTCTTTTTCCATACTAAAAAATTCTATGACCATGACTTTAATTATTAATGTTGAGCAGTAGAAGTTGGAGTAGGAAATTGCATTTGTTTCTGTTCTTGTTTAATGTCCATACATGTCCACTTTGCCATTCAAATGTTTGCATTTTAAATAAAAGTAAAACAACAAAAGAAAAAAGATTTAACCAATTTTATCTATTTCTATCCTGCAACCACTATACATGCACATACAGACACCTTTCAACATTGCGCTAAATGCCCAGCTCACTTGATGATTAGTCTGATGTCTCTTGGAAGTTGAAGTGTGGCAAGGACTTTGCAATTCATTCAGCGAAATAGCAAAAAGGACAAAGCAAACCATTCCTCCTTTCTTGCTTCTCTGTTGTAAGTGAAGTCTAAAGAGACCGAAATTATGATTGTTGGGAATGCTATGAAATTGCTGATTTTTAAACATGGCTCACGGCATATATTGAATGATCATAAAATTAAGGTTTCTAGCATTTAGTATATCTTTATATTTATTATGACAAAATGAAATATTTGTACACTTCCTGTGTCCTCATTCACCTTTCATGAGCTTGTTTTGTAATTTAAAATATGCTAGTTATGGAAAACTGAAGGGAAGACCTTATTAGGATAGATCTTGGTAGTGTTTCATGACCCTCAGTGAGAACTGTTTGCACCATCACAACAGGCCCAGTATAAGAAATCACCAAACAAGGTTCCAACCTGTCTGCCTGCATTAAACATCTGACGTACAGATTCATAAAATTATATTTTAACAGGCTGATTTGTCACCTTTGGTCACTTTTACAGGCTCCTTGTCTTTGATGACAGATGGAGAAATGATCAGGAACCTGGAAAATGCCTGAATGGATGTGTTTAATGGTGCATTCACAGGATTTTTAATTTATCAAATATCTTAGTGCATTTCTTAAATGTCTCCGTTCGAATGAAGAACATTTGATTGCAATAAGTTTTGTAGTCAAACTGCTGCCCTTTATTCATAATAAGAACCCAGAAGCAATAAAGGTGAATGATAATTTAGAAATTTTGATGCCCTTAAATGAAGGCAGAATATAAGGTCTGGGCACTGGAGAACACCTTCATATTCAAGTACCCCAACAACAATTTCAGGGATTAGTCAAGCTTGTAACATAGCTCGATTAGAATTGTAGAAGCAGTATGTATTCACATGCAAGGACCTGTTCTTCTTAAATGAATGAAAAGTTCAAGCCTCGAATTATGAAGGAGAATGGGAAATCTCTAGTTCTTCATGCTTTATCTAGGGCAGTGTAATGTCGAATCAGGGCTAACTTGTCAACCATTCAGCAGTGTTTTCTCCTGCTGAATAGATTGTTTGATCATTTGAAATTTGACATTCATACATTTGTCCTCAGGAGTGTCAGAAAAATCTTTGGCAACAGATCTCTTTTGAGAAACTTTTTAATTAATTATATTGTCAATAACTTTAAGATAATTGAACTATCTATTAAATACAGGCATTAAGGCTTGGAAACTGCACTGTGCAATACTGGTCATTCATGTAAGTTTTCTCTACTTGTTGATAGCTGGATTACACTTATTTAACTCAATCAATTAATTCTTTTGTTCAAATTGTATTCAGAGGAAGTCTTGTTAGCCAGTCAGCCTGCCATTTTTATTAACAAAGCCTGATCATTTTCAACAATAATAACAGTTTGTGAATTATTTTGTTAAAGATCAAAGGGATTAAGGAACAGGGGCATTTTTCCCTGGAGCATGGAAGGCTGAGGAGTGACCTTATAGCGGTTTATAAAACCATGAGGGACATTGGTAAGGTGAATAGCAAAGGTCTTTTCCCTAGGGTAGGACAATTCAAATCAGAGGGCATAGGTTTAAGCTGAGACGGGTAAAATTTAAAAGGGACCTGAGGGGCAGTGCATATATGGAATGAATTGCCAGAGGAAGTGGTAGATGTATAAGTACAGTTACAACATTTAAGAGCCATTTGGACATTACATGAATAGGCAAGGTTTAGAGGGTTATGGGCCAAATGCAGGCAAGTGGAGCATTATCTTGGATCCAGTTTCCCAATTTGCCTTGGATCCCATGGGCTTTTATCTTTAGGACCGGGCTTTTATCTTTAGGACTAGCCTTTCATGTGGGAAGTTCATGTAAAACACATCAACTGTATACCCTCATCATACATGTAGTCATGTTTTCAAAAATCTCAATAAAATTAGTCAGATAGGATCTCCCTCAAACAAATCCATACTGACTATCCCTGATCAATTCTTACCTTTCCAAGTGTTGATTAATTCTGTCCCTCAGAAATTTTTTCCAATAATTTCCCTGCCACTGATATTACACTCAATGTTCTGTAATTACCTGGCCTACTCCTGCTGCCTTTCTTGAGCAAATGAACTACATTAGCTATCCTCCAGTCATCTGGAATTTCATCTGCGGTCAGCGAAGTATTAAATATTTCCTCCCTTGCTTCCCATAGCAGTCTGGAATATATCTCATCAAGCCCTGGCAATTTATGAACCTTTAGGCTTGCTAAAACATCTAATACCTCCTCTTTATTAATCTTAACATGTTCTAGAACCTCACCATCCCATCTGAACTCCTTGGCAACAATGTCTTTCTCTGGGGATGCTAGTGACCTCTGGAGGATACCAAGAGGGGCCATCCTCCCAGCCCTTCTGTCTGAAAATGAATTTAAATATCTCAGCCTTGTCTTTTTGCAGTGATGTGCTGTGCTTGCCCGTTGTTGGTCTCAGCCTCTTGTTGGTCGTTTAATTGTTTATGCCTGGATAATGCAGGATTGGAGAGCTTAGATTTGATCTGTTGGCTGTGGGATTGCTTAAAACTGTGTTACAGCCTTTTATACAGCTTGGAATGCAAGCAAGCCAATTGTAACTTTACCAGGTTGACACCTCCTTTTTAAGTATGCCTGATGCTCTCTTGGCATGCCCTCCTGCATTCTTCATTGAACAAGGTTTAATTGATGATGGTAATGGTAGAGTGGAGAATATACTTGGCTATGAGGTTCTAGGTTGTGGTTTAGTAAAATTCTGCTGCAGCTGATAGTTGCGGATACCCAGTTTTGAGTTGAAAGATCTATTCCACGTCTGTCCTAATTAGCGTGGCAGTACTGGAATAGTCCCCATAAATTACATGCTAGAACCACAATTTTGTGACTAGATGATTTAAAGCAGAACTGTGCCCCTTCTTAAACATGAGGCATGAGCATGTTATTGTCTGTGGTATTACTGAAGCAAAATGTCATAAAATCATGTGGGAGAGATGGTGGAAAAAATTCTGCTGAAAATATTTTGCCCTAACCTTGGCCGGGTGTTCACACCAGGCAAACAATGCACCTTAATTGATACAACAAAAATAATAGCGAATCTTTATGGAGTTACATAATACAGTTATGCTGCTTATGTTGTCAGTGTGTACCCCTTTAAGATTTCAAAGTCTTATCAATAAGTAAATGCTGGGTGATTAATTCACGGCAAGTTAAGGGGTGACACAGTTGTTTATTTCTGGGAGTTGCCTTTGCTTCTCTAGGCAATGGCCCAGTGGTATTATCACTGGATTCTTAATCTAGAGATCCAGGTAATGTTACGGGTACCTGGGTTCAACTCCCACCCTGACAGATTCTGGAATTTTAATTCAATAAAAGTCTGGAATTAAGAGTCTAATGATGACCATGAAACCATTGTTGATTGTTGGAAAAACCCATCTGGTTCACTAATACCCTAAGGGAAGGAAACTGCCATCATTACCTGGTCTGGCCTAAATGTGACTCCAAACCCACAATGATGTGTTTGACTCTTAATTGCTCTCTGAGCAATTAGGGATGGGCAATAAATGCTGGCCCAGCAAGTCATGCCCTCACCCTGTGAATGAATAAAAATCTTTCAAGTATCGTGCAGGTATTTGCATAGGGATCACGTGGCATCTTGAGGCAGAGGCTACATTATTGAGATGCATAAGCTACCTAAATTGAATGATCTCAGTAGAAACTCCAACAATAAAATATTACTCATTGCTGAATTTCCAGCTGGATCAGAAAGAAATGATTATTTATGCATTATACAAACAAATTCAATAATGTGATAGATTTGTTTGGTACAACTATAAAACCATAAGACATTGGAGCAGAAATTAGGCTATTCAGCCCATTAGGTCTGTTCCGCTATTTCTCAACCCCATTCTACCTGTAACCCTTGATCCCCTTGACAATCAAAAACCTATCTATCTCCATCTTAAATCTACTCAATGACCTGGCCTCCACAGCCTTCTGTGGCAGTGAATTCCATAGATTCCCAATTCTCTGGCTGAAGAAGCTTCTCCTTATCTCTGTTCTAAAAGGTCTTCCCTTTCCTCCTAAGGCTGTGCCCTTGGGTCCTAGTCTCTCCTACCAATGGAAGCATCTTCCCAACATCCACTCTGTCCAGGCCGTTCAGTATTCTGTAAGTTTCAATTAGATCCCCCCTCATCCTTCTAAACTCCATCTAGTATAGACCCAGAGTCCTCAAACGTTCCCTGTATGTTAAGCTTTTGATTCCTGGAACCATTCTCATGAACCTCCTCTGAACCCATTCCAGGGCCAGTACATCTTTCCTGAGAAATGGGGCCCAAAACTGCGCACAATACTCCAAATGTGGCCTGACCAGAGTCTTTTAGAGCCTCAGAACATCCCTGCTTTTATATTCAAGTCCTCTCAAAATAAATGCCAAAGTTGCATTTGCCTTCCTGACTACTGACTCAACCTGCAAGTTTACCTTGAGAGAATCTTGGACTTGAACTCCCAAGTCTCTTTGCACTTCAGACTTCTGAATTTACTCCCCATTTAGAAAATAGCCCATGCTCTATTCTTCTGATCAAAGTGCATGACCTCACACATTCCCACATTGTACTCCATCTGCCACTTCTTTGTCCACTCTCCTAACCTGTCCAAATCCTTCTGCAGCCTCCCCACCTCCTCAATACTATCTGTCCCTCTCCCTCTACCTACATTTGTATCATCTGCAAACTTGGTCAGAATGCCCTCAGTTCCTTCATCTAGATCATTAATTTATGAAGTGAAAAGTTGTGGTCCCAACACTGACCCTTGTGGAACACCACTCATCACCAGCTGCTATCCTCTCTTTTAACCCTACTGTCTGCTTTCTGCCAGAGAGCCAATGTCCTATCCATGCTAGTACCTTGTCTCTAACACCATAGGCCCTTAGTTTACTCGGCAGCCTCCTGTGCGGCACTTTGTCGAAGGCCTTCTTGAAGTCCAGGTAGATAACACCTATTGGCTCTCATTGGTCTAACCTGCTTGTTACTTCTTCAAAGAATTCTAACAGATTTGTCAGGCATGACCTCCCCTTGATGAAGCCAGGCTGACTTTGCCCTATTTTACCATGCACTTCCAAGTGTTCGGAAAACTCATCCTTCACAATGGATTCTAAAATCTTACCCACAACCGAGGTTAGGCTAATCGGCCTGTAATTTTCAGTCTTTTGCCTGACTTCCTTTTTAAACAGGGGTGTCATGTTAGCGATTTTCCAGTCCTCTGGGACCCTCCCTGACTCCTATAATTCCTGAAAGATCACTACTATCTCTCCACTATCTCTTCAGCTAAATCCTTAAGAACTCTGGGGTGTAGTCCATCAGGTCCTGGTGATTTATCCACCTTCAGGCCATTCAGTTTTTCTAGCACCTTCTCCGTGATGATGGCCGCCATATTCAGCTCTGCCCCCTGACACATTCAAATTTTTGGGATATTAGTCATGTCTTCCACTGTGAAGACTGATGCAAAGCCATTTTCTTGTTCCACACTACTATCTCTCCAGGGTCATTTTCCAGTGGTCCAATGTCCACTTTTGCCCTTTAGACATCTAAAGAAGCTCTTGCAGTCCTCCTTTATATTACTGGCTAGCTTACCCTCATAGTTAATTTTCTCCCTCCTTATTTCTTCTTTTGTTGCCCTCTGTTGGTCTTTGTAAGCTTCCCAATCTTCTGGTTTCCCACTACCCTTTGCCACATTATATGCGTTCTCTCTTGCTTTTATGCTATTCCTGACTTCCTTAGTCAGCCATGGTTGCCTCATCGTCCCTGTACCATACTTCTTTTTCCTAGGGCTGAATTTTTTCTGCATCTCCTGAATGACTCCTAGAAACTCCTGCCGATGCTGTTCCACTGTCTTTCCTGTTAGGCTCCTCTCTCAGTCAATTGTGCCCAACTTCTCCCTCATGCCTCTGTAGTTGCCTTTTATTCAGCTGTAATATCTTACGTCTGATTCTATCTTCTCCTTCTCAAATTGCAGAGTAAATTCAATCAGACTATGATCAGTGCCTCCTAAGGGTTCCTTCACCTTAAGCTCCCTTATCAGTCTGCCTCATTGCACATTACTAAATCCAGTATTGCCTGTTCTCTAGTGGGCTCCACCATAAGCTGCTCCAAAAAGCCATCTTGTGGATATTCCACAAATTCCTTTTTCTTGCAATCCACTACTAATTTGATTTTCCCAGTCCACTTGCATATTGAATTCCCCCATGATCACTATAACTTTGCCTTTCTTACACACCTTTTTCTGTCTCCTGGTTTATCTTGTGCCCCAGTTCCTGACTACTGTTTGGAAGTGTGTACATAATTCCAACTATGGTTTTTTTTATGTCTACGATTCCTCAACTCTACCCACACAGATTCTACACCATCTGACCCTACTTTGTTTCTTACTATTGATTTCATTTCATTTCTTACCCCACCCCCTCTGTCCACCTGTCTATTTTTTCAATAAGATGTATATCCTTGGATATTCAGCTCCCAATCCTGATCCCCTTGCAGCCATGTCTCTGTGATGCCCGCCATGTCGTATCTACCAATTTCGATCTTCGCCACAAGCTCATTTACCTTCTTTCCAATATTGCCTGCATTCAGACATAACACCTTCAGTCCTGTATTGACCGTCCCACTTCTCAATGTGATCCAGCGTGCTTGAATTTTGATTCCTAACCCTTTCGAAACACTTTTCCTATTTGCATCTGTGCTGGAGACCTTCATAACCTCTCCTGAGTTCTCCTTTCCCATTTTTAAAAAATATTTTTCCACGCAGTGGAACCTACCCCATCCAGATGTTGACCTGTTGCTTTGTTCCCCACTGGGGGATGTTTTACGCTTCTCTTCCCTCCCACTTTCTAGTTTAAAGTCCTGTCGACCAGCCTATTTACCCTTTTTGCGAGAACATTGGTCCCGGCACGGTTCAGCTGAGACCGTCCCAGCAGTACAGATCCCTCCTGTTTCAATGCAGATGCTGGTGCCCCATGAAAAGGAACTCCTCTTTCCCACTCCACACCTTTAGCTACGTGTTTACTTCCCTTATACTCGTGTCTCTATGCCACTTTGCACCCCATACCTGTTGGACAAGGTCAAGAGCTGAGGCTCCTCTGTTCCTGAACGCAGGATCCCTCTACCTGCCTCACTTGCAGTCACCCGCTGCTGTCCCTGGCCACTGACCAAATTTGAAGTACTTAATCTACCAGGTCTGACTGCCTCCTGAAACACAGCGTCCAGGTACTTCTCCCCTTCTGGATGTGCCACATCATACAGCTACAACACAACACCTGTCCAGCCATTTCTAGAACATAAGAACATAAGAACCAGGAGCAGGAGTAAGCTGTCTGGCCCTTCGAGCCTGCTCCGCCATTCAATAAGATCCTGGCTGATCTTTTCGTGGACTCAGATCCACTTACCCGTGTTCTCACCATATCCCTTAATTCCTTTATTGTTCAAAAAAAACTACCTTTTTTTTAAAAACGTTTACTGAAGTAGCGTCAACTACTTCACTGGGCAAGGAATTCCATAGATTAACAACCCTCTGGGTGATGAAATTCCTTCTCAATTCAGTCCTAAATCTGCTCCCTCTAATCTTGAGGCTATGCCCTCTTGTCCTAGCTTCACCTGCCAGTGGAAACATCCTGTCTACTTCTATCTTATCTATTCCCTTCATAATTTTATATGTTTCTATAAGATCCCCCCTCAATCTTCTGAATTCCAATGAATATAATCCCAATCTACTCAGTCTCTCCTCATAAGCCAACCCCCTCAACTCCGGAATCAACCTAGTGAACCTCCTTTGCACCCCCTTCAGTGCCAATACATCCTTTCTCAAGTAAGGAGACCAAAACTGCACACCGTACTCCAGGTGTGGCCTCACCAGCACCTTGTACAGCTGCAAAATAACCTCTCTGCTTTTAATTTCAATCCCTTTAGCAATGAAGGACAAAATTCCATTTGCCTTCCTAATTACTTGTTGTACCTGCAGACCTACCTTCTGTGATTCATGCACAAGGACACCCAGGTCCCTCTGCATAGCAGCATGCTGCAACTTTTTACCATTCAAGTAATAATCCTTTTTACTATTACTCCTACCAAAATGTATGACTTCACATTTATTTACATTGTATTCCATCTGCCAGACCTTTGCCCACTCACTCAATGTATCTATGTTCCTCTGCAAAGTTTCACAGTACTCTGCACACTTTGCTTTGCCAAACATCTTAGTGTCATCTGCAAACCTTGACACCCTACACGTGGTCCCCAACTCCAAATCATCTATATAAATTGTAAATAATTGCGGTCCCAACACCAATCCCTGAGGCACACCACTAGTCACTGACTGCCAGTTAGAATAGCACTCATTTATCCCCACTCTTTGCTTCCTGTTAGTCAACCAATCCTCTATCCATGCTAATACTTTACCCTTAACGCCATGCATCCTTATCTTATGCAGTAGCCTCTTGTGCGGCACCTTGTCGAAGGCCTTTTGGAAATCTAGGTACACCACATCCACTGAGTCCCCATTGTCCACCTCGCTCATAATGTCTTCTTAGAATTCCAAAAGATTTGTCAAGCACGACCTGCCCTTCATGAACCCATGCTGTGTCTGCCCAACGGGACAATTTCTATCAAGATGCCTTGCTATTTCTTCCTTGATAATAGACTCCAGCATCTTCCCCACTACAGAGGTTAAGCTAACCGGAATATAATTCCCCATCTTTTGTCTACTTCCCTTTTTAAACAGTGGCGTCACATTTGCTGTTTTCCAATCTGCTGGGACTGCCCCAGAGTCCAGCGAATTTTGGAAAATTACCGCCAGTGCACCTGCTATTTCTCCCGCCATCTCTTCTACTACCCTGGGATGCATTCCGTCGGGGCCAGAAGACTTATCAATCCTTAGCTCCATTAGCTTGCCCAACACTACCTCTTCCGTAATAATGATTGTTCCCAGGTCCTCCCCTACCTTCGTCTCTTTGTCTATTACTGGCATGTTATTAGTGTCCTCCATTGTGAAGACCGATACAAAATACCTGTTCAATGCCTTGGCCATTTCATCATATCCCATAACTAAATTCCCCTTCTCATGCTCTAAAGGGCCAACGTTTATGTTAGCCCCTCTTTTTTGTTTTATATATTTATAGAAACTTTTGCTATCTGTCTTTATATTCTGTGCTAGTTTTTTCTCATGTTCTATCTTACTTTTCTTTATAGCTCTTTTTGTGGCTTTCTGTTGACCTTTAAAGTTTTCCCAATCTTCTAGTTTCATGCTGTTTTTGGCCACTTTGTATGCCTTCTCTTTCAATTTGATAGCCTCCCTTATTTCTTTAGACACCCATGGCAGATTACCCCTTTTCTTACAGTCCTTCCTTTTCATTGGAATATACTTTTGCTGAGCACTTTGAAAAATTGCTTTGAAAGTCCTCCACTGCTCGTCAACTGTCCCACTATAAAATCTTTGTTTCCAGTCTACTTTAGCCAAGTCCTCCCTCATTCTATTGTAGTTCCCCTTGTTCAAGCACAGGACCTTGGTATTGGATTTTATCTTCACACTCTCCATCTGTATTCTAAATTCAACCATACTGTGATCACTCCTTCCAAGAGGATCCCTAACTATGAGGTCATTAATTATTCCTGTCTCATTACACAGGACCAGATCTAGGATAGTTGCTCCCTCGGTTCCATTACATACTGTTCAAGAAAACTATCATGGATACACTCAACGAACTCCTCCTCATGGCTACCCTGACCGAGCTGATTCGACCAATCTACATGTAGATTAAAATCCCCCATGATAATTGCCGTACCATTTTTACAGGCATTAGTTATTTCTTTGTTTATTGCCCGCCCCAATGTGATGTTATTATTTGGTGGCCTATAGATTACGCCGATCAGTGACTTTTTCCTCTTAGAATTTCTAATTTCCACCCAAATGGATTCTACTTAGTTAATTACTTTTTTGAGTTAATTAAATTTATTGATTCTCCTTGGCTGTGTTCTTTTTCAAATTTAGTGTAGATTTCCTTCCAGCAAATCAGGTCACAGCCTCCCTGTGACATCAATCCAGCTTTCTCGTGCAGCTGCAATGCGCTCCGAGCTCTTGTGGGTTTATAATCACTCTGTTGCTGCTGCTTGTGGTTTTCACAGTGGCTTATTTTGTTGGTTGGAGGAAGAGGAGGATCAACATGGAAGCGGTATTTGGGGTGTAACTGTCCCTTGACAACGCTTCCTCCATGAACCCCCGTTCAGTAGTGGTGACTATGCCGATACAAATCTTCGCCCCAATTGCCAATCAGCGTCGTTACCGCCCTTTGCTGAACTGCACCGTTTCAAGTTATTACATGATTGTGGGATATTTATTGATCAATATTTCAGTGAATCATTTATTTATGCTTAATAGGCACACCTTTAATATTCATCCCCATCAATGTATACCATATACAAAATTTATTGCAGCAACTCGCCAAGACTCTTGTAACATTACTTTCCAAACCCATGACTTCTGCCACCTGGAAGGACAAGGGCCATAGAGAACACCACTACCTGCAAGTTCCGATCCAAAACATACACTATCCTGATTTGAAACTATGTCTGTCTGTCCTCAATACCATGGAGTCAAAATCCTGTGATTCCCTTCTTAATACCACTGTAGTCGTACCTACATCAGATGGACTGATGTGGTTTATGAATGCAGGTCAGTACCACCTTCTCAAGAGTTTGATCCAGTTATGCCTACATCCAATGAGACATAAACCAAAAACTAATTTCCTTACCACCTCTCCTATAGCATATTGGCATTAATAGCCCTAGCCTAGTGATTACACTGCAATGTGTACAAATTTTCTTGATTCTTTGTTGAGACAACAAGCCTTTGGGACTGTTCAGAAGAATAAAACCATCTTATTTCATGTTGCTGTTGTATCTGTGACTGTTAGGTTTTACTTTTTTTTTTCTGATGAACTCAATCAATTTTGATTAATTGAGTTACATGCTGAACAGGAGAATTTCACAGACACTACAATCTATGAAACATTATTCCAGAGATCTCTGAAAGAAGTATGCAAAATGTTAAGCCTTGAATGTGTAAGCTAGCAGCTTTTATTGTGAATGTTGCTGGTAGAACATAGAACATAGAACATAGAACATAACAGCGCAGTACAGGCCCTTCGGCCCTCGATGTTGCGCCGACCTGTGAAACCAATCTGAAGCCCATCTAACCTACACTATTCCATTATCATCCATATGTTTATCCAATGACCATTTAAATGCCCTTAAAGTTGGCGAGTCTACTACTGTTGCAGGCAGGGCATTCCACGCCCTTACTACTCTGAGTAAAGAACCTACCTCTGACATCTGTCCTATATCTATCACCCCTCAATTTAAAGCTATGTCTCCTCGTGCTAGCCATCACCATCTGAGGAAAAAGGCTCCCACTGTCCACCCTATCTAATCCTCTGATCATCTTGTATGTCTCTATTAAGTCACCTCTTAACCTTCTTCTCTCTAACAAAAACAGCCTCAAGACCCTCAGCCTTTCCTCATAAGACCTTCCCTCCACACCAGGCAACATCCTGGTAAATCTCCTCTGCACCCTTTCCAATGCTTCCACATCCTTCCTATAATGCGGCGACCAGAACTGTACGCAATACTCCATGTCTGTGTTCTTGGAGGAGTGATGGATTTGTTTAAAGTTTGTCAGCTGAGCAGCGGCAGTTTGAGGCCTGCCAGAGCTCTGGTACAATATTGTATGTCCTTGGTATCACTGAAAGATGAAGTGCACCATTGTGAAAAGGAATGACTACTCTGGTTAGGAAGAAAGATAGATGAAGGCATGTAGCTTTGAATTTTTAAGTTAATGTTCCAGTTTATATGGTATTCTACTAATTTTATTGGGCTATTTATTCATCACTGATTTTATTTGGGATGAAATGTCTACTGTATAGTATATAGGTGGCAAGTTTTGTTCCATGGTGCAACGCGAGTCCATTGTCGTATGTAAGGAGAGCTGGGCCATCAAGTTCCAATAGAGGAATGTTGAGTACACTTTGAACAAATGCCAGTTCTGTCCTCTCTAACCTGTTCCATGTTGCAGTTTTACTGTCTGTCACACTCTGAAACACTTTTTCCACTGGTGCTGGCCTGGCAGACCTCACTGGCCTATTATCCTGTTGTATGTAACTCTGTTTTAATAGTTGACTGCATAAATACACTTGCAATGTAGAATTGAGTCATCTGATTAAAATTGAGGTGAAAGCTTTAATGTCCAAGCTATATTGAATCAGGTAATAGACCCTATGGTACAGTTTAAATGGATAGGAAATTTTCTGATGAGATTCAGAAAGAAAAATATCTTGAAATCGTTGCCTATTATGGAGGTGTATTGGATTGGAAGTTAAGTTGGGTTGGGCAAAAGAATAGAGATAGCAGAATCACTAAAATCCGTCTTAAAGACTCTGACTTAACAAGTAGAATTGCAATTATTATCTATTCAGCAGCTAGAAATGTGTTCTTGTGTGAAGACAGGTTCGTTTTATTGTGACTTTCCCGTGTGAAATTGTTTTTTGATACTTATTGTTTGGACTACCACATGAAGTGTAACAAACAAAGAGAATGCTGGAGAAGCTCAGCAGGTATGACAGCACCTGTGGAGAGAGAAACTGAGTTAATATTTCAGTTCAGTATGACTCTTCAGAACTGTTTGTTTCAGATTTCCAATATCTGTAGTATTTTGCTTTAGTTTTGCAAGAAGTTTAATTGTTTGGATGAGATACCTCATGATTGATTGCTGGTGTAAGATAAAATTGTACCTTGGCCTGAGCCAGCCACTTGAGAAGGATAGAAAATGGTGGTGAAGTCTGCAGTGCTTGTACTGAATCAGCAGGGTAAGAGGTTTCATGAATCTTTAGTTTCAACTACTGTTCTTAAAATCCAAATACGCTATCTTCCTCTGTGAATAACTGACCTAGTTAACTAACATACATTCAATATAGCATCAGTTTTTTTTTCCCCCAACTGATGAATTTTTGTATTCGTCAAGGTCATTACTGGAAATTGAAAGATTGTCTGCATCCAGAGTCCAATCAAATATTTTTAGATAAATAGCAACATTGACAGATGTTGGGTAAAGCGCCCACAACCCTGCCACAATAATGCAATAACCCAAACTTCAAGAGCACCTTCATAGCGCCAGAGTTCCTTGGTGTTTTCTACACCAGCTATCCTGGTGGTCACTGTGGAAATTGATGCTGTAGTGTTCTCCAGTGTTCTCTGTATTGAATTGTACATATTGCGTAGGATTGATTTTACCCAAGCCCTCATTGCTAATGACATGAACCTAGAAATTGATCTCTACAATATTGTTTGTGGCAGTTAATTAGTTAACTAATTATCCCAGTATGATGATCAGAAGAATGCAAATATTTTTGTCCAGAAGTGTGTGTCTGCCATATTTGGTAAGAACAAAAACAGTATGTTCTTTTTCCAGCTGAAACAATAACTTCTATATATTTCTCCTTTTTACAATAGAATATCCTGGTGCTTCACAGGACATGTGAGAAGGAGACATTATAGCAGATGGCCAAAAGCTTGATTTAAGAAATGTTTGACAAAAACAGAAATTGCTGGAAACTCTTAGGTCTGGCAGCTTCTGTGGAGAAAAATCAGAGTTAATGTTTTGGGTCTAGTGACCCTTCTTCAGAAATGATTGTAGCTAGGAAATGGATGTATTTTGTACAGAAGATGGGGTGGTTGTAGGAAATGAAAAGTGGAGATAGAGCCTAAAGAGAGAGAGAAATGTTTGAACAAAGGAGTGGTTGAAGGTCAGCCTGGGGGAATGAAAAACTGCTAATGGAGTCTTCAGTAGTTGACAGTGGGTTGTGTGTGGTAGCAACCCATGTGATGACAAGACCTGGTGTGTGGGTGTGGGGGAAAGCAAAGGGAAAGGTGATCGAGCCCTAAAATTGTTGAACTCGATGTGAGTCCAGAGCGCTGCAGGGTTCCCAAACAGAAAATGAGGTGCTGTTCTTCCAGCTTGCACTGAACTTCGCTGGAGCACTGCAGCAAGACTGAGGCGAGATTGGCCAGGGAGCAATGTGGTCTATTGAAGTGGCAAGCAACTGGATGCACAGGGTCTTTTTTGCAGAAGGAACATAGGTGTTCTGTGAAGCAGTTACCCAGTCTGCACTTGGTTTCCCCAATGTAGAGGAAACCAAATTGTGAGCAGCAAATACATTAGACTAGATTGAGTGAAATGCAGGTAAAGCACTGCTTCACCTGGAAAGTGTGTCATGGCCGTGGATGGGGAAGAGGGAAGAACTAAATGGGCTGGTGTTACACCTTCTGCGATTGCAGGGGAAGGTGCCATGAGGCTGTAGGGACATGTTGGGAGTGAAGGAAGTGTGAATCAGGATGTCCTGGAGGGAATGTTCCTTACAGAGGTCTGACAAGAGAGGGGAGGAGGATCTGTGGTGGTGGCATCCCTCTGGAAGTGGCAGAAATGGCGGCTAATGATCCTCTAGATGTAGATGCTGTGGGATGGTAGGTGAGGTCAAGGGGGACCTTGTTGCTGTTGTGGTATGGAAGAGAGGGGGTGAGGGCTGAAATGTGGGAGATGGATCGGACCTGAATCCTTGGTTGAGGAAGAAGACATTTTGGAGGCTCCCTTGTCAAAGTTGGCATCATCAGAACAGATGTAATGGAGATGGAGGAACTGGGAGAATAAAATAGAGTCTTTACAGGAAGCAGGCTGTGAGGATGTGTAGTCAAGGTAACTGTGGGAGTCAGTACATTAGTAGTAGATACTGATGGCCAGCCTATCCCCACAAGTGGAAAAAGAGATGTCGAGGAAGGGAAGGAACGAGGCATAAATAGACCAGGTGAAGATGAGACCAGGGTGGAAATTGGAAGATTAATAGATCAACATTTCCATTTCTGTATGAGAGAGGGAAGCAGCATCGATGTCGCTGATATACCGGAGAAAGAGTTGTAGGTGGGGGCTGGAATAGGACTGGAACAGGACTGGAACATGGAATGTTTCATGACTGCACAAGGAAACAGGCATAACTGGGACTCTTTGAGCTGAAGAAAGTGAGAGGAGATAAAAGTGAAGTTGTTCAGGATGAAGACGAGTTTGGCCAGGTGGAGGTAGTGGTTGATGGGGACTGTTGAGGCCTTTTTCCCAGAAGAAACTGCAGAGCCCTGAGACCATCTTGATGGGGGATGGACATGTAAAGGGATGGCATGACCATGGTAAAGAGGCAGCTGGAGCTTGTGAGCTGGAAATTCTGAAACTGATGTAAAGTGTCAGAGGAATTGTGGATGTAATTGGGAAGGGACTGGACAAGGGGAGAAAAAATTGAGCACAAGCTGAAAGAACAGCACGTCATTTTCCACCTAATATCGAGTTCAACAATTTTAGGGGTTGAGCACCTTTCCTCGTGCTTTCCCCCACTCTCTCACACTAGGCCTTGTCACCACATGGGCTGCTACCACTCACTACCTATTGTCAGCTACTAATGGTCCCCATTAGTAGCTATTCATTCCCCCAAGCTGACCTTTAACCACTCCTTTGTCTGTCCAACTGTTTATCTCTCTCTTTGGGCTCTATCTCCACAGACCGTTCACTCTCTCTCCATACTCCTCCACACCTTCTGTATAAAAGTAATCTTTTCCTAGCTACCATCAGTTCTGAAGAAGGGTCATTGGACCTGAGATATTAACTCTGATTTCTTTCCACAGATGCTGCCAGACCTGCTGAGATTTTCCAGCAATTTCTGTTTTTGTTTCAGATTTCTAGCATCTGCAGTTCTTTAAGTTTTTTTTTGACTAAAAAAAGTTAGTTCTTTACATACGCAAAGAAGTGGCCTTATACCAGGGGAGGCAATGGCCTAGTGGTATTATTGCTGGACTGTTAATCCAGAGACCCAGATAGTGTTCTGGGGACCCGGGTTCAAATCCTGCTATAGCAGATCATGGAATTTGAATTGAAAAATATCTGGAATTAACAATCTAATGATGACCACAAATCCATTGTCGATTGTTGGGAAAAACCCACCTGGCTCACTGATGTCCTTAAGGGAAGGAAACTGCCATGCTTACCTGGTCTGGCCTACATGTGACTCCAGACCCACAGCAATGTGGTTGACTCTTAAGTGCCCTAGGGATGGGCATTAAATACTGCCTGGCCAGTGACACCCTTGTCCCAAGAATGAATAAAGGAAAAAAATGTCTAAGCATTTCTTGCCAAAACTCACATGCCCTGAAGCAGGCACTGCCAGTTGCAATCAAAGAAACAATTTTAAACTTGAGGAAAAGTTCTAGAATACTCTACTCTGTTGAATCCTGATCTTCTATTTACTAGAAGAATGAATGTTTCTGTACAATGTATACTTGGAAGCCCTATAGTATGACTGAGTTAAGCAACGGGTTAATGTCATTACCCTTTATGTTGATACCTAGGCTTGACTTTGGATCATACTAACAGTACAAGTATGTTTGATTTTCTATTTCATTTTGCTTTGTATCATCTGCAGTCTCCCCGTTAAATTTCGTGAATAAGATGAGCTGGAGAATCTTGAATTCCACCACTGCTACAGTATGAGTCAAGAAATGGATCCTGGCTTTTGCCATGATCTTTATCAATGGAAGGAGGTGCTATATGATCTGATTGGAAGAGGACCTTGGTTCTCAGTGTTTAATGAAAGGCTATTTTTCTCAACTGTGTTGAAGTAAGAGTCACGTTTATGCACACAAATTTCATCTGCAGACAGGAGCTCAATGATTCAGGAATGTTTGCAATGACTTTGATTTTGGATTGAAAGCTGCATAGGTCAAACAGGTTTTCATCTGTTCTGTTGATGCCTCACTGGAGTAGCACGCTGGAAGTCAAGCCCCATAAATCCTGGATTCACAACAAAAGTTAAAGATTTTACAGAAGTACACAAAGTTCCCAATTTACTTGTCTTTTAGACTCGGGTTGACAGAAAGCACGTGCCAGGTTTCTGTACTTAACAAGAATTACTATTTAATACAAATAAATAGATTTTAGCTCGAGTAAACCATTATGAACTGTTGACATCTAACTCCACCAGTTAAAACTCTAATTCCCTTATAAACACTCCCTTATGTGCAGACTGTCAGAGAAACAAAAACATTAGTGTATTGAATGGGGGAAAAGCTGGGAAGACAATTCGATGGTCCATGTCCACAGGATTCACTGAGATAATTCTTTCGTGTTGTCAAGACTTACCATTCAATGATCTGTTTCCTCTCTGATACTTTCACTTGCTTGCAGGAGGAACAAAATGACAGGTTCGCAACTTCTACAGTCTCTGCCTTTATTGGTTAAAAGCAACAGTTTACAGTGATTGTTGACGGAGAATAAATTGGCTTTCTTTAGGCTTCAGATGTTTTTAGTTGCAGGGACAAGAAGATTCTTTTAGGGGACTTGACAGGATAGATGTGGAAAGATTGGTGCCCCTTGTGGGAGAGTCTAGGAACAGAAGGCATAATCACAGAATAAGACATTGAACACTTAAGATGGAGATGAGAGGAAATTGAACAGACAACACTATAAATACCACTTTGAAAAAGTGCTGGTAGCTTGGTTTTAAAAAGTGCAGTAATCCCTTCTGCTGTCCTCAGTTTTTAAAACAGTCTTGTCCCCATTTCAGTCCACATCAAATATACAGAAAAACAGTGTTTGCATCTGTAAGTTATCTCCGTTCCTGTGAGTAGTTGGCTGGAGATGAGGTACCATATTGTTATGGGGATAAAAATGGAAAACAAAAATTGATTTACTCGCACAACCTTGTTTGACTCCAGTGTTCAGTAATGTAGTATGTGTGGTAGTTCTTTTGGTGAGGATCACAGGCTTACATGTCATTTTTGGGTAGGCTCAGGATGGTAACAAATGTCCAAGGGCAACCAAATTTCTGGATTTTGAAAGCCTCCTCACGATGAAGGCAGACATAAATTATGAAATTCATTATTCCCTCTACACTTTCATCTCAGTCTTAGACCGATCAAGAAAAAGAATTTTTGAGGATTTGAAGGAGAAAAAGTGATTTCCATGCCATAGAATTTCATACACCGTAGGAGTTCACTTATATGATTATGCTCACGTTGGCTGTTTGATAAAGATATACAATTAATCCCACTCCTGCCTTTCCACATAATCATAGAAATGTTTTGCCATTCAAGTATTTAATCATCTTTCGAATTATATTGGATCTGCTTCTACCCCACTCTTTACTGCAGTGAATTCTCGATCACAACAATTCATTGTGGTTAAAAATAAATTCTTAATGTGGCTTCTGGTTCTTTTGCCAATCACTATAATTGGGGACCTCTAATTACCAACTTTCCCAACACATGCAAAATTATTTATGATTTGGAATAACTCCATCAAATCTTCTCTGAAGCTTTTCTGCTTCAGTGGAGGACTGTACTTCTTGTTGTGATATGTTTGTGCTGTGCAATCTGGAATTTCTTCCTCATAGATTATCAATTTTTATCATGGTTGTTGATGTTAACAGATTAAAAGTAGCTTGAAGCACAATGTCGAAATTGTTTTAAGCACCACATAAAGGGTTAAGGGTATATCATTGACCCAAATAAACATAGCCCGAAACGTCAGCCTCTCTGCTCCTATGATGCTGCTTGGCCTGCTGTGTTCATCCAGCCCTGCACCTTGTTGTCTCGGATTCTCCAGCATCTGCAGTTCCTACTATCTCTGATTCGATATATCATCACTTGTCCAGTTTCAGCTCTCATCTGCTGATCTGGTAAAATGCTAACTGGATGCCAAGTGCTTTTCTATTCAAAAATGCAGTAAACCCAGGTCAATGCACCAAATTCCCAGCAGACACTTTATAAACATGTTTAGTAACCAATAAATTGTTTGGTTGCTTGATCTTTGAATTGTGGAGGGTGTGAAAAGCGGAAACTTGGAGCAGGGGAGAAGGTATTGCTATTTTGTTTGTACCTTGAATCCAAATTATGAAGTAGGTTAAATGCAAGTGTAGTACTAGCTACCTAAGAACAATTTCAGGTATCAGTCAAGCTTGTAACATAGTTTGATTAGAATTGTAGAAGCAGTATGCAGTCACGCGCAAGGACCTGTACTTCATAAATGAATTAAAAGTTCAAGCCTTGAATTATTAAGGAGAATGGGGAATAGTTCTTCATGCTTTATCCAGGGCAGTGTAATGTTGAATCACGGCTAACTTGTCAACCATTCAGCAGTGTTTTCTCCTGCTGAATAAATTGTTGTGATCATTTGAAATTTGATGTTCATAGATTTGTCCTGAAGAATGTCAGAAAAAACGTCTTTGGCAACAAAATGGAACCTACGAGGGAGCAAGCTATCCTAGATCTAGTCCTGTGTAATGAGACAGGAATAATTAATGATCTCACAGTTAGGGATCCTCTCGGAAGGAGCGATCACAGTATGGTCGAATTTAAAATACAGATGGAGCGTGAGAAGGTTAAATCCAGTACCTATGTCCTGTGCTTAAACAAAGGAGAATATGAAGGAATGAGGGAGGAGTTAGCTAAGGTAGAATGGGAGCAAAAACTTTATGGTGGATCAATTGAGGAACAGTGGAGAACTTTCAAAACGATTTTTCACAGTGCTCAGCAGAAGTATATTCCAGTGGTAAGGAAGAACTGTAGGAAAAGAGAGAGCCAGCCATGGATGTCTAAGGAAATAAAGGAAAGTATCAGATTGAAAAAAAACACATACAAAAAAGCAAAAAGTAGTGGGAAACGAGTAGACTGGGAAATCTTTAAAGGCCAACAGAAAGCCACAAAAAAAGTTATAAAGAAAAGTAAGATAGATTATGAGAGTAAACTAGCTCAGAATATAAAAACAGGCAGCAAAAGTTTCTATAAATATGTAAATCGTAAAAGAGTGGTGAAGGTGAACATTGGTCCTTTAGAGGATGAGAAGGCCAATTTAATAACTGGGAATGAGGAAATAGCTGAGACATTAAACAGTTATTTCATGTCGGTCGTCACAGTGGAAGACACAAATAACATGCCGAAAACTAATGGCAAGAAGGTTATAGCAGGTGAGGACCTAGAAACTATCATTATCACTAAGGAGGCAGTGCTGGGCAAGCTAATGGGGCTAAAGGTAGACAAGTCTCCTGGCCCTGATGAAATGCATCCCAGGGTACTAAAAGAGGTGATGGGGGAAATAGCAAATGCACTTGTAATTATTTACCAAAATTCACTGGACTGTGGGGTGGTTCCCACAGATTGGAAAACAGCCAATGTGACGCCACTGTTTAAAAAAGGAAGTAGACAAAAAGCAGGTAACTATAGGCCAGTTAGCTTAACTTCGGTAGTGGGGAAAATGCTTGAATCTATCATTAAGGAAGAAATAGCAAGACATCTGGATATAAATTGTCCCATTGGAAACACCCAGCATGGGTTCATGAAGGGTAGGTCATGTTTAACTAATTTGGTGGAATTCTTTGAGGACATTACTTGCATGGTGGACAATGGGGAACCTGTGGATGTGGTGTATCTGGATTTCCAGAAGGCATTTGACAAGGTGCCACACCAAAGGCTGCTACATAAGATAAAGTTGCATGGTATTACAGGTAATGTATTGGCATGGATAGAGGATTGTTTGACCAGTAGAAAGCAAAGAGTAGGGGTAAATATGTGTTTTTCTGGTTGGCGGTCAGTGGCTAGTGGTGTGCCTCGGATCAGTATTGGGACCGCAATTGTTTACAATTTACGTAGATGATTTGGAGTTGGGGACTAAGTGTGGTGTGTCAAAATTTGCAGATGACACTGACACTAAGGTAAGTGGTAGAGCAAAGTGTGCAGAAGACACTGAAAGTCTGCAGAGGGATACAGATAGTCTAAGTGAGTGGGCAAAGGTCTGGCAGATGGAGTACAATGTTGATAAGTGTGAGGTCATCCATTTTGGTAGGAATAACAGCAAAATGGACTATGTTTTAAATGGTAAAAAATTGCAGCACGCTGCTGTGCAGAGGGACTTGGGTGTCCTTGTGCATGATTCGCTAAAAGTAGGATTGCAGGTGCAGCAGGTGATTGAAAAGGCAAATGGAATTTTGTCTGCCATTGCTAGAGGGATGGAGTTTAAAAACAGGAAGGCTATGCTGCAGTTGTATAGGGTCCTGGTGAGGCCACACCTGGAGTTCTGTGTGCAGTTTTGGTCTCCTTACTTGAGAAGAGATATACTAGCACTGGAGGGGGTGCAGAGGAGATTCACTCGGTTGATTCCAGAGTTGAGAGGGTTGGATTATGAGGAGAGACTGAGTAGACTGGGATTACACTCATTGGAATTCAGAAGAATGACGGGAGATCTTATAGAAACATATAAGATTATGAAGGGAATAGATAAGGTGGAGGCAGGGAGGTTGTTTCCGCTAGCAGGTGAAACTAGGACTAGAGGGCATTGCCTCAAAATAAAGGGAAGCAGATGTAGGACTGAGTTCAGGAGGAACTTCTTTACCCAAAGGGTTGTGAATCTGTGGAATTCCCTGCTCAGTGAATCGGTTGAAGCTACCTCGCTGAATGTTTTTAAGGCAAGGCTAGATAAATTTTTGAACAGTAAAGGAATTAAGGGTTGTGGTGAGTGGGCGGGTAAGTGGAGCTGAGTCTCAAAAAGATCAGCCATGATCTTATTAAATGGCGGGGCAGGCTCGAGGGGCCAGATGGCCTACTCCTGCTCCTAGTTCTTATGTTCTTATGTTCTTAGGCCTTTCTTTTCAGAAACTTTAGTTAATTAGATTGTCATTAACTTTACTGTAATTGAATTATCTATTAAATACAGGCATAAAGGCTTGGAAACTGCACTGTGCAATACTGATCATTCATATAAGTTTTCTCTACTTGTTGATAGCTGGATTACACTTATTTAACTCAATCAATTAATGCTTTTGTTCAAATTGCATTCAGAGGAAGTCTTGTTAGTTAGTCAGCCTGCCATTTTTATTAACAAAGCCTGAATTGAATCAGTTTGTCACTGTGCCAATTCATTTTCAACATGAATAACAGTTTCTCAATTATCTTATTAAAGAACAATGGGATCAAGGAGCTGGGACATCTTTTCCCTGGAACATAGGAGGCTGAGGAGTGACCTTTTTATAGAGGTTTATAAAATCATGAGGGACATAGATAAGGTGAATAGCAAAGGTCTTTTCCCTCGGGTAGGGAATTCAAAACTGAGGGCATAAGATGAGAGGGGAAATATTTAAAACAGGCCTGAGGGGCAATGTTTTTACACAGAGCGTGATACACATATGGAATGAATTGCCAGAGGAAGTGGTAGATGCGGGTACAGTTACAACACTTAAAAGACATTTGGACAGGTACATGAATAGGAAAGGTTTGGAAGGTTATGGACCAAATGCAGGCAAATGAGACTAGTTCAGATTAGGAAATCTGGTTGGCATGGAAGAGTTGGACCAAAGGGTCTGTTTCCTTGCTGTATGACTCTATAACACCAAACGGGTTGCATTGGAGTGGCCACAGTGTTGCCTGCTCAAAGGGAAGCAATATGGACTGTTTCATATTGCTTGAATATGCTAGGCGATCTACATTTTTCCACATTTTATCTAATTTCTCTTCCATTCACTTTGTTGGAAACTGTATACCTATAGAATTTGGATTCCCCTTACTCTCGGAGCTAGGTAGTCAGTTGACATCCTCTAAGATAACAAGGTGTAGAGCTGGATGAACACAGCAGGCCAAGCAGCATCAGAGGAGCAGGAAGGCTGATGTTTCGGGCCTAGACATCCTCTCTCTGGTTTCCTATACAAAGAATAATACCCATTTAGGTGAGATAATGGAATTATCTGAGTATTTGTGGAATTTTATGGCATCATGAATGAATGTCTTTAAAAGTAGAGGAGGGTGCAATTAACTATGCCTTGAAATGAATTGTAAAACTTTGAGGAACCAGCACAGACTCCTTCTAAAGAATTCCACTAAATTGTTAAACGTGATTTTTCACTTCACAAAAGCATGCTGACTCTTCCCAATTACCTGTAGATTTTCCAAGTGCCCAGTTATGACCCCCTTAAAGACCAATTCTGATTCTCTCCCTATGACGATGTCAAGGTAACTGGCCGATTGTTTCACGTTTTCTGCCTGCTTCCCTACTTGAATAGAGGGATTATAATTGCTAGTTTTCAGTCAAATGGAACCTTTCCAAAATATAATGAATTTTGGAAAATTAACACCACTGCATCCAGTACCTCATCAGTCAGCACCTTGTAACCATTTGAATGAAGTCCAAAACGACCCAGAGACTTACCAACTTGCACCTCTGTCACTTTGCTCTGGAGCACTTCCCTAGTGATGATAAGTTCCTGTCTTCCTTCAACCTCCTGATTTACTGAGATGTTTTTTGTGTTGTCAATATTGAAGACAAAGACTGAATATTTACCCTCTTCCCAAGGCCGAAGGAAAGTGAACAGACTCTTTGTTACTGAATTGGATGATTCTTCATTTTCTGTCAAGAATATTTTGTCCGAATGCACTATTTTTATGTGACTGTTCAAAGAAATCTTTTTTAAACTTTTTTTTCAACTGTCCTGATAATTCTTCTGAGTTACTTGTTTCTTGAAGATTGGTTTTCGATTCTTGGAGAGATGGCAACCCTACTTTGCCACGTTTTCTACCGAAAACGTCATGAAAAGAGAAGCCTGAAAAGATTGTTACTGTCTTCAGTCAGAATTGTCGAATGGGTGATTCAACTCTTCCTGAAGTTCTCAACATTACAGATGTCATTTCGGTTCACTTACTATCATGCCAAGAAATGACTGAAGGCACCAGCTGCAGCAAAAGCAGTGGGCTCTGACAATATTCTGACTGTAATATTTAGCTTCAGAACTAATCATGTTCAAAGCCAAGCTATTCTATTACAGCTTTAATGCTAGCATCCATTGAACAATGTTAAAAGTTGCTCTGGTATATCCAATTTACCAAAACGAGAACTGATCCAATCCATCAGATCTGTTTACTCCTGATGATCAACAAAGTGCTAGATGTTGTTGCTGACATTATTGTCAAGCAGCACCTGCTCAACAATAAGCTGCTTACCCATGCTTGGTTTGGGTTCAGCTATGGCCGCTTGACATTTGTTCAAGGGCAGTACCAAAAAGCCTGAGCAAAATTGAACTCATTAGGAATCAGGGTAAACTCTCACGTGATTGGCACCACACCTATCTCACAAGAAGATGGTAGCTTTGCTGGAGGTCAGTCATCTCTGTCCCAGGGCATCACTCCAGGAATTCCTCAAAGTTGTATTCTCGGCCTGATCATATTCAGATATTTCATCAATGACCTTCCCTCCATTAAAGTTTGGAGGTGGGGTGTGTTCATTCAAGATTGCATTGTGTGCAGCACCAGTTGCAACTCGTCAAATACTGAAGCAATAGTCTGTATCCACATGCAGAAGAACCTAGACAAAATTCATATTTGGGCTGTAACCTTGCAAAACCATGACCATTACCATCTAGAAGTACAAGGGTAGTAGATACGTGGAAACACCACCATCTGCAATTTTGTCTCCAAGCCACTCACCATCCTGACTTGGAAATATATTGTAATCCTTTCAGTGTTGCTGGGCCAAAGTCCTGAAACTCCATCTCTAACAGCATTGTGGGTGTACTGACACCAAATAGGTTGCTGCAGTTCAAGAAGGCAGCTCACTACCACCTTCTCAAGGGCAATTAGGGATGGGAAATAAATACTGGCCCAGCCAGTGCAGCCCACATTCTGTGAATGAATAAAAAATAAATATTCATCTCATTCAAGAACCAGGCAGTGATACTAACAAAAGAAAGTCTAACTATCTGCCCTTGATGTTCAATGACATGACCATTACTGAAAACATGCTGTGTCACAATTAAAGAGAAACTTAACTGGAACAGCTATATAATACTGTGGTAAGAAAGGCAGGGAATTATGTAGAAGGTAATTCTTCTCCTGAGTCTCCAAAGTTTCAACCATCTACAAGGTAGAAGTCAGGAGTGTGATGCAATACTCCCCATTGTCCTGGACAACTGCAACTCTAATGATGTTAAAGAAGGTCAGCACGATCCAGTACATAGCAGCCTATTTAAATGGCATCCATCACCACCTTAAACAATTACTTCCTTTGCTGACACATAATGGCAGTTGTGTGTTCCATCTGGATGATACACTGTAATGATTCATTACAATTACTTTGACGAAACCTGTCAAACATGCGGATTCTAACATCCAGAAGAACTAGGGCAGCAAATGCATAGGAACATCACTGCCTAAATTTCTTCCCAAATTACACATTACCCTGACCTGAACACAGGAACAGGAGTAGCCCATTCAGCTACTGAGCCTGCTCGGCCATTCTAGGCCTTGGCTGATCATCACCTGAGTACCATTTCCTGAAATATTTCCATATCGCTTAACATCAGATTTAGACCAATTTGGCCCAACTAAATAGTTCCCTAAAATTAAGTTATAGTCTTTTTGATTTTGTGGCTAGCAGTGAAGTGACACTGGTTAATTTACTCCCCTCTCTTTTCACTCCAGCACAGAATTGTTGGTACCTAATGCAACACCAGCCTGTCTGAAATCTACTAAATCAATACAAATTGATGATCTAGTTTCCTGACTTCTGCTCAGTGCCACAGCTGGTGGTGCATTTCCCACTGAACTACAGAAATCTGCTACAAACACAACCAAGCCAAGTTCAGACGTTTGTTGTGATGTTTAACATCATCAGCGCAGATCTGCTTCACAACATCACTAGCATGTAGTCTGTGGGAGTGCTGTGACACTCTTCCGCCCCCCGGAATAGCTACACTTCAAAAAATTGATGTGGGGTCTAATTTAAATTTCTACTCCTGTGACTAGTTTGCATCAAATAAGTATAGTTTAATGCCAGAAGCAATAAAAATGAATTATATTCTGATAATATTTACAATACTGTTGGATCACACAACCAGAATTTAAAACAACTAAGTGGATTATTAAAATATTTAGTCCTTTGTGAACAGCCCATAATTTCTCAATTAATCCTATTGAAATCTCGGGAGCAGGCTAGAAATCGATTGACAAAAAAACAATTGAAATGCTAACATTAAATAGCGGTAAATATAGTGAAGAAAAAAATGTAGCGTTTTTTTTTGATCCTTGCCTAATGTCTTGTGCACAAATACACCGTGGTCTATGATAACGAGTTATGGGAACAAAGGAGACAAGACTGTGTGGTCTAGAGGGTTAGGGGCTAATGGATGAGGTGTATGGAACTATAAGGACCAAACTGTTTTCTGGCCTGTATATTGAGTTGGCTGTTTTTAGCTGGAATTAGAAAAAAAACTATTGTTTTGAGCTGAGATAGTAGGAACTGCAGATGCTGGAGAATCCGAGACAACAAGGTGCAGGGCTGGATGAACACAGCAGGCCAAGCAGCATCA
>NC_063369.1:2923311-2992875 GCF_021869965.1 Rhincodon typus
AAAGGCTTTGCAGCTCGCAGAACCAGAGCTGAAAAGAAGCAGTGAAGTTAAACCTACAGATTTGATTGGGACTTATAACTCTTATAATAGAAAGTAATTAGGCCAGATAAATTTTTTTATAGTTTCTAAGGGAAAACATATGAAAATGAAGTAGTAGGTTGGAATATATAAACCCCCTTTGGAGACAATTTATTTATTACTATATTTTGGACTTTGATATTTCCTTGCCCCAGCTAATTGTCAGAAATAAAGATTGTAGTACCACTTGGGAGAACTCCAAGTAACCACTGAAAATCAATATCACTTTTAAGTGTAGCAACGTCCAAAATTGTAAGCACAAGCATGAGTCAGGTGAGAATTTATGAAAGTACATTCACTAAACCGTTATGCTGATACAGACCCTGTAGTCACACCTCCAATAAATTAGTTAATTGTAATAAACAAAAACAGAAATTGCTGGAGAAACGCAGCAGATCTGGCAGCATCTGTGTACAGAAAACACAGTTAAAGTTTCGAATTCAGTGACCCATTAGCTTTGTTTTCTCTTGACAGATTGTGGGGTTGTACTTTTGTCTCTGCTCAAACTACCTCTTTTATAAAGGCAGCCCATTGTTCAGGTACTGTTTTGGCCGCCCACCCTTTGATTGCAATTGTTCTGGGCCAGATCCTTTCATACCCTGTTAAAATTTACTTCCCCTGTTTTTTTTTTACCCTGGATTGTTCTCTGTCCTTTTCTTTCAACAAACCGAAACCCTATGATGCAATGATCACTGATCCCTAAATGTTCTCCTACTGACACTGCTCAAGCAGCTAAGGGTACTTTCTGTGTGTGGTCACCCAAGATACATAAGGTGTCCTTAAATTCCCAGATGGTGTAGGAATTGTAGGTGCTACAGATGCTACCCATGACGTAAAAGGAAACCCTCTATACCCTCTTTAACAATTTAGCCGCTGTCCTGTTTGAACTATTATTTTCATTTAATACCTCTAGACCTACTCTAAGCTTATAACCTCATTAATTCCCTTATCACTATAGTAACCCAATTTAAATTCTTAATTTCCCAGATCCTAATTTGAAAAGAATCCCCAAGTTTTGATAGAAAAAAGAAAAATAGTTATCAACAAAGAGGAGGCAATGGCCTAGTGGTGTCATTCCCTTGCCTGTTAATCCAGAGACCCAGATAGCGTTCTGGGGACCTGAGCAGATGGTGGAATTTGAATTCAATAAACATCTGGAATGCATTGTTGGTTGTCGGGAAAAACCTGTCTGGTTCACTAATACCCTTTAGGGAAGGAAACTGCCATCCTTACCTGGTCTGGCCTACATGTGACTCCAGACCCACAGCAATGTCGTTGACTCTTAACTGCCCTCTAGGCAATTAGGGATGAGCAATAAGTGCTGCCTGGTCAGCGACGCCCTCATCCCGTGAATGAATTAAAAAAAGCTCAGCTGATGTTCTGTGACATCACCTGTTGTTTTCTGTGGAGACCACCTGCTAGTGACTGTCTTGCTCTCTCTGCCATTCGTTTTACTTGCACTGAGCCTGCATTTTTCCTGGTTTTGCAATCTCTTGCTATTTGTGCTGTGCTTTCGCTTCTCCAGCTGGTCTCGCAACATGTTAACAATAATATGAATGTAATACTAAACATGCTTCACTGATTGGATGGCACTTGTCAGTCATGTGCGCCCACAGAACAGTGTTTTTACTTTATGACAGTATTATAGATGGCCGGTAAATTGCAGCAGATGATTTGGCATCTCCAGAGCTGTGGAGAAATGGGTGCGCAAGACCTAATTTATTTCAGGACAGTAGCAACAAATTCAATAACACTCATTTATTCCTCCCCTTTCTGCTGAGGTAAATTTGGCTGTTTCTTAGTTTAGGTCTTTAAATAGCGTAAAAATCTATTTCCTAGTTTGTATTTCTAGCACTTTGCAGAAATTGGCAGCAAATCTCAACTGTGATGGTGGTATTGTGGTAACATCACTGGACTAGTAATCCAGAGGCCCAGGCTAATCATCTGGTTATATGGTATCACATTCCACCATGGGGGCTGCAGAAGTTTAATTTAATCAAAATCTGGAATGGTGACCACACATGGAAACCTGTTGTAAATGTAAATGGAAGGAAATCAACCATTCTTACCTGGTCTAATGTGTCTTCAAACCCGCATCAGTGTGGGTGACTCTTATCTGCCCCCTGAAATGATCTGGCAAGCTACTCAGTTCAAGAGCACTTAGGGATGGGCAACAAATGCTGGCCTTGCTAGTGATGCCCAAATTCTATGAAAAAAGTAAAAACCCCATATTTGACAGCCATATTCACAGTTTCCTGAGAATGCTTAAAGCCAATTTCTGTTTCTTTTGAGTTTATTCACTGATAGATCCAAAAGAAAAGGGAAAGAGAATTTTGAGAGGAAATGCAATTTAAGGATTACTTGAGGGTAACGTCTTCTAATTTGGGCTTGGATAGAACAGTAGCATGAAAAGATTTACATCACAGCCAACATTAGTAACCTTGTATTCTGTTAACAGCATGGTGAGTTTGCAGCTGGCATTTAACAGTATGATACTGCAGTCTGTCTTATGTGGAACCATAGAATGGCCACAGCACAGGAAGATGCCATTCAGTCAATGTGTTATGCTGGTTCTCTATAACGGCAATTCAGCTAGTTCCACTATCATATCCTTTTTGCATAATCCTGCAATTTTATTTCCTCTTTGGGTGCTTATCCAATTTCCTTTTTGAAAACCGTGGTTGAATTTTAACACAGATTTTATGTGGTCAAGTTCAGATCGGTCTGCTCCTAGCTTTCTTCTTGTTGCTACATTTATATTTGCTGTCAGAGGAAATATTATAGATGCAGTACAGATTTACCTGGATGTTGCTGAATATGGAAGGTTTGAATTATAAAGAAAGGCTGGATATGCTGGGACTTTTTTCACTGTAGGAGTTGAGAAGTGACCTTAAAGAAGTTTATAAAATCTTGAGGGCTATAGATAAGGTTAATGGTAGTTGTCTTTACCCTAGGGATGGAGGATTTCAAGACTAGGGGACACATTTTTAAGGTGAGAGTAGAGAGATTTAAAAAAGACATAAGGGACAATTTTTTTACACAGGGTGGTTTGTGTGTGGAATGAACTTCTTGAAGAAGTAGTGGATGTAGGCAAAACTGCAACATTTAAACAATGTTTAGATAAGTACACGAATAGGAAAGGTTTGGAGGGATATGGGCCAAGAGCAGGCAGGTGGGATCAGTTTAGTTTCGGATTATGTTTAGCATGAATTCTGTGCTGTATGACTTTTTGACTCTGACTCTACTTTTGAATCAACCTATTCAGCAATTTTACTACACACCCACGCCTCTTGTCTCAGAGCTAGGACACTACCATGGCACAACAAGAGTCTTTATATTGTGGCTTTGGAGCCTCTGAAGGCAATAGCTCTATCTTACTTACCTTGTAGCCTGTCATCTAGGTCAGCGCTGCAATTAACTAATGACTTGCTCCCAGAAATGCTCCAATGAACAAGTGAATTCCTTCTTGTATCTCAAGGAAAGAGAAGAAAATAAGGTTTGAAGTTTCACAGAATCTTAAAATTTTTACAAAGCAGAGGAGGCTATTCAACCTATTGTGTAATTGCCAGCATTCCAAATCAGCAATACACATAGAGCCATTCCCTCACTTTCTCCCCATAATCTGTGCATTCTTCCTTTTTATATAAGTCTAATTTCCTCTTCAGTGCTTCATTTGAACACACCTCTGCCATATTCTCAGGCTGTGCATTTCAAACCTTAACCATTTGCTATGTGAAAACCATTTATTCTCATGTTGATTTTGCTTCCATGCTTTCATTCTGATGTGGTTAATTTGTGTGTGGATTTATTAACTTCTGAAATCTGCTCTTGGAGTGGTTAAGATCTGCATTCTGCATCAGTGCATGAGGTATCACTGTTCTGAACTAACCGATAAGAATTTATTAATAAGTCCAAAGATTTGCAGGTTAGATGGATGGCCATGCTAAACTGCCCCAGTAGTGTCCATAGGTGTGCAGGCTAGGTGGATTAGCCATGGTAAATGTAGGGTTGTGGGGAAACGGTAGAGGTTGGGTCTAGGTGGGTGCTCTTCAGAGGATTGGTGCAAAATTGATGGGCCGAATGGGTTCTTTCTGCATTGTAGGGATTCTACGATTCTATGAAGCCCTCGGTCTGAAGATCTGTAAATTCCTTAAAGAGGTTCCAGAGGTGTCGTGGTTGGGCGACTTGTAAAACTTTTCACTATATTTTTCATGTCAAAGTACACATGACAGTAACTTTCTATTCTATTCTAATCAAATTTAGTTCAGAATATATGATATTTGATTGCAAGCAGTCAATTTCTGGTCAGAGCTGATTGTAGGAATTAGCATTATTGGGATAAAGGCTGTCGTATTTCTATATCTTATAGATTAACGAGAAGTTCCAGACATTTTTAAAATGAAGTTGATAATAAGAGAAACTGAAATATATTGATGTATAAACTTTCGAATGGTTTTATTTCTTTCTTGTCACCTTTGTGTTGATTCCTTATTCTGCACTCTACGTTGCATATGTTTTTCCAACAAGAGATGATTTAGCTGCAATTTATTGCTTTGTGGCAAAGCTGTCTTGTCCTTTTTGCACTTACATTTGATGTGAAGAAATGACCAGCCTCCACCTGGCAGCATTCTTTGGAGTCACAAGTTCAGAAGGTCAAGAATAATATTTGTAGATTTACATTCTTATATGCATGGCAGAGCCACATAAAACTATAGTATATCTTTATTTTTGTAACAATCTTTGAATCTATATAAATTTCTGTATGGATTGCAGTTTTCTTTTTGAAAGTGACTTGGAATTGTCTTTGTCACATTCCATTTCTTTGACTGCTGCCACATGTACATCTCTGCTCACTTCACCCCATCATTAATGAAGGAGATTTCAACCACCTCAGTCCTATTCCGTGTAGCTCTCAATCTGTCTGTTTCCTCCTCAAGGCCCACCTACAAGATCCAGGTATTGGTCTTACCCCAGTAACTGTTCCTTGAGTTGGAGAATTTGCTCTCAACGTGAGCAATTCACTTTGCACCATTTTCCTGCTTTCTGCCCACAATCATTCACATTCTTCCTTCTCAGATAACTTCTTGTTTTGCATGCTTCCATTAAACCTGCCTCCACTATACTCTTAGGCAATGCATTCCAGACCTTAACCACTTGCTATGTGAAAAAGGTTTTCCTCATTGGAACACGATATGTCTTATCTCATTGACTCGCTATAAATGCTTGCTGTTGTTGCAAAAGCAGTAATTGACCTCCTTTTCATCTCTCTCCTGAAGTTGCTAACTAGTGTATATCTTTATAACTGCTGACTACCACTCAGTACTTCATTCATATAGATGTTGATTTGACAGCATAAGCTGTTAGCATCAGCAAACTTCATTTGTGGATAATATCTCAGATAATCCTAACCCTGCACTATTTCAGCATTTGCATAAGTGCTGGCATGTGATCAGGAGCAGGAAACACAATTAATTTTGTGTTTCCATAGTCCAGGAACACTGAAGCTTACTTGTTGCATCACTCCAGTTGCTGCCATATCTGAAACAAGCAAAAACCAAGGTAATAAGTGCATCTACTCTGCTAAATATTTATATAAGCTAACTGTCAGATACATTTGGAAACTGTCATCACACTTGAAAATCTTCTAATCAGTCTACTGAGAAATCCAAAAGTATTTCTACTTGTCTGATATGTAGTGCTCACTCTATCCGTAAACATCTCAGTTACATCCAGCCTCTCCTTATAACTCAAGGCCTCCAGTATTGGTAACATTCTTGCAAATCTTTTTTGCACCCTTTCCAGTTTAAAACATCCTTCCGATAGCAGGGCGACCAGAATTGTATGCAGTAGTCCAAATGTGGCCTACCATTGTCTTGTACAGCCATAACGTGACTGCTGTACTCAATGCTTTGACTGATGAAGACAAGCATGCCAAAGGCCGCCTTCACCACCCTGTCTACCTGTGATGCCACCTTCAAGGAACTATGTACCTGCATCCCTAAATCTCTCTGTTTGACAACACACCTCAGGGCTTTACCATTAACTGTGTGAGTGATTGGAATGAGGGCCACATGGATCTCATTGAGTATGAGATCCTCGATTGGGGTTGTTAACCTGGGCCAATCGGGGAGCCCTAGGTGACCGATGTAAGCAGGAGTCTCTGTGATTCTGAGATAGTAGAAACTGCCGATGCTGCAGAATCTGAGACAACCAAGGTGCAGAGCTGGATGAACACAGCAGGCCGAGCAGGAAAGCTGACGTTTCGGGTCTAGACCCTTCTTCAGAAATGGGGGAGGGGAAGGGGAATCTGAAATAAATAGGGAGAAAGGGGGAGGCGGATAGAAGATGGATAAAGGAGAAGATAGGTGGAGAGGAGACAGACAGGTCAAGGAGGCGGGGTTGGAGCCAGTAAAGGTGAGTGTAGGTGGGGAGTTAGGGAGGGGATAGGTCGGTCCAGGGAGGATGGACAGGTCAAGGATGCGGGATGAGGCTAGTCGGTAGGAGATGGGGGTGGGGCTTGAGGTGGGAGGATTGGATACGTGGGAGGAATGGTTAGGGAGGCGGGGACGAGCTGGACTGGTTTTGGGATCCGGTCGGGAGAGGGGAGATTTTGAAGCTTGTGAAGTCCACATTGATACCATTGGGCTGCAGGGTTCCCAAGCGAAATATGAGATGCTGTTGCTGCAACCTTTGGGTGGCATCATTGTGGCACTGCAGGAGGCCTAGGATGGACATGTTGCCCAAGGAGTGGGAGGGGGAGTTGAAATGGTTCACGACTGGGAGGTGCAGTTGTTTGGTGCGAACCAAGCGTAGGTGTTCTGCAAAGCGGTCCCCAAGCCCGCTTGGTTTCCCCGATGTAGAGAAGGCCACAATGGGAATAGCGGATACAGTATACCACATTAGCAGATGTGCAGGTGAACATCTGTTTGATATGGAAGGTCTTCTTAGGGCGTGGGATGGGGGTGAGGCGGGAGGTGTAGGGGCAGGTGTAGCACTTCCTGCGGTTGCAGGGAAAAGTGCCGGGTGTGGTGGGGCTGGTGGGGAGTGTGGAGCGGACAAGGGAGTCTCAGAGAGAGTGGTCCCTCCGGAAAGCAGATAAGGGTGGGGAGGGAAAAATGTCTTTGGTAGTGGGGTCGGATTACAGATGGCGGCAGTGTCGGAGGATGATGCGTTGGATCCAGAGGTTGGTGGGGTGGTACGTGAGGACAAGGGGGATTCTGTTTTGGTTATTATTGCAGGGAGGGGGTGTGAGGGATGAGTTGCAGGAAATGCGAGAGACACGTTCATTCCGAGGCCTGGCTCTGAGCAAGCTAGTCAGAGTCCAAGCACTATGCAAGTATAAATCAAAGGTGACTTGGTGATATACCTGCCTCCTTGGAGTTATTTTAGTGGCAACAAGAGAAAACAGTACACTCCTGAAGAAAATTCACTTGTAACAGTCATCTCTGAATTGGGGTAGGCATTTCTGGCATCATGCCTTTATTTGGGAAGCTTGACTCGTTCAATCCTGCTGTTGAAGGCTGGGCCCAGTATATGGAAAGAATGTGTTATTTTTCCAGGTAAGAGACGTTGGGGCACATGAAATGCATGAGTAATTCTTCTGACTGCTTGTAGACCTGCAGCATTTTCAATTATTAGGAGCCGAACTTTCGCTGAGGCACCAGGTACTGAAACCTTCCAAGTGTTGACAGATTTAGTTAAGGAATATTATGAAAATGTTGGTTTGCAGGTGCAGCAGGTAATTAAGAAGGCAAATGGAATATTGTCCTACATTGCTAGAGGGATAGAGTTTAAAAATAGGGAGGTTGTGCTGCAAGCTGTATAGGGTGCTTGTCAGGCCACATCTGGAGTACTGTGTACAGTTTTGGTCTCCTTGCTTGAGAAAAGATGTACTGGCATTGGAGAGGGTGCAGAGGAGGTTCACTAGGTTGATTCTGGAGTTGATAGTATTGGCATATGAGGAGAGATTGAGTAGACTGGAATTTAGAAGAATGAGGGGAATCTTACACAAAAATATAAAATTATGAAGGGAATAGATAAGATAGAAGCAGGGAAGTTGTTTCCACTGGCGGGTGAGACTCGAACTAAGGAGAATAGCCTTAAAATAAGGAGGAGCAGTTGAGGAGGAATTTCTTTACCCAAAGGGTTGTGAATCCGTGAAATTCCCTGCCCAGTGAAGCAGTTGAGGCTACCTCATTGAATGTTTTTAAAGCAAAGATAAATAAATGTTTGAGCAGTAAGGAATTAAGGGTTGGTAAGTGGAGCTGAGTCCACAAAAAGATCAGCCATGATCTTTTTAAATGGTGGAGCAGGCTCAATGGGCCAGATGGCCTACTCCTGCTCCTATTTCTTATGTTCTTATGACACCAAGCCTCCTCTTTTCTGAAACACTATCGTTTTTATCCGGCAGTTCAAGAACCAGGGAAATCTGTATTGGGATTTTTGACGAGGTTAAGATGACTGGCAGAGGCATGTGATTTTGGGTTAACTCTGAATGAGGTGCAGAGAGACCATTTACTATGTGGGATTAATGATGTGACCATGCAAAAGTGCCTACTAGCTGAAGCCCAACTGAACTTCAAACAGGCACTACTACTGGCTTTGTCGTTAGAAAATGTAGCAAGTGGAACATGTGAGCTACAGGGTATCCCAATGGAAATAGACAACCTCATCTCTCCAAATGAGTTTGGAGAACACCAGTTGAATGTAAGCAATCACATACCCTCACGCAGGACATATCCTCAAAGATGGACCCTAGGTCAGCCCAGAGAAAACCCCAAAACTAAGCCGAAGCCTCAGCCAAATGTGTAAATTTTTAAGAATTTGGACCACAAGCCAGTGCAGTTGCTGCTGGTATGCGGACTCAAGACAGCAAAGGAGATCTATGAGGCCTGATTTGAGTAAGAGAACTATCTGGCAATGACCTAGTGGTATTCTTGCTGGACTGTTAATCCAAGAGACCCAGGTAATGTCCTGGGGACCTGCGTTCAAAGCCCACCATGGCAGATAGTGGAATTTGAATTTTAAAAAAATCTGGAATTAAGAGTCTGCTGATGACCATGAATCCATTGCTGATTGTTGGTAAAAACCCATCTGGATTCCCTAATGTCCTTTAGAGAAGGAAACTACCATCCTTATGTGGCCAGGCCTATAAGTGACTCCAGACCTACAGCAATGTGGTTGACTCTGTACTGTCCTCTGGGCAATAAATGCTGGCCTAGCCAGCAATGCCCACATCCCATGAATGAATAAAAAAAAAATCTTGGAAAGTCCACTTACATGTGGCTTGGAAGGTTAAATTGATTAGTAACATCAGAACCATTCAAAATAAATGCCTGGTTAAATGGTCAACCGGTTCTAATGGAGGTCGATACTAGCGCAGCTGTGTCAGTGATTGCAGAAGCAGTCTGGACTCCAACCCTCAAGTTTGCACAAGACCTCAGCCAGACTGAGAACCTATACACGGGAAACGTTACAGATTAAGGGAATGACTTTAGTTCTGGTCTCATATGAGAAGCATTTGGTGCAGTTACCACTGATTGTAGGAAAAGGCTTGAGCCAAAGCTTGATGGGACAGAATTGGTGGAGAAAGATTCACCCTGATTGGCTCAACATTTTTTGATTAGAAAATGGCTGCCTGAGTGAAGTCCTAATTAAATACCCGGAATTATTTCAGGAAGGTCTAGGGACTAACAAAGGAGCTCAGGCCACCTTACATGTTGATCAGGAAGTAATTGTGTGATTCTGCAAGACCCACCCAGTGCCATTTGCCTTACATGCAAAAGTAGAGGCAGAAATCAAGAGGATGGAAAGTGAAGGAATCCTCAGACTGGTACAGTTTACAGAATGGGCATCACCTGTCGTATCAACTGTGAAACCTGTTGGGTGGATTCACCTTTGTGGGGATGTCAAGCAAACAGTAAACCTCTTCTCTCAGCTGGATAAATGCCTAATCCCTCACATATAGGACTTGTATGAAAAACAAAAGGATCTTGATCATTTGGGCCAATGGGCTGAGGAGTGGCAGATGGAGTTTAATTTGAATAAATGCAAAGTATTGCATTTTAGTAAAGTGAACAAGCGCAGGGCTAATACAATTAATGTTAGGCCCTAGGTAGTGTTGTCGAATAGAGAGACCTAGGTGTTGAGGTGCATAGACAGGGTGGTTGAGTACGTGTTCAGCATGCTTGCTTTCATCGCTCAGATCATTTAAGTATAGGAGTTGGGATGTCGTGTTGAGGTTGTATAGGACATTGGTGAGATCATTTTTGGAGTACTGTGTACAGTCTGGTCACCTTGCTATAGAAAGGATATTATTAAATTGGAGAGGATTCAGAAAAGATTTACCAGGATGTTGCCAGGACTGGAAGCTTTGAGATATAAGGAGAGGCTGGATAGCCGGGACTTCTTTCACTGGTGCATAGGAAGTTGAGGGGTGACCTTTAAAGCAGTTTATTAAATAGATGAGGTGAATAGCAAAGGTCCTTTCCCTAGGGGTGAGTTCAAAACTATGGAGCATATTTTTAAGGTGAGAGGAGAATGAATTAGAAGGGACCTGTGAGGCAACTTTTTCACACCAGTGGTTCCAAACCTACAGCAATGTGGTTGACTCTGTACTGTCCTCTGTGCAATAAATGCTGGCCTAGCCAGCAACGCCCACATCCCATGAATGAATAAAAAAAAATTCCTGGAAAGTCCACCTACATGTGGCTTGGAAGGTTAAATTGATTAGTAATATCAGAACCAATCAAAATAAATGCCTGGTTAAATGGTCACCCGGTTCTAATGGAGGTCGATACTGGCGCGGCTGTGTCAGTGATTGCAGAAGCAGTCTGGACTCCAACCCTCAAGTTTGCGAAAGACCTCAGCCAGACTGAGAACCTATACAGGGGAAACATTACAGATTAAGGGAATGACTTTAGTTCTGGTCTCATATGAGAAGCAGTTAGTGCGGTTACCACTGATTGTAGTAAAAGGCTTGGGCCAAAGCTTGATGGAGTAGAATTGGTGGAGAAAGATTCACCCTGATTGGCTCAACATTTTTTGATTATAAAGTGGCTGCCTGAGTGAAGTCCTAATTAAATACCCGGAATTATTTCAGGAAGGTCTAGGGACTAGGGTGGTTGGTATGTGGAATGAACTGCCAGAGGAAGTGGTGGATGCAGGTACAATTATAACATTTAAAGCACATTTGCATAGGTACATGAATAGCACAGGTTTAGAGGGATATGGACCAATCATAGGTTACTGGGACTATTTTATTTTGGGAAACTTGGCGGGCATGGATGAGTTGGACCAACGGGTCTGTTTCCATGCTGTATGACTCTGTCTGTATAAATGGGTGTCTTTGTGTCCCTACATGATTGGTCTTAACCCTCTCCAGCTATTTCAAGGATTTTCTCATCGGGGACAAGGAACCAAATGTTGGCTACTCCACTGCCCATCTTGGCCCTTTGACATTTTCTTCTGCAATGAAATAGAAGGAAAGATTGAGTGAGATTAAAGTTGATGGAAGAGCTGTTAATGGTAGTGCAGGAACAGGAGAGGTGGTGAGTTGTTGTCCCTAGTGAGCGAGCAGAAAGTACAGAGGACAGGTAGAGGTGGTAGTTTAGGAGAATGATGTGGATGAGAATCATGAGTGGAGATGTGACAAGCAATGGTAAAAGTTGTAGACCATTAGTCTTGGTGGTGCTATTGTGCAGTTGAAGAGTTAGTGGGTGTGAGGTAGCCAAGAGAAGATTGTGGCACCTTCGTCCTGCATTTCTGGGCTTTTCTTTCAATCCAGGAAGTGGAATTGACCCAGGCTGCTGTCTCCCTTCGTGTTGGCTGGGATCTGATGGTGTGGCTTCCTTTGCTAGTTTGCAGGAAAGAGGATGACCCTTCTCTCCATTACATCATTCACCCAGCACCTCCACGTCCCTGATGGACAGACTGGGGTTACTGGGTTACCGGCTTCCCTTTCTGGGACGTGTCAGTTCTGTTAATGGTCAAGCACCATAGTAACAAGGAGAGTTCCTGACTTGTTACCTTTAAAGTGGTGCGCAGCTGCAGTTTACATATGTGGCCAGCAGAGTCAATGTGCTTGCAGTAGTGTTTATGTACAGATGCATAATTAATGAGATTAGCAATCGAAGATAGCATGAGAAATGTTGCCAAGAACCATGATGGGAGAACTGCCTTGAAACCCCCTGAAAATAATATTTAACCCAAGAATGGGAAAATTCAGTCCAAATTATGGAGTTTGTTTCTGAGTCTCCATCGCACGCTCTCTGTCACTTTCCTCTACTCTCAGTTTCTGCAGGTCTCACCTTCATTTGGAGTTTTTATCGTATACTTCTTTCGTGGCTTACATGATCCCTTGTACTCCATACCCTTCTAATAAACCTTCCCTATTTTGTATTTTTGTCATTGTGTCTGCATCTTTTTCTCATTCTCTCTCACACTGTGAACCAGCACTTTCATAATGTGACTTGCGGTGAAACTTATACCTGTTCTACATTGCTTTTCCTGTTGGCAGCTTATCACCTAAACATATAAGTGGGTATAAGATAAGCAGAGCCTGAAGTGCACACAGAAAATATATCATGTATTTAATTTTCGTTTCTCTTTTTTTAACGTTATGAAAATTATTTTAAAGCCACTAACCCATCACTCCTGCATGCCAAGTACAGTAAGTATAACAAAATAAAATCATTGTAGCTTTTTATTTTCATTTAACTTTGTTACCATTAAAATATAAAAGATTAAAGAAAATATAATGCGGATCACACAGTAGAGAAATTATTGAAAACAAAACCATTACCAGACACCAGAATTAGTTACTTAAGGTTGTTCTGCACATAATAGGTTGGAGGTAAATTTACGGTGATGAAAAACTGTTGCTGATGTTTGAGAAAGTCTGAAGTACTGTTTGGCTGTAAAACTAGACAATGCAATCATATGTGCATTCCCTCTGAGAGGAAAGGATGACACAACTCTGACCTTATTCCATTGTTACCTCTAGGAAATGCTGGGCTTCTTCTGCTCTCTGTCAGATTTTATGTTAGTATTGATGAACAGGGAACGTATGATTTATGTTGTTCAGAAATTTGCGATGTTTTTGATGATGAATTGTCAACTTACAGAGCTCAGTAAGATGGAGTCTCAGAGCCTTATAATATTAGGTCACATGCCATGATATCGTGATGATTTCATGAGCATGTCCCTTTAAAAGTATATTGCACATCTGCTGTGAACAAATGTGAACAATCATTCTGACCCTCAGCAATAGTAGACTGTTATTGACTCTCTCTATTATGATTAATTTATTATTCTTTTTAAACAAATTTTTAAAACCGTTTTCTTTAATGTTTCTTCATATTTCAGCTTTTATCTTTACCCATGTGCATGTTACAACATTAATTTTATTTTCTGTAAAGCAATTTTGAAGTTTTAGTGTTTTCAATATCTTGGTTTGGAGCCTGAAATTTTTTATGCATTTGGAAGCTTAATGACATTATTGCAACTGAATGCTGGGAAATCCTATAAAGTACTGTACAATCAGTTGAATTTTGCAAGAACTAAAGTTCTCCCCGCAGAGATAACTAGATCTCCACAATTTTTTGGAGGTCAGTGGTGAATTGGTGTTGCTTTGTTGCTAACTACAAATTATCAGTCAATGTGTTTAGATTGTTACATGTAAATGTTCATTGCAGGATTTTTTATATTCCTACAGAAACGTCTTCAAATTGCACTCAAACAAATATGAAACATTGTCAGTACAGCAAGAGAATGTCTGTAAATGCATAGACTGTGCAATTGTAATTATCATTGAATTTACTCTAGATATGTTAATGTAGTTTATTCCACATTGCTTGGTGCGACCCCGGATTAAAATCCATTTATGATTTGGTGAGATTCCCAATTTACAGTAACTGAATAATGATTTGCTCCTAATTTTCTGACATTTTTGATTTTCTCATAAAACAGTTCACTATTTGTATTCCTCACAGGGTCAGGATTTCTTCTAAAGACTCCCCGCACTGGTATGAAGTGTGGCTATGTGTCCTGTTTAGCAGGCTGTAACCATGTGACAAGTCAAAAAGATAGACTGTGTTGGATATTTAAAAACTGTGTGAAATGTAGATTGGATTTGTTCAGAACGGACATGTGAAATGGGGTCCAATTGGGCGCCACAACTGGGTTAGGTCGTGCTCGTGCAGTGATTTATATTCCAAGTACTAAGCACGCGCTAAACATTTGCGGTTCATCCTCATTTTGTCTATCAAAATTTCCAGATGTACAAACCACAACTCCCAAACCAGTTGGGAGATCAGTTGAATTTTTTATGTACAATGTTACATTTCTTTGATCTCTAGCTGCAGTCCAACTTCACAACAGCTTCCTCAATCCTTCCCTCAACTATCTGCTTTCTCAACATATCCTTAAGTCCTGTCTACCAACTGACCATGTACTCGCCATGTCTCTCCATTGCTTTCCTCTTTTCAGGTCTGATTTTTACCGTTAGGGAGAAGTGATAATAGCCTGTCTGTTTGGGGTCAATTGCTGTACAAATATTTTTCCAGTTGGTCATATTTTGACCTTAAAAATATTTGCTATCAGCTAAGATATGGTTATACCTATCAGGAAAGATTAAACAGACTGGGGCTTAGAAGACTGAGGGAGACTGAAGAGTCATTGGACTGAATATTAACTCTGTTTGTTTCTCTTTCCTACAGATGCTGCCAGACCTGCTGAGTTTTTAGGCATTTTTCTTACCTTTATTGTAAATCATATTACCCCGAAGGTCTTGTCCAGTGAAGAACAAATGGTCATAATTCTTTATCCTCCTTCTGATTCCCATACATTTTGCTGAGAAGTGCATGTGAGCAGCTAGCAGCTGAGAAAAGAATTAATTTGGTTGTATTATGTTTCATAGTTAGTTTATCAACTGATATGCACATAAGAAAATGGAAATTGAGTAAATTGTCAGATGATTGCTGGCAAAAGGTAGTATATTTAGGAGAGGAGAGAAAGTGGGGGTGGGGGGTTGGTGTGCAAATTGAGAGAGAGGACAAAAATCATTTTGAGCTTAAGCCGAAATTTAGGAAATGGCAGACAATATGTCACTGGGAATTTTGTTAAACTCTTCAAGTCTCTGGTAACTCCAATATATATTTTACCAAAAAATCTTCAATTGTAACATTGCCCTTCTCTACTACTGATAGATCTCCTTTTTTTCATAAATTTCAATTTGACACTTGCTAAAAAATAATACATTTGCAAGGCTACCTGGGAATAAACTGTCAATCATCATTAACTGGTGCAATTTCCATGATAAAACCTCACCGGTGTCCACTTATCAATCAATCAACATTCTTCTCTCATACAGTATAAATATTGGTTTTCCCCTTAAATTGATATTTCGTGAATTGGCCTAATGAGTGCAATACATTATGTTTTGACAAAGTGGTTTTTTTTCAGTAATACACAAATCCTGAACCAAAAGAAAGTGTCAATTTGTGCAAACATCTACTGTATATCATGCATTCTATTCCATACTAATGTGTGTCCGGCACCCCATTGTCCTACTGTACTACAATGGATCTCTGCTCTCCCAAAACATGACAATTCAAGTCCCCACTTTTAAGTGTCTGTGCTCCATCTCTGAAATCATCTTAGAGTTCTTTGGTATATTCTTATATTGAAGATGTTTTTAAATTGCAAGTCCTTATTGGTTAGACTGCATAGGAAATAATAAATAACAACTTTCATGAGTCCCAGTTTTGTACGACAGTACATATAAGGACTTAATGACATAGCATTGATGGAAACACCAAATCGACCAGGGACTCATACTGCTCTGTAATCATCCTCCCAACCTGCTATTCCTTTGTATGCTGTAATGTATGCAGTGTAATTTGTTTACCCCACTGCATTCTGTTAAAATTTGGCTGCCATACTTTAACCATGAGTTGGCTACATGGGTGAGAATGTCTTGGTAATCAAGAAAAATAGTGAATAACATCATTGGTCGAGTGACTGCTTGGAATCAGAGGTAGGTAATGGCAGAGATAATTAATTTATAGGAATGTACAATTCGGTAATATGGGAAGGATATTGTACCCAGCAAAATTTAATAAGAGTTAATATCCAAGGTTAATTATGTTAAAATATAATATCTGGGTAACTGGGCTGTGTGATAATGAGATTGGTTTTGAAATACTGTCTGTGCCAAGCGACTGAACACTTTTTTTTCTGCTGAATACTTCAGTGAATTCCTCTGTAATGATACATTAAAACCCAGGATATAGTAGGTACTAGTTATAAATACCAGTTTCTTTTTTTAACCCTGGCAAAGTTGTAGAATTGAGAAGACAGTTGAACGAAGGAACATAAATGACATTTGTATTTTCATATAGCACCTTTAACATAGTAAAACATCTTTAGGCAATCCAGGGAGCCACACAATGAGATATTAGGACATGCAATCAAAGGTTTGTCAAAGAGATAGATTTAAAATAAGAAACGAGAAGAAGAGATGTAGAGATAAGTTAGGAGGAAATCCCAGAGTTCAGGGGCCTTGCAACTGAAGGCGTGGTTTCTGCAATAACAGGAATGATTAAAATCTGGGGTGCTTGAAATGCCAGAGTTGAGCGCAGATATCTTTGAGGTTGGTAGTTGGAAGAGGATTATGAAGGGTGGAAAGGATGGAGGGATCTGAAAACTGGAATAATAATTTTAAAATCATTGGGCATTGCTTATCTAAAAGTCTGTACAATTAGCAAGAGTGGGTTGATAAAGGATCAGGACTTAGTACAAGTTAGGATCCGGCATCAGAGTTTTGAATGTCCTCTAGTTTATTGATGGTACAATAAATCAGGCTGGCCACGAGTGTGTTGAGATTGTTAAGTTTAGCAAAGACAGCAGTGCTTTATTTACTTAGTGATTGTAACCAATTGCTGTGGTTATTACTGTCCCACAGAAAAACGTAAAGGTTATGGCATTTAAGATGCTCATTTTCTAATTTTTCCCATTTTTGTATGCATTATTGACCAGTCTGTAATTTAGGGCCGTGCTATTTTAATAAACTTCTGAAGTAGCATACATTGTGCTGTCCACTTGTTTTAAAGTTTAATGATTTTTAAAATTGAAATGACTGGAATGAGAAATGTTGTGCAATCACCAACCTTCAAGGCAGGTCTCTGTGTTTTAACCATCCAGCAGACACACTGCTGAGAACCTTCAGGAACCATGCTGCTCTTGAGCATGGGAGGAATGTGTGCCCATGGCACTTGACCCCTCAGATTGGCTCAATGCCGTAATGCTGCTTGTTTAACTCCATAGAAAAATTTGAACAAGTGAATAAAAATCTAATAATCATATCGTTGTAGTAGATAAAGCTATTGAAGCTTGGCTAGATGAAACGGTGAGAGTGTTGATCTTCTGTTTGACAACAAGTAGGATGCAGTGTTCTTTTTTTAAATTCATTCATTAGCTGAGGACGTTGCTGGCTAGGCAGCAATTATCACCCAGAGGGCAGTTAAGAGCCAACCACATCGCTGCGGGTCTGGAGTCACATGTAGGCCAGACCAGGTAAGGGCGGCAGTTTCCTTCCCGAAAGGATGTTAGTGAACCAGAAGAGTTTTTCCAACAATCAACAATTGATTCATGGTCATCATTAGATTCTTAATTCCAGATATTTTATTGAATTCAAATTCCACCATCTGCTGTGGCGAGATTTGAACCTGGGTCCCCAGAATTTTTTCTGGGTCTCTGGATTAACAGTCCAGCTTTAATACCACAAGGCCGTTGCGTCTGCATGTAGTTTTTGGAGGTAGGAAATAGAAGGCAGCAAAAGAGCACCTGAAGTTGTAAAAGCATGCAGTAAATTCTTGGTATCAATAAAGAATTGCTCGTGGGACTGATGGGCCATGTTACAGACGTGATGATATCGCAGTGTTGGTGATTGACTAGATAGAAATGCAAGAACAGGATTAAGCAGTCCAGCCTCTGGATAAAATTGTTAAACTTTGAGACTGACAAAATGCACAGTCCTAGGAATGTTCCCTAGCAAACAGGAGTTTGGGAGAAGGCCATGATTGTAGGAGTCTGCATTCAGGGGTTTGGAGAAGCCCATGATCATGGGAGCTGGGACAGAATGATTATTGGGGCTGGAGGAAACCAAAGGCATCCTTGAAGAGCTTGGGAAGAGCTCGTCCTGGTCCACAAAGAGTGCAGCTCCCAGTTTCCCCTTAACTGTCTAGTTTCCCAACACCTGGAAACTACATGCAGCAACAAAAATTTCAAATCATCTCCCAGTTGTACCGTGGAAACCCAATTTAAATATGATAATTAAGTGACCCACTTCTCCACAGGAGGGCAGTCAAATATTCACTGCCATAAAGTAGCTGGGAATTTATATGCAGGAAGCTGGGTTCACATTTCTTATAGTTTACTACTTAACCCTCTCCTGCTGTCTTATCTCAGGGATGTTAATGTTAGTGGCAAAAGGTTACGGATAGGGAAACCAACACTTAAATGTGGGAGCTGCCCTTCATGAAACTGGTGATCAACTCAAACAGTTTTACACCATGCCCGAATCTACTTTCCATTTAAGTTAATATTCATCAGGGTGTAAAATAAGCCTTGAGATTGCAGCCCAGACAATTAGGATAAAATTACCTCCAATTACAGGTGGTGATAGAATTTTAAAATTGTAACCTTAGTTGAAAAATACCATACCTCAATACACTTGCATTTTGTTTAGATATCTTGTTAGTGAAATACTTACAATTGAACAAGTCAAAAATGTGTCAAAAAAGGAACATTTTATTTTTGAAGCGGGGATAAAACTTCCTGCTCGACGTCTTCTGATCAGGAGACTGGGATTCACAATTGCCTGTCACTTCATAAATCGAAGTTCAGAATAATCCTATTTAGTGTTTCTGCCTTGTTATCTTGCTGAAAGTGATTTGCTTAAGCATAACTTTAGTTTAGGTGGAGTATGGCCTTTTGTACTAGATGATATAACAATCCTATCTTTGTAAAATGCTATTACCACAGGAAAGGAACAAAGAAGGGCATGCAATTAAATACCGTTTTTGACTTTCCAGAGCCCTTGACAGCCAATGTAATACTTTTTAAAGTCTAGTTTGTCTTACGGGGAAGGCAAATGTGCAGCACTTTCCTGCACAGCCAAGTTCCACAAACAGGAATCAGATAAATGATGGGATTTAAGTTTTGGCAAAGATGTGTAGCTCGGGTTGTGGATGAGATTGTTGACTTGCTCGCTGAGCTGGCTTGTTCTTGTTCAGATGTTTCGTCACCATGCTAGATGACATCATCAGTGGAGCCTCCGATGAAGCGTTGTTATTCTACTCTGCTTGGAATTTATACTGTCTGGTCCGTTATGGTGAGTACTGTCATTTCTGGTTTTGATCTGTATGGTTTTGTATATGGGGTCCTATTCTATATGTTTGTGGATTGAAGTATGGGTGGAGAACCATGCCTCTAGGAATTTTCTGTTTGCATCTTTGTGGTTATAGTTCAGTCCGCGTAATAGGTCATCTTTCTCAGTTTCTGTGAGTCGTCTGTTAGATTGATAAGAAATCTATGTGTCCGGTTTGTTGTTGTCCTTGTTTTTGTGGTGGATCAGTTTGGTGAGTTTCTCTCTGTAGTTTGTGTCTCTTCTTAGTTTCGACTTTGTGTTGATTGATGGTGATGGCCTGCTCTAGGGTTGTAGTCCATTACTGGTCTGTAGTGTTTAAATACTGTGATTTTTGGTGCGCAGTTTCTCATTTGTAGAGGCATGGTTCTCCACCCATATTTCAATCAACAATCATATAGAATTGGATCCCATATACAAACCCATACAGATAAAAACGGGAAATGACACAATCACCATAAGACCAGACAGTATAAATTCTAAGCAGAGTAGAATAACATCGCTTCAGCGGAGGCTCCATCGATGATGTCATCTAGCATGGTAATGAAACGTCTGAACAAAAACAAGCCAGCTTGGTGAGCAAGGCAACAACCTCAAATTATGGGATTATTTTATTTTTTTTAATGATGTACATAGGTAGGATACCAGTAGAACTCTGATTTTTTTTCATAGTAGGGTCGAATCTTTTATATACATCTGAGAAGCAGACAGAGCTCCTGTTTAATATATCATCCAAAAAAACCACACGTCCAATTGTGCAACACTTGTACAGCATTATTGAGCAGTACAGTGTTGGAGTTTTGGCCTTGGTTAAATGCTGGATGCTGAGTGAAGATAGTGTATAATAATAGTAATCTTCTCTGGTATGATATGTTCATTTTCAAAAACAGCCATATTTTTGGTCTCTGAAGGCATTGGCATTTTGCTCTGTGTTGTGCTGTAAGCCAACATCCAGCAGGATTTGGCTTGAGAATTACCCACACTTGTAAAACAGATATCTTGATTGCATTTTTACATTTAAAAATTAAAACTGCAAGCATTTGATTCTTTCCTCACTGGCTCCAGATCAAGTATCTAAACTTGCAAATTCGACTTAATTCAATGTTAAGTGGAAACCTTATTCTCATGGGTTATAGGAATCCTGCTACCAGATTGACCACGTCTAGCTGTGCCCGTAATACCTGATATACTGTAGCATTAAATGTAGGTATAAACAGAGCAGAACAGTATTAGATAATGGTTTAGTGCTGAAATGGAGAATGCCTTTAGAATCTGCAGAGAGGGGAAATTGGATTTGTTCCCATGTGCTAGACATGCAAGGCTTGTCTTTATATGCTCATATTGCGCCCTTCAATTGGAGTACAGATGTACAATCTCATCTCTTCCCTATCCCACCTCGTAGGCTGTATTTACATATATTATATGAAGTTAACTGAAGAAAATTTCTTCTTTCATTCATGGGATGCAGGTGTTGCTGACAAGACCAACATTTATTGCCAACTCCTAAACTTTATGCTGGTTAGTCCTTGGACAAATGCAGGATTCCATTATTAGGGAAGTAGTAGCAGGACATTCAGAAAATAATTCTCATCTTCTTCTGAGGCAATTCTTCAGGATTGAGGATGACTTTCTTCCACTCTGGTATTGTGGATTCTGAGGTGGCTAAATAGCACAATGCTGGGTCCACACATGCTGTCACAGTTGGTGCAGGTAATGTTTGGAAATGTCGATGGTTTGGATGCTCGGGTCTTTCTATTCTTCTCTGATGTTTGTGCTTGACCTCTATCTGGTCTTGGACAAGAGTTTCCCACAAGTCACTGGTGTTATTGCACTTTGTTGCAGAAGTTTTAGTGATATCCTTGAAGGAGAAGTTTGCTTTGCTGGCCTGGTAGCCATGCTCCCCCTAAGTAAGGTTCCGCACATGGCAATCAGTGTCGGCCTGCCAGTTCTGGAAGCCACTGCCACGCAAGGACCTCAGAGGCCAGCACAGATGGAAAGAAAATTAGAGGGAACATTGCCTGGTAATGCTTGCTTTGATGGAACTTGGAGTGGAGGGCTTGTTTTGGAAGTGTTTTGTCAGGCATGAGGATGCTGTGGCCTTCCCAACACAGCTGAATAATTAACCAATGTCTTGATAGAAGGAATTTTGGTGAGAGAGACATTACTGATAATGGAGCACCTGACCTTTTCTAGATGGCCAGAAGCTCTGCAGGCACACTGGAGGTGATGTTGATTTTCTTTATTGATGCCTACCCTCACTGACAGAAGGTCCCAAGATATTGGAATTGATTCACATTGTCTAGTGGCTTACCATGGACCTTGACAGTGGGAATGTGGAGGATGGACAATGTAGTGCAGCAGAATCAGGCTTGTAGAGCACCTTTGTCTTCCAGATGTTTAGCCTAAGGTCCATTCTGTCATGTTTCTCTGTGAATACATTGGTAGTGGTTTGGAGCTCAGCCACTGAGTGTGCGCACATGCAAAGATTGTCTGTACGCAGCAGCTTGATAGCAGATGTTGAGGTGATATTGGTTCTGGACTGGAAACAATGTAGGTTGATCAATTTGCTTCTTGTCCTGTGAATTAGCAGGAGTATTCATGGACATGGGGTGGAGTCTTGCAACAAGGAAGATAAAGAAAAACATGTGCATGACACAGCCTTGCCTGACTCCAGTTTGCACAAAGAGTCTGTGGTGAATCTGTTAGTGGAAATCACTGCTTGAATGCCATTGTGCAGCAGGCGGAGGATGATCATGGATTTCTGCAGGCAGTCACCTTTGAGGAAGGCGCTCCACTTAGAATCATAGAATCCCTACAGTGTGGAAACAGACCATTCAGCCCAACACGTCCACACCGACCCTCTGAAGAGCATCTCACTCAGACTTCTTCCCAATAGATAGAGTTTGAAGCCCTTGGTAAGGTTAAAAAAGGCCATATACAGAGGTTGCTGCTTCTCTCTGCACTTCTGTCTTGAATTTTCCTTGCTGTGAAGTTCATGTCCAATATGCCCCTTGATGAAAAACATGTTCATAACTCAAGCAGGAACTCTTCGGTCACTGGAAGAGACAATTGAGGAGGATTTTTGCAATGATGCTTCCAGTGGCAGACAGTAGAGATAACCTTCTATTGTTACCTTGATTTATCTTCACTCCCTTTTTGAAGATGATCACAAATATGGTGTCTCAGAGATCATCTAGCATACTGCCCTCCTTCCATTTGAGGAATATTAGTCTGTGTGTATGGGCCCAGAGTGTTTCTCTGCCATATGTTACTGTTTCAGCAGTGATGCTGCCTGTGCCGGCAGACTTGGTGGTTCTCAGCCCAACGGCCTTGGGTTGTGTTGAGATGGTGACCCATAGTATACTGAGGACATAGTTAAGGGCATTCACATTGAGGATTGAGTCTCTGGTAGAGATTCTGAAAGTACTCCTTCCAATGAGCGCTAACTGCTTCTCTGTTCTTGATGAGTGTCACTTCATTCTTAGTTCTCAGTGGGATAGATCATAGATGATCTTAACTGTGAAGAATCCATGTCATGGCTGTCAGTGAATTGCTGTACTTCCTGTTCTCTTTCTTCTACCATTTGTTCAATAGGTCACAGGTTCTTGAATGTTCGCCTTCATTTGTTTATAAAGTTGCTTTCTTTCCCTTGAGTATTATTCGTTTTCTAGTTTAGTAACATCTTGTGCTTGGGATAAAGTAGATTTTAGAACTCCTGGTTGTTCCTGCTTCCTTGTGGGAAACCTAAAATCTCCTCAAGTGCTATATATGGTAAATTTAAGGAAGGGTCATGTTCTTGAAGATTCAGTGATTCCAGTTTGTTGAGCATTGCCAGGCTGGTTGTGAGGCAGTAAATGATGGTAGGACATTCTTTGTCAGGTCCTTAAATACATCAACTTGAAATTTCCAATGGCAGGGATCCTGCTGCTGCTGTTTTTAAACAAAACTGATGGAGATATTAAGACTTGATTGGGCTATGGTTGATCGAACAGATGTCATAGCGCAGATGGTGCAAACTTTTTTTTGAATAGTGTATTGAGTCCTATGAAGATCTTGCAACAGGATGGCTGTATACAACAGGGAATTGATAGTGAATTAAATTACCTTGGATTGAAGAGTTAGTGTTAGTTCCAGATCAGAGGTGTTGCAATAAAAACCCTGAAAGATTACCTAAAGCTGAGTGAAGCTCAGGTATGCATTAGCTCCTGCAAGAAGCTATCTGCTGTTCCAGTTGAAGTCACAAGTGACTCTGTGGTATTATACGAATGGTGTTTTGAGTACTGTACCAGGAGTTTGTTTTGCGTACTACACAAAAGCTGTTTCATTTCTTTTCAACATTCTTTTTTGGCATGTCTGTAAAGATTATTGCCAATTTTTATAAATGCATTATAGAAAGCATTCTATCCGGATGCATCACAGCTTGGTACGGCAACTGCTCTGCCAAGGACTGTAAGAAACTACAGAATTGTGAACACAACTCAGTCCATCACGCAAGCCAACCTTCCATCCATTGACTTCATTTGTACTTCCCGCTGCCTTAGAAAGGCAGCAAACATAATGAAAGACCCCCCCCGACCCCGGTTATAATCTCTTCCAACCTCTTCTGTTGAGCAGAATATACAAAAACTGAAAAAAGTGTACCCGACAGGGTAGATGCAGCGAGGTTGTACCCTCTTGTGGGGAAATCCAGAACTATTGTCTAAGTTTAAAAATAAGGGGTCAGTCATTTAAGACAGATGAAGGGAAATTTTTTTCCCTTAAAGTCATTGATCTTTGGAATTCACCTCTGCAAACATCAGTGGAGACTGAGTCATTTAATATATTCATGGCTATATTAGATGTTTGATCGATGAGGGAGTTGAGGATTATGATGGGGGACAGGCAGCAGAGGAAAGTGAAGGTTGTGATCAGATCAGCAGTGAACCTTTTGAATGATGGACTGAACAGCAAAATCTTGCTTTATGTCTTATGGACTTAAATAACATAGGCAGTAGAAATTATAAGGTCAGTGCTCTGTTCACTGTCACTGTGGACAATGTGAAAAAATTGCTTTTCTTGTCTATGACTTAGCTAGTTGTGTTTTGGAAATTTTCTATCTGATAATCGGATGGAGAGCTGCTGTGCTGGCCATTATCAGCAGGGCTTATTATCCTGAGAAGCATTGTACTTGTGTAACCCCACACTGATCCTAGTCAAATTCAATTACATTAGTAGTTATATGGAATGACATTTTTCAGGGCCACATGTACGGTCCAGGCAGCTTTCAGGAAATGCCTAACTGCGTAGAAACACTAAATTGGCATCACACAGCCAGTTCCTGTTAAGTTAATAACCACTTTGCCATGAATCATTCATTTACTGCATTGACAGATGAATCCACCCTTTTGCTGGCTGCTGTTTCAAAGTTTAACTTCTGATTGTAATTAAAGCTGCAACGTCCCATCAGTTTCAGAGAGAGACTGCTGTAAGAGAAGGATCATATCCTAGACAAAGTGCATTTTATTGTATTTTGTCCAGGAGTACAAGGCAGATGGTGGAAATTTGTTATGTGTCAGCTTCTAAAAAAGACCATAAGAGATAGGAGCAGAAGTAGGCCATTTGGATCATCAAGGTCTGTCATTCATCGAGATCAAGGCTGATCCAATAATCCTTAACTGCACCTTCCTACCATTTCCCCATTATCTTTGATTCCATTGCTGATTAAAAATCTTGAATACACTTAACAGCCCAGTCTCAATAGCCCTCTGCAGTAAAGAATTCCATAGATTTACGACCCTCTGAGAGAAAAAAATCTCCCCATCTTTGTCCTAAAACCTCTTATCCCGAGATTATGCCCGCTGGTCCTTGACTGTCAGACAAACATACAAACAAAGAACAAGAATAGCCCATTTGACCCTACAAGCCTGCTCCACCACTTATTCAGATCATGGCTGATCTGATTTTAACCTCAATTCTACATTCCTGCATATCCCAAATAATCTTTCTTCTCCTTTTATCTTCTTGATAATCAAGAGTCAATTTACCTCTGCCTTAAAAATATTTAAAGATTCTGGAATTCCAAAGACTGTCAATCTTCTGAGAAAAAAGGTTTCCTTGTCGCTCTCCTAAATGGTGAACCCCTTTATTTTTAAACCACGACCCTTCTCTCACAAGAGAAGACATCCTTTCAATGTCTACCCAGTCAAGTCCTTCAGGATTTTATGTTTCAAGTAAGTCATCTCTGCCTATTCTAAATGCCAGAGGATGCAGGCCTAGCCTGTCTAGCCTTTCCTTGTAAGGCAAACTGCTCAATTCAGGTATTGGTCTAGTAAATCTCCTCTGAACTGCTTCCGATATAATATTGTTCTGTAAGTATGATGACCAGTATTGTACACAGTACTCCAGATACCCTGTATAACTGAAGCAAACCTCGCCACTTTGCATTCATTTCCCCTCTCAAGAAAACATAACATTGTATTAGCTTTCCTGATTACTTGTTGCATCTGTATACTAATCTCCTGCAATTCATGGACTAGGATGTCAAGATCTTTGCATCTCAGAGTTGTGCAGCCTCTCACCATTTAGATAGAATAGGCAGGTGGCATAATTTTAGCAAAGGTAGACAACTTCACAACTTCCCATATTGCCAGATCTTTCTGCCAGACTATTGTCCACTCACTCAGCCTATCCACATCCCTTTGTAAGCATCCACAACTGACTTTCCTACAAGAGGAGCAATGTTTCCGAATCTACCTTGTCTTCTGTCATTCTCCTAAACTTCAATGAGCACAGGCCTAACCTACTCAACTTCTCCTCATAAGAACATCCTTCCAGGATCGTTCTTGGGAATCTTCTCTGGACTGCCTCCAATGTCAGTATATCTTTCCCTCGATAAGGGGACCAAAACTGCTCACAGTATTTCAGGTGTGGCCTGACAAGTGCCTTGTATAATTTTAGCAAGACCTTCCTATTTTTGTACTCCATTCCATTTGTCCTCCCTATTATCTGCTGAACTTGTATGCAAGGTTTTCTGTCATTGATGCACAAGGATCCTCTAATGCCTCTAGTCTGCAGCTTTCTTTAATCTTTCCCCATTTAAATAATATTAGCTCTTCTATTCTTCCTGCCAAAGTGCATAACGTCACATTTTCCAACATTGTGTTTTATCTGCTGAGTTTTTGCCCACTCATTTAACCTGTTAATGCCCCTCTGCAGGCTCTGTGTCATTCTCACCACTTGCCTCCCACCTACTTTTGTGCATCCACAATCTTGGTGATAGTACATCCATTTCCATTATCCAAGTCATTAATATATATTATAAATAATTGCATTTCCAGCATTGATCCCAGGAGCATTCCACTACTTAGAAGTTGTTATCCTGAATATACTCCCCTTTTTCACAATTCTCTCTATTTTTTATTAGTTAGCCAAACCTCTATCCATGCTAATAAACTATCACCAACACCTTGTGTTCATCTCCTATTAAGCAGCCCTAAGTGGGGTACTTTATCAAATGCCTTTTGAAATTCCAAATACATTACTCGTTCCCTTTTATCTGTCTTGTTTGTTACCTCTTCAAAAAACTGTAATAAATTTGCCAGGCCTGATCTTCCCTTCAAGAAGCCAGTTTACATTTCTAAATGCTCTGCTGTTGCAATCTTTTTGCCTCCCTTCCTTTTTGAACAAGCATGTTACATTGCAATTTTCTAATCCTCTGGGACTTTTCTGAATCTAAGGATTCTTGAAAGATTACTGCCAGTGTATCCGCCATCTCTGTTGCTACTTCTTTTAAAATCCTAGGATGCGACCCATCTGGTCCAGGGAGTTTATCAACTCCTAAGTCTTAATACATTTTCTCTACTAATAGCTATTGTGTTTATTTCCTTCGTCCACCCCTAGGCTGTTGGATGATTTAATATTCTTGGAATGATATTAATGTCTTTTACTGTGAAATCAAGAAACGTCATACCAAGGCACGAGCCAGGATCAATTTTATGTCCCTTTTATTGTGATAGCCAGAGATCAAAGAGATCACTCCAAGACACTGATATACTTTATATAACCTAAAGCCTTAATATTACATCATTTGAATTTCTCTTAAGGCTAGTTTATTGCTTCTGAAGTAGAACTGTGGGAAAGAGTTGACCATGTAGCGTCCAAAATTTAGTAAAATGTTACCTCCTGTACCTGAGCTGTAGAATCATAGATCCACATTTTCTTAACTGTTTGGGTTTGCTGTTCACAAGAAGTGTGTCTGATTTAATAGTGTGGATTTGAGAAGCCATCACATGGATGATACTTCTCCACAACTGAGCCTATGCATGCCAAATGTGTACGACAATCGTCTGTGACTCAGTGGGTAACTCTATCGCTTCTGAATCAGCAGATTTCAGATAAAAATTAAGCCTGAGAGTACTGGTGGAATACTGCAACTTTGGAGGTGCCTTTCAGATGAGAATTCAAACTGTGACTGTCAGGTAGAAGTAAAAGATCCCATGAGACTATTTTGTAGACCATCAGGGGAAGTTTTCCCATGTGTCACTGACCAATATTTATCCCTCAATTAACATTTGTTGTGACACAACAAATTTGAAAACACAACTTAAAGATCATGAAGCGGCAATCTTTATTCTACCAGCATCAGGTCATTATAAACAAGAAGGGAAATTCATGAGAAACAAAGAGTTGCTTACAGCTTGTACATGGAATAAATATTATAGATTGATTGAGACAGCCTTTTTTCTCTTTCTCCCCTTCCCATCTGCCTCCTTCCATGAAAAACATTTTTTTTCCCAATAACAGTCAATTCAATTGCTCCAGCTGCCCTCCCTCCCTATTGCCACCTGCTCTTGGAGGTCTCATTACACATTTCACTGTTTGAAACATGCTGTGCAAGCAAGTACATATTGCACACAGTGACTGCTGATCAGTGTCATGATTAAGAACTTCAGTTAGACCATGATAGCTAGAATGTTCATGATGTGGACGTGCTGGTGCTGGACTGGGGTGGACAAAGTCACGTGGCACCAGACTATAGTCCAACAGGTTTATTTGAAATCACAAGCTATTGGAGCTTAGCCCCTTCGTCAGGTGAAGTCACTGATCTCAGCAAGATTTGGGATGATATCCAGCATTTGGTTTGGAAGATCTTCTTGGCCCCTTTTCTGTATTGGTACCTTCCACGGCATACATGCTGTATGGTGGATTACCCATATATTGGAGTCCAGGTCTATCTGGGCTGTAGGAAGCATATGATAGGTGGCACTTGCTGCTTCAGTTGTTGCCTCTCACCAACTCATCCCCATGATATTTTCAAGGTTAGGAGTATGACAACACACCAATCAGTCCAGGATTCCACATCACTATCTGACTTCACTTCCCTTGAGTCATCGTGCATCATTACTTCAGGTTCTGCAGTGGGCTGAGTGAGTTGTTTGCCACCACATCGTCCACAGACTCCTGGTGTCAAGCAACTCCCCCCTGTGAACCATTTTTCACTGAGCTCCTTTCTTTCATTAAAAAAGGGGCGGATTGGCAATCTTCATGAGATTGAAAGTATGGCCCGATAGACACTTTCCCCTATTATTTTTTCCACTTGGATATGTGAGCTAACTAACCATGGTAGCAGAATCTTGTTGCCTCCCCAATAATTGAGAGAGTGTAAATATTATGATGTGAATTTTAACCATGTATTTCAAGTTCTGAAGGATAATGTTCAACTCAGTGAACTTTTAAGATGTCAGCTGTTTCTGCCTTCCCCAGATTAGGTTTCCTGTGGTCACAGTTGGGAACAGCCTTTTTACTTAAGAGCACTGCACTTGACAGAGATTAAACAGAGATTAAATATCTCGATCTTGCACTCATCAATTACTTGTGGACTTGATATAGGGAAGGGAGATCTGCAACATAGAGATTCAACTAAGAGAAAACACTTTGTACAATTATGGTTTTAGGAATAATAGCAAGTCACCTACCACAGAGGGACTATTTAGGATCCAACAAATAAAAGTATTTGCGTAGTTACTCACTTTTGCTTTGGAATGTGAGAAGGTTTGAATTACTGAAGTTTTTGCGTTTTTGTTCAGGTTGTAGTTTTTGATTTTGATGTTCATTAAGTCCCCATTTTACATTGCCCCGCTTAACATAGTTTTGTTTTAAATCCGAAAGGTAAATAGGGCTTTTACTATTGTTTAGAGTTACATTATCAGTTTTAAAGTTGTTTTCTACTAGTCTGACATAGGACTGCGTAACTGACTGGTGCCATTTTGGTGCATCTTCTTCCAAACCCTGACTCTATCTCTCACTGCTGACTCTCCAACTTAAAGCCTGTGCTAACTTTATTTCTTGACTCACGTGGACTAAACATATTTGCTTGGAAATATAAACTGGGAAATGAAAACTTGGACCCTTAGTATGCTGTTTCACAACTTGTAAGGTAGGTGGAATTGTACAGATAATTCACAGAGTCATACAGCACAGAACTAGACCTCAGTCCAACCAGTCCATGCCAACCATAATCTCAAGCTAAACTAGTCCCTCTTGCCTGCGCTTGGCCCATATCCCTCCAAATATTTCTTACTGATGTACTGATCTAATTGTCTTTTAAACATTGTAACTGTACTCACATCCAACAATTCCTCCGGAAGTTCATTTCACACACGAGCCACTCTGTGTTTAAAGAATTGCCCCTCCTGTCTTTTATGCATTTTTCTCCTCTCACCTTAAAAGTATTCATCCCCCAGTCTTGAAATCCTCCACCCGAGGGAAAAGTCAGCCGCATTCACCTTATCTATACCGCTGATGATTTTATAAACCTCTATAAGGTCACCCCTCAAGCTCCTACACTCTGGTGAAAAAGGTCCCAGCCTACCCAGCGTCTCCTTATAACTCAAACCCTCCATTCCTGACAACATCCTAGTAAATCTCTTCTGAACCTTCTCCAGCTGAATAATATCCTTCCTTTAACAGGGCAACCAGATCTGGACACAGTACTCCAGAACAGGCCTCACTAGTGTCTTGTACAAACTCAACGTATTGTCCTGACTCCTATATTCAAATATCTGAGCAATGAAGGCAAGCGTGCTAAACTCCTTCTTAACCACCCTATCTATATGTGATAGAAACTTCAAAAAATTATGTACCTGAATTCCTAGGTCTCTCTGTTCGACAACACTACCCGAGGCACTTCTTTTAATTGTGTAAGTCCTGCCCTTGTTTGTTTTATGAAAACACAATACCTCGCATTTATCCAAATTGAACTACATCTGGCATATTTCAGCTCATTGACCCAATAAATCAAGATCTCTATGTAAGATTGGATAACCTACTTCACTGTCTGCTATTCCACCAGTTTTGGTATCATTCGCAATCTTACTAACCATGCCTTCTGTAATCTCATCTAAATCATTTATATAAATGACAAACAGAAGTGGACCCATAACCAATTCCTGTGGAACACCACTGGTCATGGGATAACAAAGTATAGAGCTGGATGAACACAGCAGGCCAAGCAGCATCAGAGGAGCAGGACCCGAAACGTCAGCCTTCCTGCTCCTCTGATGCGGCTTGGCCTGCTGTGTTCATCCAGCTCTACACCTTGTTATCTCAGATTCTCCAGCTTCTGCAGTTCCTACTGCCACAAGTCGTGGGCCTGTTATGTAACAATTGTTATGTAACTGCTGGATTTTGGTACTTTTACAATGGCGCCAGGTGTCTTTGATCAAAACTGCCCAGCAACAGGATTTAGATTAGCTGTGCATGGCAGATTGGATTGAGAGGAGGGAGAGATCAATTGGAACACAAGCCTGCAAAAGCCTGTAGTAAGCGAAATTGTTCTTTCTCTCTTTCGCACTTTTTTTTTTAATTGGTAAAGAAATAACACTCCTGACTTTACAAGAAGAAAAACTTTTAATTCAAGCAAAGATCTAGCTCCAAATGACTGGCTACCAAGTTGAGGATTGCTACAACAATGTGATATCAAATCCAAAAAAAAGGAATTTTGTGAAAAATCACCACATTCCATTCCCTTTGGCTTCAACTTTGATCCTCAGACTTGTGCCTTTTTGTGTCTATGTTTTCTGCCCACCATATTCCTAAAAAGACAATCTGTCTTGACCATCCATTCATGTATGAATGAATGAGTGTGTATCTGGATTTAATGCAGTTATAGTTTCAGTTTGCATTAGTGATTAATCACCTGTTTTTGAAATAGGTTAGAGAATTAGTCTGTTATGATAAATACATTTTTGTTTCATGTCCATTCATGAAAGCTGGTGTGAATATCTTTTATCCTAGTTAATGGTCACAGTCAGGCATCGACCATCCTAGGCAGTAGTTTCATACTTGCCACAAGTTGGATTTGTATCCAGTGCACTATTCCTACTAGTGGCATGATACTGTTGTTAATACTTGCTAGCATTTCCATCTTCCCCATCGGCTGTGGACTTGGCATTCATCTCTGCTATCAAAAGCAATCCAGGAGATTTTTAAAGTGTTATTTTAGGCAAATAAATTGATCTGCACAACAGTCTTACACAGAATCTCATAATTCATTGTAAAACAATGACTTGATTGTATATTTAGTATAATACTTAGTATAATGCTACTTAATAGCACGATGATATGACATAAACTGACATTGATATAGGTCACACATGCATATTGTACCATGAGCATTGTAGCCTGGTTTTGACTTTGCCATGGATAAGCTTACCTGCTTGTTTTATGCTGCCGTGATTGTGTGACAACAATTCTGCTAGAATATGTCCAGCTGGAGTTGGCAACCTTGCTCTCGTAGAACCTCCCACTCATCCTGTTGCTGTCTGACTGTCTCACTCACCTGTTCCCTCACCTAAACCTCTACTCCCATTCAAGGTTCAGATGCAGATCCCATCTAAAAACAGAGCTCCAGGTTTAGGATGGAGCACTGGGTTCTAATGGTGTACAGTGTCAAGCTGGAGCTGTTACAAACTTTTAGCAAATGCTTCCTCTCCTTTGCTCTTGCTGACAGTGAGGCCTCTGAAGATAAGTGGCAAGAGGCAGGAGAAACAGCTTTGACAGTTAGCTGTCACAGTGAGAAATCAGGAAAGAGAACCAACGAGTAGGAGTGCTAGGGACAGGGAGGTTTGATGAAAGAAAAGATCAGCAAGAGGATGGGTGAGGCCACTGGTTGCACGTTCAGCAACAGATGGGTAAATGAGGCAACAGAAGAGGCCACATGTCTAAGGACCAGCAACATGAGAGTCATTTAGCAAGTAGGAGAAGTCCTGAACTGGATGGTTGGTGATAGCGAGGATGGAGGGTGGTGGAAAGAAGGGTCCACAGTGTCTAGAAGGGCCAAATAGCAGGAAGCAGAACAAGCAGGAAGTTCAAGAAGTAGGACTGATTGCATGGAGGCTCATCAACAAGTAGAGGTGCTGTAAGCAGGAAGATGTATTTTTCAAAAAAAATTTAGAAGTTATTTCATTTACCAATTTATGAATTTAGCAAAGTATTTCAATTCCAAGGTATCATGCTTTAATTTTTTTTTCTGACGAGGAATGCCTTACAGAACCCAACTACTGTTTTTACATTGCTTTAAGTGGGAAAATTGTGATTTGCTTAAAGTTGTTTCACTTAAAGTCATGTTTTCAGGTATTCACTACAACTTTAGGTGAGGATTTACAATAGCGTTTCACTTGTGATCAGTGTTAGAATTTGTACCTGTAGGCCAGAAATTTCATTAAAACAAATACAAATAAATTATTACAAATACAAATTAATACACTGTTCCACAGTATTAAGTCGATGCTACTTGATCCACATTGCTATCTTTTGAATGCAACATTCAACAAAGCTTCGGGGGTTTTCTCTCTCAGGTGAAATGATGCAGACAAATGGAACTGAGGCAGAAAATTACACTCCAGAAAATTGCCTCCTCTAGAGAAGGATAGACCAGATCTAAAAGTTAAAGTTCTAAATTGGAGGAAGGCCAATTTGAAGATACTAGGCAAGAACTTTCAAAAGTTGGTTGGGGGGGGAGGGGGGGCGGGGGCGCGGATGTTAGCAGAGAAAGGGCCACCTGGAAAATGTGAAACTTTCAAAACTGAGATACGAGAGCCCAGAGACAGTATGTTCCTGTTGGGATGAAGGGCAAGGCTGGTAGATGTAGGAAATGCTGGATTACTGGAGAAATTGAGGTTTCAACCAAGAGAAAGAAGGAAGCATATGTCGGGTATAGACAACAGAGATCAACTGAATCTCTAGAAGAGTATAAAGGCAGTAGGAGTATATTTAAGACTGAAGTCAGGAGGGCAAAACAGGGATATCAGATAGTTTTGGCAAATAAGGTTAAGGAGAATCCAAAGGGATTCTACAAATTCATTAAGGACAAAATGGTAACTAGGGAGAGAATAGGCCCTCTGAAAGATCAGCAAGGCCGCCAATGTGTGGAACTGCAGGAAATGGGGGAGATACTAAATTAGTATTTTGCATGAATATTTACTATGGAGAAGGATATGGAAGATATAAAACTTGGGGGAATAAATAGCAACATTTTGAAAAATGTCTATATTATAGAGGAGGAGGTGCTGGATGTCTTAAAACACATAAAGGTCGATAAATCCCCCGGACCTGATCAAGTGTAACCTAGAACTCTGTGGGAAGCTAGGGAAGTAATTGCTGGGCCCCTTGCTGAGATGTTTGTATCATTGATAGCCACAGATGAGGTGCTGGCAGACTGGAGGTTGGCTAACATGGTGCCACTATTTCAGAAAGGTGGTATGGAAAAGCTAGGGAACTATGGACTGGTGAGTCTGATATCAGTGGTGGGTAAGTCGTTGGAGAGAATCCTACAGGACAGGATTTACATGTATTTGGAAAGTCAAAGACTGATTAGGGATGGTCAACATGGCTTTGTGTGTGGGAAATCATGCCTCACTAATTTGAGTTTTTTTGAAGAAGTAATGAGGAGGATTGATGAAGGCAGGGTGGTGGACATGATCTATATGGACTTCTGTAAGCATTCGACAAGGTTCCTCATGGTAGACTGGCTAATAAGATTAGATCACATGGAGTACAGGGAGAACTAGCCATTTGGATACAGAACTGGCTTGAAGGTAGAAGACAGAGCGTTGTGATGAAGGGTTGCTTTTCGGACTGGAGGCCTGTGACCAGTGGTGTGTCACAAGGATCAGTGCTGGGTCCACTGCTTTTTGTCATCTACATAAAAAGGTTTAGTGGGCAGTGAAGAAAGTTACCTTAGAGTATAATGGGATCTTGATCAGATGGGCCAATGGGCTGAGGAGTGGCAGATGGAGTTTAGTTTAGATAAATGCAAGGTGCTGCATTTTGGAAAGGCCAATCAGACAGGACTTATATACTTAATGGTAAGGTCTTGGGGAGTGTTGCTGAACAAAGAGACCTTGGAGTGCAGGTTCATAGTTCCTTGAAATTGGGGTTGCAGGTAGCCTTTATTGGCCAGTGCATTGAGTATATGAGTTAGGAAGTCATGTAGCGGCTATACAGGACATTGGTGAGGCCACTTTTGGAATACTGTGTGCAATTCTGGTCTCCCTGCTTTTGGAAGGATATTGTGAAACTTGAAAGGGTTCAGAAAATACTTACAAGGATGTTGCCGGTGTTGGAGGGTTTGAGCTATAGGGAGAAGCTGAATAGGCTGGGGCTATTTTCCCTGGAGCATTGGAGCCTGAAGGGTGACTTTATAGAGGTTCATAAAATCACAAGGAGTATGGATCGGGTAAATGGACAAGGTCTTTTTCCCAGGGTGAGGCAGTCCAAAATTAGAGAACATAGGTTGAAGGTGAGAAGGGAAAGATTTAAGAGGTACCCAAGGGCAACTTTTTCACTCAGGGTGGTGCGTGTATGGAATGAGCTGCCAGAGGAAGTGGTGGAGGCTGGTACAATTACAACATTTAAAAGACATTTGGATGGCTATATGAGTAGGAAAAGTTTAGAGGGATATGGGCCAAATGCTGACAAATGGGTCTAGATTAATTTAGGATATCTGGTCAGCATGGATGAGTTGGACCAAAGGGTCTGCTTCTGTGCTGTACGACTCTATGACTGCGTCCTGTAGCAGCAACTAGCTTGACAGATTCCACATAAAACTTCCCAAATGCGTAATCATCTCCCGCATCTCCACTTTAACTCCATTTGCAATTTAGTAATCTTGTCATTGCTTTGTAGCTTATAAATATCTATCACTGTTTACTATTTTGCCAAATTTTGTGTCAGCTGTAAACTTTGTAATGCTGCTCCCTCCATTCAGATGTGAAGTACCCAGTATACTGTACTGATATACACCTCCTAGTCTGAAAAACACCCATCCTCTATCACGCTTTGCTTCCTGTCAATGGGCCAACTTCCAATCTATGTTGTCACTTAGTTTCATGGGCTTTCATCTTCATGTAAATCTGATTTCCATGCTAAGCATGCAGCTAATCAGTAACACATTTAACATGGACATCATGTCCTAATTACAATGATAATCAATCTGCAAGAAGTTTGTGCTTCCTAGTTAAGGGTTACTATGATACACTGCATCAACTAGTTTCTGCTTTGCACATATTTGGGCCTTTGCAGGATCTTATTTTCATTGCTCACTTTATAAATTCAACAAAGACTTGAAAGATGTATAGCCAAGCAACAACTTGGAATTGAAAGTATTCAGTGAGAACAAGTACAATAAATGAAAACAAGTGAAAATGTCCCATCTTTTCCCCTTTCCATATGCTTATCAGAGACTCATTTGAGTGGAATTTGCAGCGCATTGGGAATTAATGTTTTGTGACAGAGCTTTTTTATTTTCACTTTCATAGAATCATATGGTACAGAAGTGGCCCTTGGAACCATAGAGTTGTACTTCCAAAAATACACTACTACCTGCACTAGTCCCACTTTCCCACACGAGGGGTTTAGCTTTTAATGTTAAGACACTTTGTCTGAGTATACAGGCAATTGTAGCAACTAATTTGGTAAATTTTAGATAGAACTTACATAGCAAGTGCAAGTAACATTTAAGTATTGGATTGAGCGCATCTAGTTTCTCTGTTACTAGCAAAGTTATTGCTATACCGCATTATGTGGACATTAAGAGTTTTTAGATACTGATGTTATATTTGGTGGGACTATAGCAATTCCTGTTGATTAGAAAACTGCATCATACTTGAATAGACGTTTGAGGTGAATTGTGAATCAATGAACCTTGCTTACAAGTAAGGGCATTCATGCATTAATGAATTCATATTTTTGGTGATTGTACTGAGAGCTCCTTCTGTACAATTAAATTGCATTCTTGGTGCATTGGTATTGCTACCATGCTTGTGCTTAATTATTCTAAATGTTCTAATTCAGGGGTTTGCAGTCTTCAGCCCTGAAACCGCATTGCTTTTTAGAGACTTATGACTCTTGACATTGATCAAACCCTTTTTGTTGATTTTTTTTAGAAAACAGTTATCCCTATATCTAAATGCTTTTGTAATTTATAAAGGCAATAACTGGAAACAAACAGACTAGAAGTTGAAAAAGGAAAACAAGCAGGCATCCGTCACAGAATTGTTATGACACAGGAAGAGACCATTTAGCCTCATGTCAGATCTGGCTATCCAAAAGAATAATTCACCTAGTGTCACTTGGCCACCTTCTCCCTATAGCCCTACACATTTTTCCTCTTCGGATAACTATGTGTCTCTGTCTTGTTTTCAATATAATTGGCAAATGAGTAACAGCATTGGATGAGCAGATTGAATGTATGGTAGCTAGGTTTTCCACTGGTGCCAAGTTATGTAGGAAAGTAAGTTGTGAAAATAAGGCAGGGAGTATGCAAGAGGATATAGACAGGTTAAGCTGATGGTGTAATGACACAGAGACAGATGATCAGCTTTTCAGCCTTTGTTTTTGCAGCACAGTCTTGGAAAACCTCTATAGTTCCTAACCAGCCTTTTTAAATAACCAATCTCTGACACTGTGAATAATTAATTCCAGACACTGGTTTTGTATCTTAAACAAAGACTTAACAATTTATTAAATGCACAATAACTTCAGAGAAAAATTCAACAACAAAGTAATCTGATAAATGTTTATGCTTTAAACATGAAACATTGTTTTCAGCCTCCATTCACACAAAAGTTAAATACAGTTATCGGATAAGTAAAAGAAAATAACAGAACTGGCCAGATAACTTGAATGGTTTTCACGATGCTTGTGGACATTGATGTGGACATCTTGGTTGCTTTTCTGGACACATCGATCAGGGTCACCTTGTCAATTCACTCAGATAATAATAGTAATAATTCTAACTCAGCTTTCTACTCTTTGGGCATCTGGAAGCTGCTGTGAGAGATTAAGCAGGGAGCTTTCAAATCTTCATGTTGTGTCACCAGCAGCCAATCTCATCTCTCCAGAAAACATAGCTCAAAAAACCAACTTCAGCTATGGGCCTGCCATGATAGACTGACTGTCTCTTTTCAAAGCCCCAGTTACCATTCAGCATTGGCCATCTGCTTGAACATAAAGTCTCTTCCAGGCTTGCCAGAACTATTTTCTATGAACTCACCTCACTAATAGCCAACTTCTCTTAATCTGTTTAAACATAGTGGTCTTCCTGGGGCTTGCTGTGTCTGTGAAAAATCAGCAAGTTCTAACAATAGAGTATAAAGCAAGTAAATATAAATTTTGAAAGTAGTATACTACTTAAATGGCAAGAGTTTGACAGATTCAATGGTCCAAAGGAATCAGGGTCCCTTGTACATGAATCACAGAAAGTTAGTACTATATGCAGGTTCAGAATGTGATTAGGAAGGCAAATATAATTTAATTTATTGCAAGGGGACTGGAGAATAAAAGTAGGGAAGTTTTGCTGCAGCTGTACTAGAAGTTGGTGAGATCATGTTTGGGGTAATGTATACAGTTTTGGTCTCCTTATTTGAAAAAAAGGAATACACAATTCCTTTAGAAACAGTTCAGAGATGGTTCATTCAACTCTTTTTCCTAGGATGCAGGGCTTGTTTTATGATGAAAGATTGAAAAGATTTGATAAAAATTGAAAGAACTGCAGATGCTGTAAATCAGGAACAAAAACAAAGTTGCTGGAAAAGCTCAGCAAGTCTGGCAGCATCTGTGAAGGGAAAAACAGAGTTAACGTTTCGGGTCCGGTGACCCTTCCACAGAACTTATTTTCTCAAAGGGTCATTAGGGTGTGTGGAATTATCTTCTCCAGTTCTAAGGAGGGGTCACCGGACGCGAAACGTTAACTCTGTTTTTTCCTTGAAAAGATTTGATATATGTTCTTTGGAGTTTAGAATGCCAGGTGTCCTTATTGATACATAAAGATATTAAGAAGACTAGTTAGGGTGTGTACCATGAGTATATTTCCTCTTGTAGGTGAGACGAAATCTGAGAAACCTAGTTTAAGCATATGATGTCTCCCTTTTAAGACAGATATGAGGAGAATTTTTATTTTCTTAAAGGGTCATTAGGGTGTGTGGAATTATCTTCTCCAGAAGGTAATGCAATCTGGGTCATTGAATTTATTCGAGTTTGTTAAACAGATTTTTGATCATCAAGAGCTGAGGGTTATGGGTCAGGGTCAAACTGGAGCTGATACCACAACCAGATCAGTCATGATCTCATTGAATGGTGAAGAAAGCTTGATGGACCAAATAGTCTGCTCCTGTTCCATTGCATCTTTTAAGATGCTGCACTCTGACTACATTTTTGAAAAATGGCTTTTCACTATTAAGGCGGCCAATTCCTATTCTAATGCATTTGCTGCTGTTCAGTGAAACAATGAATCATAAGTGTGGATTTCAACCTGGATGGAGATTGACATAGGTTAGGTACAGACGTTTGGGTTTTAATGTTTGATCCGTGAGTGAGTGTTATCTTATAAAAATATTTTCTGCCGAAGATGGTGTGAATAGTCTAAGGTGAGGCATCTTCTGACGATCTTTCTTCTCTATTGTAGGGATGGGACATACATGGAATTATCAGAAAACAACACAGCCAAGACTTGATAGAATAGGAGATCAGAGTTCACATTGCTCTTTGGCATTGGTGTGTTTCCTTTTATAAGAGTACTGCCTCTATGTCAAGTGAGAGTGTGTGGGAATGGAGGTTAGGAGGTTGTTTCCTTTTTCATTCTCTTAAGAGACCACTGAACAATTTTTGGTGACTCAACATTAAGAATTTAAGTTAGTATGCAGAAAATGCTTGTGATCAAATGATTCTCCATATAGCTGCCCAGAAGCTGTGAATATTTTGCTGTCATTTCTATTGAGGTACAACATACCTTCCTTGTTCACTACCACAGTGCACGCTTAACATATGAGTTGTTTCTTTGAGCTGTAACTGTTTATGTACTGGATTAGACTTTAGAATCTTGGAAAATGTTGCTTGTTTCTCCTTTATTTCATCCTTTGCAATCCTTTTTAATCTGCCCTTTAGTGGCACACATTGTTATTATGCCGTAGAGGTAAAATGAAATTCTACCACACATTTAAATACCTGCTTTCTCTTCGTGCCAAAGGGCAAAAGTTTCTCAATTTTCCATCCATCTTCTTCAAAGAGGCTTCTTTTGCATCAGCAAAACCAGTAATTATAAGTATATCCCCAGTGTACTGCGCATCAATCCGCACCTACCCCGCCCATATACCCATTGATCTACTAATATAGAGTTTGAACGCTGCGATTCAATTTAAGTGTGAGTGCATTTATTTTAATATTTTTTTGTTCACATGTTATCTTTGAGTTCTCCTAACATAGTACCATCACTATTTAGCACCTTTTTCAGATTAAAGGTCAATTGTAAACTTTCCTGAAGGGCCAAAAACTATTAAATGGTGATTTCATCCTGAAGAATAGACCTGATCACTCCAAGCAGTAAATATAATTACATGGTACATTCCCAAGTCACACTTGATTTACACATGGAGATTCCTTGACACTGATCCAGCTCCCTTAGAGCCAGCTGTAATACTGAACAGAACCTCTGACAGTCCTATTTATATCTGTCAGCCAGGGCTTCCTGATTGGACTAGGATTAAGTGCCCCAATCGGAGAACTCCTATTCCATGAGGTCCACCTGGCTGACTTCATTACAATCACTACATCCATCCTCCTTCACATCTGAGGACATAGGCTGGTTCTTTATTTTGTAGCTCCACACATCAAGGGGAATTTTAGCATCAGGTCAGGTTCCTCCATTTCTACCTGTGATATGGGCAGTGTGTAACGCAAAGCAGCTTGTCTCTTGCACCTAGAACATCTCAGAAGAAATTCATTTGCCTCTTCAGGCAGCAATACAGCCACTGTGTCTCTCTCAGATTCTGAAGTGTCTTCAACACTTGATGGAGAAGGAGAACCCACAGGTTCCAGAACAGTTGGAAAGGGAGTCAAGGAGCTGGCTACAGTTTGCTCTGACACCATTTGCGAGTTTGCAGCTTTCATATGGTCCACATGCCCGTTCAGGACCGTTACCTCCACCACCACACCCCTCCCCCCGCTCCCCACAACCTGGTCCAGGAAGATCAGATCTAATCTGATGTGGTTTTTTTCTCCCCCTTAACAACTGCTGGAGCTATCCTTATAGTTGCATGACGGGTGGTCCTATAATCAAATAAGAACGGGGACAATTTAGTATCTACTGAAGCTGTGGGCTGTTTCTTTAAGCCTGCCTTCAAAGTTTGGACTGCTTTTTCTGCCAGACCATTGGATGATGAATGGTTTGGAGCTGTCCTTACATGACAAATACCAATTCGACTTTAGGAAACAACTCAAAATCCCTGCTGGTAAATGATGGCCTGTTATCTGTGTCCAACACTTCCAGGAGTCCATATGTTGCAAAAGATGCCTGCAGTTTTTCTATTATTGTCCCTGTGTTTGACGAATGGACTCTATGCACATCAAGCCATTTTGAGTGTTAGCTCATAGGTGGCTCAATGGAGAGGAATGCCCAGTAGTGTATGCATCCAGGACTTTGGCCCCATGAAAGAACCTGCATGGTCAACATGTAACTGGGTCCAAGGTTTACCTGGCCATTCTCATGAATGTGGGGAGTTGCTGGTATTCGGGGCACTGGCCCACCAACGCAGCTATGTCTGCATCCAATTCTGGCTGCCAGACATAACTTAATGCTAACATTTTGAAAACCCCTGGATGACCCTGGTAGAGTTCAGCCAGTGTCTGGTGGTGACCTTTGCTTGGGATAATCAATCTTGCTCCCCATAATAATATGCCATCCTGTCCCGTGATCTGGTCTCTCCAGGTCCAAAAAGGTTTCAATTTTGGTTGCAACGGCCCTTTCATTTCTCCCATCATGACTTAGCTGTTTCAGTTTTGCCAGGATCAGATCTTTCTGGGCCCAAAGTCTGATATTGTCAAATATGATTGGAAGTGTGTCCAGAACATTTAAAACCATGATGAACTTTTCCAGTAGCGGTACCACCAGTGGTGTATCTGCCACCAAGAGGTGGCTCATTGCATCCGCATTTTGCTACTTGTACTCCTGAACGGTGTTCCAACTTGTAATTATACACACTTAGTATTAGAGTCCACCATTGAATTCAGCCTATGGGTGGCTTGTCCTCTCTGAGTAGACCTAGGAGTGGTTTATGGTCCATTATTATTACAAATTTATGTCCATAAATGTATTGGTGGAACTTCCTAACTCCAAATATGACCGCCAAACCTGCCTTCTTTATCTGGGCATATTTATGCTCTGCATTACCTAAAGTCCTGGATGCATACACTATTGGGCATTCCTCTCCATTGAGCCACCTATGAGCTAATACTACCCCAATGCTGTAAGGGGAGGCATTGCATGTCAATACCAGATCTCGCTTGGGATCGTAGTGTACCAACACCTTAGAGGATGATAGCTTCTTCACTACCCTGAAAGCTATGACTTGGCTACGTGACCATGTCTAAGGCTGACCCTTTTTTAAGACTTAATGCAAAAGTACCAAGTTGGAGGCCAGATTATGTATGAACTTCCTGTAATAATTCACCAGTTCAAGGAAAGACCTATGGTCCAGCACTGATGTGGAAGCTAGGGCAACTTTGATTGCTCTCACTTCATCCTTCAATGGGCGTAACCTGGTCTTGTCACCTCTATAGGCAAAATAGGTCATTCGGGGTGCCTAGAACAAATGTATTTCCCTTCTAAGGCATGTGCCTGCCTGGGAGAAATGTCTAAGGACTGTGTCCAAGTTCTCGAAGTGCCCTTTGTTGGTTTTCCTTGTTTATTAGCATGTCATCAAGTAAATGGCGACCTGGAGTAGACCTTGTAAAATGTTCTCCATCATCCACTGAAAACTTGCACAGGCTGATGATGCCCCAAATGGCAGTGTCATATATTGGTACAAACCCTATGTGTATTAATTGTAACATACTTCTGGAAATCATCATCTAACTGCAAATTGGAGGAATGCAGTTTGTGAAGAACAGGCCCCTCTGCCAGCTTTGTGTATAAATCCTCTGTGCAAGGGATTGGGTATCCAGCTGCGAGAAGCAGTTCACCATTTGTTTAAAATCTCCACAAAGGCAAACTGACCTATCGGGCTTCACAATCGATACGATTGGTGCTGCCCATTCTGCAAACTGGACTGTTTTAGTTGATTCCTTCATTTTCTAGCCGTCTAATATCTGCCTCTACGTTTGTCTGTAAGGCTAATGACACCGAGCAGGCATTGCAGAATCATGGAATTGCTTCCTGGTCAACATGTAAGGTGGCCTTGCCTCCTTTGATAGTCCCTAGGCATTCCCGAAACAATTCCGGGTATTTAATTAGGACTTCACTCAGGCAGCCGTTTTCCAATTGAAAAATGTTGAGCCAATCTAGGTAAATCTTTCTCAACCAATTTTGCCCTATCAAGTTTAGGCCTGAGTCTTTTATTAACTGAACCATCTGCTTCTCATGAGAGACTGGAACCGAAGTTGTACCCTTAATCTGTGAAGGTTCTCAGTCTAGCTGATAGCTTGTGCAAATGTAAGGGTTGGAGCCACAGTGAATTGTGTTGAAGACTGGTTCTGTGATCACTGAAATGGCTGTGCTGTTCTGCTTGGGAATTTGCTAAGCAATTTAACTGTTCCAAATCAGAAGTAGGTGGACTTTCCAATCTATGAGTTGTCTTACTCAATTTAGGTCTAGTGGGACTCTTTTTGTTGTCTCAAGTCTGCATACAGGCAGCAACTGCAATGGCTTGCCGGCCTAGCTCCTGAAGAAAATTTTAACAGTTTGATTGATGCATAGCTTCGTTTTGGGGTTTTGCTGTGGGCTGACCTAGAGTTCCTCAGTTCAGGATATTTCATGAGTGAGGCTATGCAATTGCCTTCACTCAAGTGGCGTTCTCCAAGCTTCGTTGGACTAGCGAGGGTGTCCACTTCCATCGGAATACCCTGCAACTCATAGGCTCCACTTGCTGCATTTTCAGCTATTAGGCTGGTTACATCATTAATCCCACATACCGTACAGTCTTTCAGCATCTCATTAAGGGTTAAACGAAACCACATTCTTCTGCCAGTCGTCTTAACCTAGTCACAAATCCTGATACAGAATCTCCTGGTTCCTGGATTGCCAAGTAAAACTAGTAGCGTCTCAGAATTAGAGGTGGCTTGGGTCATAATATTCCTTATCTAAATCCATCAACTGTTGAATGGTTTTGGTATCTGGAGCCTTGGGGAAAGTTAGGCTCCTAATAACTGAAAAAGTTGCAGGCCCACTAGCTATCAGGAGGATTACTTGTTGCATTTCATTTGTCCCAATGTAATTTGGCCAGAAAAAGTAATGCATTCTTTCCACATATGGCAAGATCGAACGAGTCAACCTTCCCAAATAATGACATGATGCCAGAAATGCTTATCCCAATTCAAAGACAACTGTTTTGAGCGAATTTCTTCAGGAGTGTGTTTTTTTTTTCTCGTTGCTACTGAAATTATTCCAAAGAGGCCAGTCACCAAGTCATCTTTTATTTACATGTGGAGAGTCCTTGACAATGATCCGGCTCTTTATATCTGTCAGCCAGTCCTCTCCTGGACCAGACTAACAGCCCCGATCAGGGAATTCATATTCTGTGAGGTCTACCTGACTGACTTTGTTACAGTCACTACACATCCAATAAAAACTGCTGAGATTTTCTATTTTTTTAAATTATAAAATAAATTGACCTGGTATTGAATACTGAGTTGCACAAAAATTCACCAAGGATCCTTAAACAGCACCTTCACTTGCAAATATGTTACTGTTCTTACAGTGTCACTAGGTCAAATCCTGCAGCTCCTTCCCTCCTAGCATTGTGGGTATATCTACAACAATGGACTGCAGTGGTTCAAGAAGGTACCTCACCACTACCTCCTGAAGACAGTTAGAATGGGCAGTAGATGCTTGCACAGCCAGTGAAGCCAACATCCCATGAATGAATTTATAAAAATCAGAAAACTCCCAAGATTACATACAAACAAGGAGCAGAAATAAGATAATGGGTTTGGATCTTTTCTAAGAAAATAAAGGACCAATAGAACATGTTTCTTCCATATGTAATGAGTGTTTGTTCCTTTTTGTGTGACTTGTGTTACTTAATCTTACTTAGAGCCCCACAGACCCAGAGTCCAGTACCATGTGATCTGACATCAAGAAGCATTACTGCTTTTACACGTACTCAACTATATCCAGAGTAACACTTCCTTTTACTTTACAAAATGGCCTGGCTTTTTGTTTCTTTGACTGTCATTCATTTCCTTGCTATTTCTCTGTCTCTCTTCCACCACCCCTCTCCTTCCCTCTGGAGATTGGGTAAGTATCAAGTATTTCATCCTATGCCTGCCTTGTGCTTTGTAGGGTGATGGATAGGCTTCGGGGAGTCAGGAGGTGGTTTACTCGCTGTAGAATTCCTAGCCTCTAATCTACAGTTATAGCCATAATATTTTTATGACTTTTCGAGTTCAGTTTTTGATCACTGGTGACCCCCCAGATGTTGATAATAGGCAATTCAGTAGTGGTAATGGTATTGAATGTCAAGGGGCGATGGTTAGGTTCTCTCTCACCTGAGCTGATTGCCTGGCACTTGTGTGGTGTGAATGTTACTTGCCACCTGTCAGCTTAAGCCTGGATATAGCCCAGGTTTTGCTGCATTTGGAAGTGGACTGCTTCGGTATCTGAGGAGTCACAAGTTGTGCTGAACATTGTGCGGTCATCAGTGAACATCCCCAATTCTGACCTTATGATGGAGATTAGGTCATTGATAAGCATCTGATGATTGTTTGGCCTAGGACATGATCTGAGGAGCTCCTGTAGGGGTTGAGGTGATTGATCTCCAACAAGCATGGCTGTCTTCCTTTCTGTCAAGTGTAACTTCAACTAGCAGGATGCCTAGACTAATTGAAATCTATCCATTTAGCACATAATGCCACAGAATATGGTGGAGCATATCCACAATGTGAAGATGGGACTTCATCGCCACAAGAACTGGCGGTGGTCAGTCTTACTGATAGCCATGGGCAGATGCATCTGTGTGGGCAGATTGATGAAGCTGAGGCTGAGGCCAAATAATTTTTTCCCTTTTTTTTGGTTTCTCCGCCACCTGTTGCAGACCAGCTCGGTCAGCAGTGGTGCTATTCAGCCATTCTTGGTGACAGACATTGTCTAGTTGGGAGATTTCTCTGCACTCAGTGCTTCCTCCAAGAGGGCCTTAATGTGGAAGAGCACTGATTCTTCAGCTGAAGGTGCAGGTGTGGGAGTAATTAGGTGTACATGGTAATTAAGGAGGTTTCCTTGTCAATGTTTGATCTGATGCCTTGAGAGTTCATGGGATCCAGTGCCAAATTTGAGGATTCTCAGGCAACTCCCTCCCAACTGTATACCCCTGTGATGGGTGTCCTGCTGGTGGGACAGGACGTATCCAGGGTGGTTTGTGGTGTGATATCAATGCTGGATTTTTAATAGCTTATTTCTTTTAATGCTGAACAGCACTGGAAGTGTGTGCACCCCAGTACACTTGAAAAAGCAACCATAAAATGAATAGAAAAAGCAAATTTTTTTTTAGGTTTTCATTTTAGCCCACAGTATTTGTAGGATTAGCTATTAAAAGCTGTAAAAATTCCATTGGAGCCTATATTTAAGTAGGCTAGCCTGTCGCATTTTTATAAAATGCCTAGTTTGTGAAAATACTTTGAAATTATGAGGGATGAGGGAAAAATGTCTGCATTCACCCATCATTAAGTTGCTGGAGCTAATGAGACTATTTGTAAAAAGCTCAGCAGGGCAATGGTGGTGGCATGGCAGAGCTTGGCGCATCATGTTAGATCCCTTCTGGGTCTGACAACGATGGGTGTCTTTCTACATCAGCTGAATTACCTCATGCTGGCTAAGCACAGTGTAGACAAAGCTCCTTGATGGCAATTCATTTTGTCAGAGTCACTGCAGAATTTATTTTGGAAAAAATCCATTGTACTCTTGTTGCAAAGGAAATTGAGGCAGCCTATGAAATAGTGTGCTCAGTGATTTGGATGCTGTGGCTATAAAGGATATGGTATACTGAGGCAGCAAATAGATGTTGCTGTGCTGGTTTCAATAAAATTGTGTCAGAATTTAGGTCTACAAAATTTCAAGGGTGAGAAATTGGGCATTTTACCTCCAGTTTTGGGTACTATTAGGGACCCTATTGCTTAAAATGAAATCCAAGGAATGTGCATGTTGCAAGTGAATAATACCAGATGCCATATCGATGGTGTTTGCATGTAACATACACCAGGAATATGCAAAGTAGTCATATCAACACTTCAGTCAATTTGCAATACTATTTTGAAGCTTAATACTTTGGCTAACATCCTTTCTTAACCATAAATAAATACGCATGAAGCACAGCAAGGACAGCAACACTTTCCACGCACTTGCTGTCCCCACCTCTGCTATTTGTATGGGTATTTTTAATGTCTCACAATTTGCAATCTATCTTTGCATGATGAAGATATTTAGGGCACACATTTCAATGAAAGCTAACTTAATTGCTTTAACTGAAGACAAGCAGAGAGAACTGTCAGTTTCATGTGAGTTTCAAGCTTTTCATGTAGCATAATCGAAAGGAATTCCACTCCCTCAAAGCAGTGGAATCTGAGTAAAGCCAGCCAATTATACAAGATAATGTGAGATATTCTGGCTACAGTCGTGATTCCTTCATTCTGCAGCAATCCATTATGCCACCAACATTCAAGCCACCAGGGCAAACCAAAAGTTGGCACAAGGGTGAGAAAGCTGTCTGCTAACAGCAGGACTAATACCTGCTGCCTAGCCCACACACCTATGAAATGTGCAGAGGATAAAAACATTCCTACCACAAGTACCATGATGGAACCATCTTTGGTGTGCTGTAATAATGTTTTTGCTGTGTGGAGGAGCCCTTCAGAAATCAGTAGATTGGGCTTAGATTTGTAATGTTCTGGTCTGTGTGGCATAATCTTGTCACCATGAATGGATAGCACTTACCACCAGCTATATGGTGACGAGCTGAGAATTTTGGAATAGAAAGATGATTAGGAGGCCTAGTAGCTTTTAGGGAGAAAGAAGAAAAGGAAATGAAATTTTGTCTTTTCTTGGGATGTCTATGGTGAACTCATCTGAGCGCAATACGAGTAATCTCAATCCCAATTCTAATTCCTCAGTCACCAACAATCCAACTCTTCATTAAAGCAAAGTACTGCAGATGCTCTAAATCTGATATAAAAACAAAAAAAGGTTCAAAAATCAAGTGAAAAGTATAACTAATACTTTGAAAGGATGATCATTCACCAGAACCCTTACCATACCTTTCTTTTGTTGTTGAACTCTTGGTAACAATGCAAAAATAAAAGTCACCACAAAATAAACATGCCATTATAAACCTATAAATAAAACCAGACCTTTTGCTTATAAATGTCCTTTTAAGGATAACCATAAACCGCTCTGGGCCAAATAGGCCTGGCTTCATACTCCACCATGTTTGCATGAATGGAGGTGGTCTAGGCAGACTTGGGCCAGGATTAGACAAGAACAGGGCCACTAGTGTAATGGCAGGGGTAAGAGGACGGTCATTGCACGTACTTTGGCGGGTGTAAGAGGATAAATGTTATGTTATGGAGAGAGGACAGTTGTTGCATGAATTTTGGAGCCATAGTGACACCATCATTAAATACCAGAGATTAAGATGCTGCTTAGACAGAGTCTAGTTGTGTATGTTTCTAGTTAGAGTTTTATTTCTAGTTTATACACCATAGATTGATTAATTACTCCCCATATTTATATACCCAGTTCTCACCCAATTAACCCTTAATTAATATATCAGGCTGTTTTCTACTTTCATAAGGCCTCAGGCTTCCTGGCCAGACCATTATAGATGATAATATCCAATATGTTTTCTGTTCAACAATTCTCATGGAGGACAGGTTGCTGGACTACTGGGAGATCACTCCACAGTCGAGATAGCTGGAAAGCTGAACTGGACCGCAACGCCTAGGTACTGGGTGGCTGCTGCTTGAGATGAAATGGAAACTGCATCATTAGCCATACAATGCTGCATCATGGATTTTTTTTTTTTAACAAGTCTTTGCATGGTGTTGGCCACCACGTTCAAGCTAGAAAGGATGGTCCCAACGTACTATACAATGCCTGTGACAAGTTAGTGCTGCAATGATGCATTTGAGCTAAGGTGATTAATTCCTAACAACCATAACACATTTCTTTATATTAGGTATGACTCCAACTAGCAGAGAGTTTTCCCTCAATTTCCACTGACAGTCATTTTGCTAGGGCAAAGTAAAAACCGAAAGAACTGTGGATGCTGTAAAACTGGAGCAAAAACAGAAGTTGCTGGAAAAGCTCAGCAGGTCTGGCAGCATCTGTGAAGAAAAAATCAGGGTTAATGTTTCGGGTCCAGTGACCCTTCCTCAGAACAATTTTGCTTGGGCTCCTTGATGCCACAGTCAAATGAGGCATTAATGAGGCAGTCATTTGCATATCACCTTTGGAGTTCAACTCTTTTGCCCATCTTTTAATCAAGACTTTAACGAGGTCAGGAACTGAATGGCCCTTGTGGAATCCAAACTAAACGTCAGGTTGAAAAATAAAAAAAAATTCAAAGAAATCTTGTTACAATTACCATCAGAAACCAGTGCTTCCAGTTGGTTGTGGTTTTCTCTCACAATTGGCACAAACTCAGATAAGCAGGTTTCCATAAATAATTAATAAGAACGCGTGTTTGTGTGCCAGTCTATAGGAAAAGAAAACAAATTAAATGGCATGTTTATAAAAATTGCCAACACCAGCAAGGCTGTGTGCCATTGGTTACATTTAGTTTCATTTTGAATACAAGCGTACCATGTTTACCTGCTAACGTGTTTTTAATTATCTCCTGTTTCCCTAATGTGCTTAAGTGGATCTGATTATTTCAGCATTGCGAGCTACTGACAATGAGGCCTGTATTTCCCTTGCTGGAGCCACTGTATTTGGGCAGTCGAAAGGCCATTTGATTAAATTAAAAGTAAATTGGCTTTCTGCAGCCAGCTAAAACATGGGAATGGAATTTATTTGGAGGTGAAGGGGGAGTTTTATTACATTGCACCACCGTCCCCCCACGTCAGAATTAAATCCTGGCCAGGAAGGCCTATGGTTGACCTTTTCACCCATTACCATGGACGACAGTTGCTTCTCTGTGGGTAGCCTGATCAAAGGCCTGGCCATTGGGCAGAGATTTGTCAACTGGGAGCCATGCCACTGCCCTCCTCTCCTTGCAACCACAACTGGAGAAGCCTCTGGACCTTCAGAGATCCTGGGACTCTGGAACAGGAAGGTAAATGGTGTACTTGTTGGGGATGCAGTGGCCTACTGGTATTACCACTGGAATATTAATCCAAAGGCCCAGATAATATTCTGGGAACCCAGGTTTGAATCCCACCATGGCAGATGATGGAATTTGCAATTGATAGAAAAAAATCTGGAATTGAGAGTCTGATGATGACTATTAAACCAACGTCGATTGTCGGGAAAAAAATTAATCTACTTCATTAATGACCTTTAGAGAAAAGAGTCTTTATCTGGTCTGGTCTACATGTACCTCCTGACCCACAGCAATGTTGTTGACTCTCAGCTAGGGATGGGCAATGAATACTAGCCTAGCCAGTGAAGCCAACAACCCTGTGAATGAATTAAAAAAAAGTCATGACCTCTGGCCAGCAGATCTCACTAGGTGGGACCTCTGCCTTGCGCACTTGAGTCCAGGGGAAGATACGCTGGTAGCCATACCGTTGAATTGTGATTTGGGTGCGTATTTCACTGCTGTCTAGCCAAGTTATGAGATCTTTGACACTTCAAGCAGATCCTGCCCTTCAGTCCAAAAATGAAATAGAGTAACTTCCCTCCCATGACCTCGATCTAACCTACTGGTCCTCATCTTAATATTTGGCTGAATTATGCAGGCAATTTTTCTGAGTTACTAGGTAGACACTGCTCTTCCATCCTCTTTCACCCGCTGTAAACTTGACCTCATCACAATTACTGCCCACATCCTGACTGACACGAAGGGTGAAATTTTCCATTTTTGGATTCCGTCCAATCAAAGGTTGAAATATTGAGAACATAGGAGTGCCACAGAGGAAGCCACAGATGCTGGGACATAATTTCCTAGATCCCCAGAGACAGGTTTGGCACCAAGATGGTAATAATTATTTGAAGGTGTGGGTGAGTTTTCGGGGGTCACAGAGAGGGAGATGAGATGTGTCTGAAGTGAGGACAAGGGAGATGGCTTTCAAAACTTACAACTCTGCCCCACATCCATTCTCTCGCTCTCGCACTAATGAGCACAGATCAAGAGGCACTCCACCCACCCAACCACACAAACTGATAGTCAACCCACACATAGATTACAGTTGGGTAGGGAAACTGTTTCTTGTCCTGTTGGTTGAGTAAATTGACCAATTAAGGGACTTAATTAGTAGTGGCAGTGCAGCAAGGTCTGCCATTAACCTTCTCATCCCGAACTTAGTTTGTGATGTTGTGTGAAGAAGGTGGGTATCTCCCTCGTGTCAACCTGCCCCATTATCTGCCTTTTCCTCCCATGTTTCCTGCCATTTCTCAGGAGGGGAAAAGTCTGCCGTCGTAAATCTCAACCACCTCCTCGTCATCTATGTGAACCCAGATATGGTGACAGTTACAGAGGCATAGAGATATACAGCAAGGAGACAGATCTTTCAGTCTAGCTCATCCATTCCGTCCAGGTATCCTCGATAAATCTAGTCCCATTTGCCAGCATTTGGCCCATATCCCTTTAAACCCTTTCTATTCATGTACCCATCCAGATCCCTTTTGAATGTTGTAATTGTACCAGCCTCCACCATTTCCTCTGGCAGCTCATTCCATACACATGCCATCCTCTGCGTGAATATGTTGCCTCTTACTTCCCTTTTAAATATTTTGCTTCTCACCTTAAACCTATGTCCTCTTGTTTTTGACTCCCCCACTCCAGGGAAAAGACCTTGTCTATTCACCCTATCCATGCCCCTCATGACTTTATAAACCTCTATTAGGTCACCCCTCAGTCTCTGACGCTCCAGGGAAAATATCTCCAGCCTATTCAGCCTCTCCCTGTAGCTCAGACCCTCCAACCCTGGCAACATCCTTGTAAATCTTTTCGGAACCTTGTCAAGTTTCACAAAAAATTGTTTGGATTTTATTGAAATAAAACAAAATATTGATGTTTCACTAAATTAAAGTACTGTCTTTTCACAAAGTTGTTGCTTACAACAGGGACGTGGAAAAAGGGATGGAAGCCAGGAGATTGCAACACCTTGTAATCAGAACCTTGCAATCTATGGGTAGTCGTGCCATAAAGTCTGCCGACAGAAGGATCTGCCTGAGTTTTTCTTATAAACAGTGCCTGAGAAGACTGAAAGTCTCTGGCCAACTGAGATATGTCATCTAGGAACCAGACCCGTAGTAATTTTCCACCAGAATAATAGGCTTGTCAGTGCATGTGAAGCAACACTAAATTATTGTACATCTATATGTTTTTACATAGTTTCTAGTGTCATTAATCATAGTTGACCAATAAACATTCTAATGATGCATTACACAGGAAAAGAATGTTGTGTTCAGACATCTTTGTGACTTAGCAAAACAAAAAGGAGGGCTGCCAAGTCTAACAATCCCTGTAGACATCAATAACATAATAAGAACCATTGCCATGACCACTCCCACCAACCTAGCAGGATCATTTCTCCCCACCAGGACAGGTCAAAACTTCCAGAGTCCTTCAATAATCATTCTGCTGCTTTAGTTTTCCAGATCTGAATATTAACAACAGGATGCACCATAGTAACTTGCCATTTCCTATATCTTCAAGAGTTCACCTGGTTTATTCCCTTCAATTTTCATGGAAATCAAACTCCTCCGGTTGTTAGTACATAACAGTTCACTGGCTCCCCCAAACCCTTTGGCTCTGTATCTCAAACAGCAGCTGACCTTTTTCTGAGTGTGATGTGAAAAGGTGTTAAAATTGAAGCTGGACATGTCAATAGTTTTCTGTTTGATTCTTTCTCCCCATGGCAACCTGATTACCGGACTGTGTCCACACTGGGGTTATTTATCATGACTCCACCATCCCCCTTTTCAAAATGTTAAAATTCAGTTAAAAGGGACATTTTGAAACATTGCTGCTTACAAATTTCAGCATTCTTGCCTCAAGCGATTTCTTTCGTATGGCTCGATTTTCTCAAGTTTAGGGTGATATTCATGTCAGTGGTGTGGCTATTAAGGCTATACCTGAAAAGGATAATAATTTCATATGCAGTTTAATTTACCAAATGTGCTGGAAATGATCATATTCTAAGTGTTAGTGTACTTTACCAACTTAAGCAATCATGATTATTTTATTCTTGGGTAAACTGAAGCTGCTGTATTGTTCAGCCAGGGCAAACAGACAGTGGACAGCATATTCACTTCAGGGCAAGAACTGATTTTTGTCATTTTACAAAGGCCAAAAGAGTATTGCTTGAATAGTACTTGAGCAACCTAAGGACTGCAGTAGTTCAAGAAGGCAGCTCAGCACTACCTTCTTTAGGGTAATAGGATTGGCAATAAATGGAGGCCTATCCAGTGAACCACATCCCACTTATGAAAGAAAGATGCTTGGTATTTTTGAGAGCCCTTTCCATTGTCTGGATCAGTTAAGGCACCCTGTAGTATCATTCATAAGGGTTCAGGAATTGCTGTATCCTTCATAATTTGGCCATATTACAAAGGGATTGGGCCTTCCAAGCACAGAAAGAAAACAGGAAGAAAGGGCTGGAGACTAATTTCTTGATCAAGAAGTAGATGCTCAGGAGAGAGAAACTGGTGCACACGCTACCAGGTGAGGAATGGTCAGCAAATCTTTCTACTAGAAGTAATAAACCCCCATCAACAGAAATCAAAAGTGTCCCAAATAATGCTTGTCTTTTTTTCAGATGACTATGACTAGTTCTGTGATGCCACTGACATGTCTCAGAAAGAGGAAATTTCCAAAACATGAATCGCTGTGTAGGAAAGATAATATGAGCCTTTAATTCTGATGATGCACCAAATGCACGGAATTATCAAGTATTTATATATTTATTTCGTCGTGTCCCTTCATTTTGCTGTATTGCACCATTATCACTACTACAACTACTACTTTTCTTGCAGTGCTTGAGTCTAACTTTTCATTTCCAAGCGGCCTCACTGCCAAGACCGTGGTTATGAGTAAAAATATACTAATGGAGCTCTAGTGGACTTTTTGTTCAGTGGTATCCTTGTAAGGAACTGCTTTGGTGTTTTATTACTTGAAGGTTGAATGTCTACCGGGAGGCCCAGGCCACGTGCTCCATCCTGTGTCAACATTTAAAGTCATTTAAGACTATGAACGGTGATATTATTATCCACAGTCATTCATTAAAGATCCAAAGCATTCAGCATTAGCTCATGCATGAAAGCAGGCTATTATTTCCTAAAGCCTTTTCTAGCGTGTTTTTAGGGTCATTTCTGGAAGCTGCCATTGTTAGTTTTATACTAATTTTGTTCAATTGTATGTAGATTGTGGGCATTAACTGGGGATTTACATGTATTTTTCTGAATAGAAAATACTTAAACGATGGTAGTGGGATTAGTTGCAAGTTTGCAAATTTTATGGCTGTAAACAAATGCTTATAAAGTGCATAAAGATTGTCTCCATTTCTAGCATTTATAACCTGATTTTCTTTACAACAATTAGTGCTACCAATCCAGAACACAATTTCTTGACACTTTTAAGGTGCAGCCAACTCCTGCAGTTTAAAAGTGTCAAGAAATTATATTCTGGATTGGTAGTACTGGTTGTTATCTCCTAGAAAACTGCCAGTGCTCATCATTATGTTCTTCATAGTGTGCAGATATAATTTGTGAAACCTTTCACCCTATGCACCATCTAAAATGCACAAGAGGAGATTGTTTCCACTGTTTGAATACGAGACCTATGTTTTCTAAAGACTCTGTTCCTGCTTCTCAGCCTAGAAAGTTATTACTGTTCTTAACGGGAAAGGATGTGTTTCTCTTCCAGATTCTCATGCTTACTCGCACTGTGTGATTCATTTTGTTGTATACATTACCAGTGAGCATATCTGGACTAGTGCTTATTTAGGTAAGGTGGGACCTGTGAAGCTGAGAGACTGCTCTTCAGATCTTGTTTTCTGTCAAGATTCAGCATTATGAGGAACACATGGACTATATTTTGGGATGCACAATAAATTTCAAATTAGAAAGCTTGAAAGGGGAGCTTTCAAGTAATCAGAATGTCTAAAGGCAGGAAGAATGGATCAATCCCATTATGAACCTAAACCTGACAACTATTCTCCAACTTTGTGGACAATAGTCTGAATGGAGTATTGCATTTACAGTAGAATTATAATGTTGATGTAAATCAGTTTCACTTGTCACCCATTTATTAGCTAGATGCAACCTAAATCTGCGATCTGAGTGTGACCTGACATCAGTGAAGCAGAGCTGGACCAGCTGGAAGAATAAGTAATATTCAACTTTGCTCCAGATTTAGTTTGGAGCATCACTTCAATTACTAAATAATCAAATTCTAAGAGTGCCAATAACCTTAAGCTGTGTCATTCAAAACAGTAACTTTTGAGTTTGATATGCTGACATCTTAAATTGAAAAAGGAATAATCTCAATATAGAAATCTAGAATAAGTGTACAAACCTGCAGTGAAAAGAGAAGACGTACCTTTCACAATCTACCATGGATTTACCAGTTACTACAATGCTCATTGGTATACAAACAGTCAGCAGATGCATGTCTGTTTCACAATTATCCAGAGATCATTCCTTATATACAGCAGAATAAATCAAAGTGACTTCTTTCTTCTCTTTCTCCCCACTCAACGCATTATGCATTTACACTGATTGTGAGCATATTATCATAGTGACGTGATTGTTGAGCATCAGTTTGTTGCTATGAAGATTATACGAATGAGCATATGTCCATTGCCATAGTAACCCTTATGAATGAGTTATGGCCTATTGTCGTGGTAACAGTTATGAATGAGCAGTGGCTAGTTGCCAAGGATATGGTCCATTGCTGTCAAGATGGTGTGAATAAGAAAATATCCAGTGGCATGATTCCATTGGTTTCAAGAATACATACATGAGAAAGCTTTGAAATCATTAATCATATATAAAATTTATTTAAGAAGTCTGACCCAAGATGCAGAGTTTTATAACTTGAAAAAATTAAAGGTCAATGTAAAGTGTTATTCTCATAGCGAGAAAGAACCATTTCAATTTCTGCTAGAACTGAAGTTTTATCTCTCTATCTATGTATTCATATTACTTTGAATACTTCGGGCTGGGGAGGAGAGAGGAGACAAACAAGCAGTATTTTTTAGGTGATTTATGATCTTGATAATAAGTATGTGTAATATATTAAAGCCTGGTGTCTCAAGATCATGAATGGCCCAAGGTCGATGAATAGCAAAGACAGGTAAGTTGGAATTAATTAGACATGTTGCCTGAAGGTAGTGAGAAGTCAAAACATCCAGGGATCTTGATGCTCCTGATTGAAACATGTGCATGTCAGATAACAATAGGATTGGGTTCTACTAACAACTAAACAACCTCAAATACATAGAGCTGGAACTAGACAATGGTGGAAAGCTAGCACTCAAGGAGATGTACCATGATTTGAGTGGGACTATTAGAGCAAGCTAGGAAAAGTTTACAGACAGATGCAGATGTGACAGTGATAGTGGAATATGGAACACTCTGTGAGTGCAAACCAGTTGTATGCTGTTCAAAAAGTTACACACTAAACTGCCTAAGGGAGAGGATTAGAATTGCAGTGCTATTGTATAGACTTCTTTGTAGGTGTACTGCAGTGCATATACAATCTGAGGAGTTGATAGATCTTGTGTTGAAGCCAAAAGAATATAAATCTTTGTACTGTTACTTTTTATAGCTTGTCACAAGCATTGAAACTTGTTGATGTATACTGTAAATAGATACTAAAATACACATGAATTTTACACTACATTTGTAACATTGTTCACTACAAAACAAAGTCAAACAGAATTGTGGGTAACAGTACACCCCTACCCAATCAGTTCAATGCACGCTGTGCTCGCTTTGAACAGAAGGTCAGTGCAACAATATCACCTGTCCCATCAGTCTTGGATGCAACTGTACCCTTAGTCACTGCTGCAATGTTAGATTGGCCTTCTTAAGGGTGAACCCCTGGAAAGGGACCGGCCCAGTTGGAGCGCCCACCAATGCATTCAGATCCTGTGGGGACCAGCTGACAGGAGTATTTGCAGACATCCTCAACCTCTCCTTACTATAATCCTCACCTGCTTCAAGAAGACCACCACCATCATCCCAGTGCCAAATCAAAACCATGCAGCATGCCTCACTGACTACCGCCTGGTTGCTCTGACATCCATAATTATGAATTGCTTTGAAAGGTTGGTCATGGCTCACATCAACTCAACCCTCCCAGATTGCCTTAATCCCTTGCAATTCGCCAACCGGTGCAACAGGTCCACGGCAGATGCCAATCCACTGGCCCTACACTCACCCCTGTAACTTCTAGATAACAAGGATACTCACATCAGGTTCCTACCTATTGTCTACAGCTCTGCTTTCAACACTATAGTTCCAGACAAACTCATCTCCAAACTCTGGACCTAGGCGTCCACACCCTCTCTGTGACTGGATTCTCAACTTCCTGACCAACAGACCGCCGTCAGTAAGGATAGGCGACAACACCTCCTCCACGATAATCCTTAACACTGGTGCCCCACAAGGTTGTGTGCTTAGCTGCGTACCAAACCCCTTATACGCACACAACTGTGTGGCCAAATTCTGCTCCAACAGCATTTACAAGTTTGCTGATGACACCATCATTGCAGTTTGGATCTCAACCAATAATGAAACAGAATATAGGAAAGAGATTGAGTGCTTAGCGGCATGGTGTAAAAACAACAATCTCTCCAATAACGATGGAGCTGGTCATTGCAGCGTGAGGACACACCCCTATCTGCATCAATGGTGCTGAGGTGGAGATGGTCAAGTTCCTGGGAGTGACAATCACCAACAATCTATCCTAGTCCACCCACGTTGACACTATGGTCAAGAAAGCATGGCAATGCCTGTACTTCTTCAAGAGGCTAAGAAAATTCAGCATACCCATAAAGACTCTTACAAATTTTTATTGATGCACCATAGAAAGCATCCTATCGGAATGCATCACAGCATGGTATGGCAATTGCTCTTCCCAAGACTGAAAGAAATACATAGAGTTGTGAACACAGCCCAGTCCATTACGCAAAGCAGCCTCCCATTCATTGAACAAAAACAGAAGTTGCTGGAAGCGCAGCAGGTCTGGCAGCATCTGTGAAGAAAAAATCAGAGTTAATGTTTCGGGTCTGGTGATCCTTCCTCAGAACTCCCATTCATTGACTTCATCTGTACTTCCCACTGCATTGGGAAAACAACCAATATAATCAAAGACCCCTTCCATCCCAGTTATTCTCTCTTCCACCTCCTTCCAACAAGGAGAAAGTATAAAAGTTTGTATATATGTATGAATAGATCCAAGCGCAGCTTCTTACCCGCTGTTATCAGACTTTTAAATGGACCTCTTTAATGCTAATGTTGATCTCTCTCTGCACCTTCTCAGCAACTGTAGCATTGTATCCTGCACTCTATCCTGTTACCCTGATGCACTTTATAGTATGATCTGTCTGTAAAGCACCTAAGACAACACTTTTCACTGTACCTCAGCACACCTGACAGGAAGGGAGGCAATGGCCTAATGTTGGGAGGTGATGGCCTAATGGTATTGTTGTTGGACTGTTAATCCAGAGACCCAGATAATGTTCTGGGGACCCGGGTTCGAATCCTGGAATGGCAGAAGGTGGAATTTGAATTCAATAAATATCTGGAATTAATTATGACTGTGAATCCATTGTCAATTGTTGGGAAAAACCCATCTGGTTCACTAATGTCCTTTAGGGAAGGAAACTGCCATCCTTACCTGGTCTGGCCTACATGTGACTGCAGATCCACAGCAATGTGGTTGACTCTGAACTGCCCTCTGGGTAATTAGGGATAGGCAATAAATGCTGCCTAGCCAGTGATGCCCTCATCCTGTGAATGAATAAAGAAACTAAAATAAATCAAATCAAATCATTGTCTTGCATCCTTACATAAAAATGTTATACAGTGTCATGTGGATAAAAGACTACTTGTCTTATCCATACCCAAAGTTTAAATGGATTTTATATTTTGATTTCTGTTCATTTGTTGCTCATGTCATTTCAAACATGTTCAACATTACTTTAACTACTGCCTGTTGTTGACAATCCACCAACTTGGTATTGGTACTTTTGTTGGTCCATTGAAAATAATCTTCAAAAACTATCTTTCTCTTATAGGTACTAGTGAACCTCCAGTGGCACTACTCACTGCTAGGACTATTTGGTGGTTAATTGCTGCTGATAAACAAACTAGCAGATGATAATTTTCTGGCCAGGAAATTCAACAGGAAATAACTGCTCTTATTCAAAAAATTAATTTTTGTCTCCTGAAATGCATCCCATGTTTTTGATATAGAATAGATGTTAGCCATTTAAAGAGAGTGCAGGAACAGAGACACCTGGGGGTTCACATGGATAATGTTTTTGCAGATCAACTTGTTGTAAGATTATTAAAAGGTATTACAGAATCCATGGCTTTATAAAAAGAGGCATATAGTACAAAAGCAATGAAATTATGACAAACGTTTGTAAATCACTGGTTAGCCTCAGCTGGAGTATTGTGTACAACTCTAGACACAACACTTCAGGAACAAAAGTTGTTAAGACCTTAGCGAAGCTACATAATGGATCATGGGATGGTTACAACACCGAAGGAGTCATTCTGCATGTTATGCCAGAGATAACTTTCTGAAGGAGCAATTAGTCTTGTGTCACATCTCCTGCGTATTCTTCCTTTTCAGGATAGCAATGCAATTTTGAGTAGAACGCCTTGATTAACCCTACCTCCACCACACTCTTGGATGTGCAGTCTAGATTCTAATTGCATGCTGCATGAAAATGTTTTCCCTAATGTCACCAATGGCAATAAGACTGTACCCTTCTGTTTTTGACCTTCCCACTGATGTGTACAGTTTTACCCTGTCTACTTTGTTCAGTTCCTTCATGATTTTGAATCTCTTTTCAGCCGCCTTTTCTCCAAGACAAACAGTTCCAACTTCTCCAGTCTATCTGAAGTTTCACATCCTCAGAAGTATTCTCATTGTTTATCTAGGGACAAGGAACTTGAGCTGTGTGTATGGGCTTGAGAAGAATGTGTTGTTCTTATCAGTTATCATTATTTTTTCCTATGTATAAAGCATTTACCAGGGAATTGATGATGTGATGGGTTAGATACTTCTTTCCAGTACAAGGTTAAATCTGACACAAAATTATGGCATGAAAATATTGACTTCCTGCTTGCCAAATTCCAGTTCTTCGTGACTGCAGCATTGTGTCTAATTTAACTCTAATTGGCACTGAATTTGTGTCAAGGTAAAATCGTGGATTAATGTTGTGAAAGAAGGCAAGCTAACTTTGGAAGTCCTATAATTATGTAGTTGACTTAAGCCATAGCAACAGACTTAAGTCTTTGGCACACGATAGTGTCCCTTCTCTGGCCCAGAAAGTCTAGATTCAAGTCCTGCTTGCTATAGAGATGTGTCAAAACATGTCTGAACAGATTGGTTCAAAGAAAACTTAATAGTCTGTTTCCAGACAAGCGCATGCCTGGGGGCTATTGTGGCACAGTGGAAATATTCATATTAATGAACCAAGACCTTTTTCAAGTCCCACCTGTCGTGAACGTGTGTCATAGCGTGTCTAGATAGGTTAATTGAACATAATTTAAAACCATGGAAAGAGTAAGACTTTCATAGAATCCCTACAGTGTGGAAACAGGCCCTTTGGCCCAACAAGTCCACACCGACCCTTGGAACATCCCACCCAGACCCATCCCCTTATAACCCACCTAAACACTACGAGCAATTTAGCATGGCCAATCCACCTAACCTGCACATCTTTGGACTGTGGGAGGAAACCCACGCAGACTCAGGGAGAATGTGCAAACTCCACACAGACAGTCACCCGAGGATGGAATCGAACCCGGGTCCCTGGCACTGTGAGACAGCAGTGCTAACCACTGGGCCACTGTGTCGCTTTATTTTAACCTGATACAGCACTTGTACAGCGGAAGTCAAAATAGATTTTTTTCAAGATTTTTGTTCATGCGGCTACTTTTCGTGCACCCCTAGCCTTGCTTGCAGACTCCTGCACCCCCAGCCTTGCCTGCAGAGTAACTGATCCCCATTCCATACCCTATTACTCTGTAAGGGGAGGTAACATCAGTGTTGCAGCATCAGGAAAAATATCTTCCTGAAGGCAACAGCACACTCCCCTGCTCGCTGTTCCTCTGATCACTCCTGCAGTTGCTGCTGCTCAGCTCACAGCGAGGCTGTCAGCAGCAAATATTGGGCGAGAAACACCCTTTGATTGGAGAAATAGCTCCTCTGAAGCTGTCTCTGTTCTGTGCAAGTGATTTTAGCGAGGTCAGCCAGGTGAACCTCATAGAATATGAGTACCTTGATTGGAGCTTAGTTAATCTGGTCCAATCAGGGAGTCCTGGCTGACCGATATAAACAGGAGTATCAAAGGTTCTGTTTATTGTGAGAGAACTAGCTCTGAGCTAGCTGTATTGGTGTCAAGGCCTCTTCACGTGTATATAAAGGATGACTTGGTGATGGGATATTAGCCTCTGTGATGTTATTTCAATGGCAACAAGAGAAAAACACGCTCCTGAAGAAACTCGCTTACAAAAGTTGTCTTTGAGTTGAGCTAAGCATTTCTGGCATCATGCCTTTATTTGGGAAGCTTGACTTGTTCAATCCTGCTGTCAAAGACTGGGCCCAGTATGTGGAAAGAATGTGTTTTTTTTTTCTGGGCAAATGACATTGGGACAGATGAAAAGCAACAAGTAATCCTCCTGACAGCTTCTGGATCCTCAGCGTTTTCAGTTATTAGGAACCTAACTTTCCCTGAGGCACAAGATACTAAAATCTTTCGTGAGTTGATGGATTTAGTTAAGGAATATTACAACCCCAAGCCTCCTCTAATTCTGAGATGCTATTGAGAACCCGTAGCTGGATTTTTGGCAGAGGCATGTGACTTGGTTTAACCTTTAATGAGATGCTGAAAAACTGTTTATAGGTGGGATTAATAATGGAACCATTGCAAAAGCGCCTGCTAGCTGAAGCCCAACTGAACATCAAACAGGCACTACTACTGGCTTTGTCATTGGGAAATTCAACAAGTGGAGCATATGAATTGCTGCACCTCACCAGTCTGACTGAGCTTGGAGAACACTAACTTGAGTGCAGACAATTGCATAGCCTCACTCAGGACATTCCCTAAACAGAGGGACTGTAGGTCTGTCAACGGTAAAACTTCAAAACGAAACCAAGCCTTGGCCAAACTGTTAAAATTTTCTTCAGGATTCAGGCTGGCAAGCCATTATAGTCGCTGCCAGAATGCGGACACAAGACAGCAAAGAGTCCCACTAGACCTAAACTGAGTAAGAGAACTCATAGGCCAGCACCCAGGAGAGTGTACCCTCTGGAAAGTCCACCTGCAGCTGGTTTGGAACAGTTAAATTGCTTCGTAAATCCCAAATCCAAGCCAATCAAAATAAATGTCTGGTTAAATGGTCACCTGAAGGTTGAAAATGGCACAGAACCTGTGTTTAACAAAATTTGCTCTGGACTCTAACCCTTACGTTTGCACAAGACGTCAGCTAGACTGAGAACCTATACTGGGGAGCCTTTACAGATTAATGGTACAGCTTCAGTTCTGGCCTTTTATGAGAAGCAGTTGGTTCAGTTACTACTGATTGTAGTAGAAGACTTGGGCCCAAACTTGATGGGGTGAAATTGTTTCAGGAAGTTGAACCTAGATTGGCTCAACATTTCTTGATTAGAAAATGGCTGTCTGAGTGAAGTCCTAATTATATACCTGGAGGATTTTCAGGAAGGTCTAGGGACTATCAAAGGAGCCAAGGGCACCTTGCATAATGATCAGGAAACAATTCCATGATTCTGCAAGGCCCACCCAGTGCAATTTGCCTTAGAGGCAAAAGTAGAGGCAGATATCATAAGGCTAGCAAGCGAAGGAATCATTAAACCTGTCCAGTTTGTGGAATGGGCAGCACCAGATGTACCGATTGTGAAGCCCAACGGGTTGGTTCGCCTTTGTGAGGATATTGAACAAATGGTAAACCACTTTTCCCTGTTGAATAAACAGCCATCATCTTGTGAAGTGTTGGCATACTATGATCCCAAGCAAGATCTGGTATTGACATGCAATGCCTCCCCGTACAGCATGGGGTAGTATTAGCTCATAGGTGGTCCAATGGAGAGGAATGCCTAATAGTCTATTTATTGAGGTCTTTGGCTAATGCAGAGTGTAAAGACACCCTGATAGAGAAGGAAGATTTGGCAGCCGTATTTAGAGTCAGGAAGTTCCACCAATATCTTTATGGACGTAAATTTGTAATAATAACAGACCACAAACCCCTACTAGGTCTACTTAAAGAGGTCAAAGCAGTGCTACCCACAGCTTCGGGCCGAATTAATCAGTGGGCTCTAATATTGAGTGCATATAATTGCAAGTTGGAACACCATCTAGGACGCCAAGGAACAAATGCGGATGCATTCAGCCACCTTCTGCTGGCAGATATACCACTGGTGGTCCCGCCACTGGAAGGGTCCGTAATGGTTTTAAATGTTCTCGACACCCCTCCAGTCACAGCTGACAATGTCAGACTTTGGATGCAAAACTGAAACAGCTGGTCGTGATGGGGAACCAAAGGGACGTCACAACGAGAACTGAAACGTGTTTGGACCCGAAAAGACCAGATCACAGTAGAGGATGGCATATTGTTACGGAAAGCAAGAGTGATTGTTTTGGGCAAAGATACTGGCTGAACTCCACCAGGGTCATCCAGGAGTTTCCAAAATGAAGATGTTGGCGAGAAGTTATGTTTGGTGGCCAGGATTGGATGCAGACGTAGCTGCACGGATGAGACAGTTCCCAAAGTGCCAACAAGGACAAAAATTACTGCCAGCAACCCCCAACCCCCCCAACAGATTCATGGGAATGGCGGGTAAACCCCGGATTCGCTTACAAGTCAACTATGCAGGTCCTAGTCATTGTGCTTGCCCACCCAAAAATGGCTGGATGTGCACAGAGTCCATTCATCAAACACGTGGATAGTGATAGAAAAACTGCACGCATCTTTTGCAGTACATGGACTCCTGGAAGTGTTGGTCACACATCATTTACCAGCAGGGAATTTGAGTTATTTCCTGAAGTCCAATGGTGTTTGTCATATAAGGACAGTTCCATACCATCCATCACCCAATGGTCTGGCAGAAAGAGCAGTCCAAATGAAACGGCCTGCAAGTTCGCTAGATACCAAACTGTCCTGGTTCCTATTTGACTATAGGACCACCCCTCATGCAACTACAGGGATATGTCCAGTAGAGTTGCTAATGGAGAGAAGACTCTGCACTATGTTAAATCAAATCTCCCTGGACCTTGGGTAGGAGTGTGAAATGGCATCAGGAATGCCAATGCTGGAGAGAAGATTCTGCTAAGCAAGAGAGACCGTTAACTTAAGGGGATGAAGTTTGGTGAAGGAACCACAGAATGGCCCTGTTTGGGTAAGCGGCATGTTCAGCGTGAGGTCAGGTCCAGGGACACATAAAGTTCAGATAGGTGCAATGATCTTGAACAAACACATGGACTATATGAAAGCTGGAAACACTCAAACTATGTGGAAGAAAATGTGCTGGGCTCCTCAACTACCTTTCCGACTGTTCCGGAGCCTTTCGGTTCTCCCTCTGCGTCAAACATTGAAGATACCTTGGAATCTGAGATGGATTTGGCGCATGTCGCCACCTCGATGCCTTTGCTACTTGAAGAGGAGAATTAATTTCTCCCAAGATGCTCTGAGCGCAAGAGACTAGCTACTATGCGTTGCCCATATCAGGGGTAGAGTTAGAGGAACCTGACCTGGTGCTAAAATGCCCCAGGCGGAGCTACAAAAAATGAACTGGCCTATGTCCTTGGACTCAGAGGGGGAGGAATGTAGTGATTGTAATGAGGTCACCTAGGTGAACCTCATAAAATATGATTTCCTTGATTGGGGCTGTTAATCTGCTCCAAACAGGCTGTCCCACCTGACAGATATAAACTGGAGTGTCAGAAGTTCTGATCACTCTTAAAGCTGGCTCTGAGGAAACTGGATCAGTGTCAAGGAATCTGTGTGTAAACAAAGGATGACGGATACCAGCCTCTGGAGTTATTTCCTCACCTCACTTGTAGTTATAGATCATGCAATATTTCTGCAAGGGGTCTCGTAATTTCCTCCCTTATTTCCCACAATGTTCCAGGATACAATATATCAAGTCCTGGCGATTTATCCAATTTTATATTCCCTTAGACTTCCTGAACTTCCTCTTCTGTAATGTGAACTGTTTTTAAAACATGAAAGTTTATTTCTCTGCATTGTGAAATACAATATGGGAAAGTATGAGGTTATGCACTTTGGTGTGAAGAATAGAGGTGTGGAGTATTTTCTAAGTGGGGAAATGCTTCGGAAATCTGAAGCACAAAGTAACTTGGGAGTCCTGGTTCAGGATTCTCATCAGGTTAACGTGCAGGTTCAGTTGGCAGCTGAATGCAGTGTTAGTATTCATTTTAAGAGGGTTAGAATACAAGAGCAAAGATGTACTTCTCAGGCTGTATAAGCCTCTGGTCAAACGACATTTGGAATAATGTGAGCAGATTTAGGCCCCGCATCTAAGGAATGGTGTCCTGATGTTGGAACGTGTCCAGAGGATGTCTACAAGAATGGTCCCAGGGATAAAGGGCTTGTCACATGAGGAGCGGTTGAAGACTCTGGGTCTGTACTTGATGGAAGTACTTCGTGGAAGATCTCATTAACACAGAATATTGAGAGGCGTGGATAGAATGGACATAGAGAAGATGCTTCCACTAATAAGAGAGACTAGGACCCAAGGACACAGCCTTAGAGTGAAGGGACAACCCTTTTAAAACTGAGGTGAGGGGGAATTTCTTCAGCCAGAGGGTAATGAATCTGTGGTACTCATTGCCACAGAGGCTGTGGGAGCCCAGTCATTGAGTGTATTTTAGTTAGAGATCGATAGGTTCTTGATTTGGGAATCAAGGGATGGGGAGAGAAGGTGGGAGCATGGGCTTGAGAAACGTATCAGCAATGATCGAATGGTGGAGCAGACTCGATGGGCTGAGTGGTCTAATTCTGCTTCTATATCTTATGGTCTTATGAAGTGGAAGAATATGTTGAGACAGAATTAAAGATGCTCTACCATGCATTTAAACCACAACGTACTTCATCTGGGATGTTTGGTGCTGATGCCTGACGATCAAAAGCATTGCGTCTCATATAATCATATATTTTTCCCCTTGATAAACATGAAATTACTACAATACTGTCAAAACTGTCCATAATTTGTTTCTGTGCTGTATCATTATTTTACATGTGTTTGTTAAAACCGTTAACTTTTTCCGTGCTGTTGTTCACACACACTTTGAGACGAACTCTTCTCAGCAACCAGTTTGCACTAATACACAATATGGATGCTGGAAATCTGAAATAATAACAAAAATATTGAAATACTCAGCTGGTCAGGCAGCCTCTGTGAGGAGATACAAGATAAGTGTTTCAAGTCGATGATCTTTCATCATTAAATATTGATTCTGTTTCCCTCCGCAAATGCTGAATTCACACCTGCTGAATTTTTACACTTTATTTGTTTTTATTATTGCACCAATACAGGCTTCAGTCTCTGTTGTGGTCAGGTAACTGTTTATTGATTGGGTGAAAAGGATATTTTATTTAACCGAGGCAAAATGAATGTGAGCTCTTATTAAAATTAACATGATGCAGCAGGGAATACAATTGCCATGGTGATTGCCTCTTAATAAAATTAACATTATGCAGTAACTGAGCTGTGTTGTCAGCAAAATACCATTTTACTTCAGTATGTGAGTGGTTCTGTTCTTGCTCTTGGCTATATTTGTCAAATGATGCAATGGCAGGTTATTCTGCCATTGTATCTGTTTCAAATGGCTGATTTGCAATGTGCTTTGAAATCTATTTCCTAGTGACACCGTGTGGCTTAGATGGTAGCACATTCGCTTCTAACTCATCCTGGTTTCAAGTCCAGTCCAGGACTTGAATACAGAAATCAAGGCTGACTCTATAATTTTCTACAGAGGGAGCATTGGATTGTTTGAGCTACTGTCTTTCAGAGAGTTTAAACCAAGGTTCCATTGGCCAGTTTGTGCCCATGTTAAAGATCTCTTGGCATTGTTTTGAAGAAGAGCAGGGAAGTCATTGCCTGTTTCCTGGCCAATGCTTATTCTTCAATTATGATCACAAAAACCAGATTGTCTGGTCATTTCACATTGCTTCTTCATTCATAAATATTGGCAGAATACAGTTGCTGATCTGTGATGCTGACGCAACCAGAACAGAAACATTAGCCGATGTCGGATGCTGAGCTGGGCTATTTGATTATTTGGCATTTGGTCAACTGGAAACGTTAACTCTGATTTGTTTCTTCACAGATGCTGCCTGACCTGCTGGGCTTTTCCAGCAACTTCTGTTTTTGTTCCTGATTTACAGCATCCGCAGTTCTTTCGGTTTTTACCCAGATTAATACTCTGGGGACATGGCTTGAATTAAACCATGGTAGACCATGAGGTTCAGTTAATAAATCAGGAATTAAAACTTGTCTACTGGCAACCATGAAACCATCATCAATTGATGTAATAACCCAACCGGTTTACAAATGTCCTTGAGAGAAGTAAAATCTGCCTTCCTTGCCTAGTCTGCCCTACATGTGACTTTAATCCATAGCAGAGTGGTTGACTCTTAACTGCCCTCTGGAATGACATAGGAAGTCACTCAATTGGATGAAACCTCTACAAAGCAACAATGACACACACTGCTGATGACCCTGAAAAGTGTCATGAAACATCTTGGGGCTTGTGTCAAAATTGAGGGAGCTGTTCCACAGTCTAGTCAAGCAACAGCCTGACACCATTTTAAAAAAAGTGAGAGCCGGGGTGGGGTTGGGGGGAGGTGGGATGAGATTCGATCATAAGGGAAAAAGTTTTGTGTTTGTTAAAATTATTAACTTTTTATATCCTGTCATTGGCAACACATTGAAATGAGCTCTTTTCAACAGTTTGCAAAACAGGATGGATGCTGTACGTTTGAAATAAGAACAAAAACATAGAAATGCACAATTGGTCAGGCAGCCTTTGAGAAGAGACACAGAATAAATGTTTCAAGTCAATGATCAATGTTGATTCTATCAAACCACATGTTTTACACGTTTGAGGTTGCAAATGTGATACCAGAATGATATGTTGGTGTCCCGCATTAGTGGCACCAATCTTTTCTGCATCACTGATATGGGCAAATAGTAAGCATTGTGGTAGGATCCAGCATTTGCTGGAGAATACCTTTTCAGCTGCTTAACTGTTCTGGTACTTCTAAGGAGTCCAGTTTCTGGGGCAGATCAAACGTATTGAGCTCTGGGTCTGTCAGGTCTTCAGAAGTTGTCTGATCGATGATATTTGTTGCTTCAGTTTCTGCTTTCTGGCAGGACAACTGCACTATTTTTCAGGGTGGGTGTTCCCCACACTGGATACACCCCATGGATTCGCAACACACAGGCCATTCAAAAATCTGTATAACTATCTGACTCTACTTGACACATCATGCGCTGACTCTTCTGAAACACTAGCACTGAGTTGGTGGATGTTGGTCCATCCAGTAATGATGCCCATATTAATTAGCTGAAGCTACCTGAAATCTTCTTTTGAAATAAATGGCGAAGGATGTCAGCATTTACATTACTTTTGCTTGACCTGTACCGCATTGAGAATTGGAACTGTGCATGTTCAGTGGCCTTTTGGGCCTTTCTTACTCCAAGACATTTAACTTTAAACATGTCAAACTTTGCACTGATCAAGTCTCTGAACTTCTTGGAACAGCCCACCTCAAAGCTAACAGTTTGAGTTTCATACTGGAGTAATTCTCCCTGTTCCTCTCATTCAGCTTGAGATTCTGACTAGAATAAATGATAAGGACTCTTTTTTGCCCTTAAACCTTTGACAGCATCAGTATGAAAAGGAGTTGAAAATCTAGATGCCAAAGACAGATGATGAGACAAGCTTCTGCTTGAAGGTGCGAAAGGCATCTTCAATGGGGATAATCCAGTGCTCAAAAATGATCAGAGATAGTAGGAACTGCAGATAGTAGGAACTGGAGAATCTGAGATAACAAGGTGTAGAGCTGGATGAACACAGCAGGCCAAGCAGCATCATAGGAGCAGGAAGGCTGACGTTTCAGGCCTAGACCCTTCATCAGAAATTTCTGATGA
>NC_063369.1:2993275-3012439 GCF_021869965.1 Rhincodon typus
GGCCTCAAAAATGATCAGTCAAGTATCTCTCTCATACATCCTTTCCCAGTCGCTCCTTCCACATTCTGTGGTATCCTTAGCAAGTTGTGAAATGGTTAGCCAACTGTGCACAGTCGCATAGTCCTCCTTTAGCTATTCCTCCTCAACTAGACCATCTCAGGTTGGGCCACTCCTCTACCACTGAGACTTTCTCATCATCTGGAAAAGTTGGCAATTCCTTGGTTTGACTCTTAAGTCAAACTTAAGGTAAACCCTGACAAAGCAGGATGAGATGGTCTTGCAAGGGTCTCCTTGAATGTCGAACTAATGAGCATGTCATCCAGGTACACTAGGAGGGACTAGAAATTAAGTTGCCTAAAACTTTATCTATCTCACACATGAAGGTGCCAGGAACATTACAGAGCCCAAAGGCATTCTTGTGTATTTGTAAAGCCCTTCAGTGCCTGTTCAGAATATCATGTTTTCAATGTTTTGTTTAGTGATGGATAGCTGCTTATAATTGTGGGCCAAACTGAGATTACAGAAATATTTTGCAGCTTTGAGAACTAGCAGTGCTTGCTCAGTCTTAGGAAGGTATTAAGCATCCTTATAAGTCTTTGCATGAGTGCCTGGTTATTGATGGATCCTTAGTTTTCTATCTTTCTCCTTCACAAGGATTATGGGAGAGGCATATGAACGCTCACAACCAATGGTATCTCCCTCTGAAGACTGCGGGTAGTCCTGGACTCCCTTCCATTGATGAGTTGGGATCTGGTAGTTAGGAATATTTGCTAGATGGTCACCTTTAGTCACAATCTTGTGGTTCACCAGGTCACAGCTCTCAATTTTATCGTTATCTTTACTGAAAGTTGTGTTGTACTTGATGAGAGTAGAAACAAGCTGCCTCCTTTAGGCCTCTTCCAACTCAACATATAGCTTTGAAAAGAAGTTAAAGACATCTCCTGTAGTTGATTCATTAACCATGACACTGGCTGGTTTAAGGATGCCTGTGGGCATTCTTAGTTGGAGTAAACATATTTGTTGCTGAAATGGGCAATCTGCATGGATACGTCAACCTTTTCTCCAACAATGATGAGGCTTTCAGAGTTACACCAAGTGGGAGCTCTACTACATGTGACACTAATGGTCTACCAAAGCTTGACATCAACCAATTGGAGATGGCTGGCATGAGCCTTTAAGAATAATGATGTGAGCAGGTAAAAGAACAGCCCAATTCCCTGCTACTTGAACAGTTCTAGAGTCCTGCATAGACATAGAATATAGGGCAGGATAGCCCATGTGGCCCTTCAAGGCTGCTCTGCTGTTCAATATCATCATGACCGATCATCCAAAACAGTACCCTGTTCCCACTTTCTCCCATACCCTTTAATTACTTTAACCCCAAGAAGTATATCTAACAACTTCTTGAAAACATTCAATGAATTCAGTTAAAACCTCAAACACTTTCTGTGGCAGAGAATTCCACAGGCTCACCACACTATGGTTGAAGAAATCTCTCCTCATTTCAGTCCTAAACGGCTTGCCCTACATTGTTCGACTGTGACTTTAGAATGTGGCCTTACACTGATAGTCCTTGAGCATTTGCCGCAAAATCAAAGACCCTTGTACCCCCATCTGCTGACGTTGTAACGTGCTCCTCATGGCAGTCACCATGCTTTCCAAGGAAGCCGGATACATTTGACGTTAATATGTTTGACCCCAACACCACAGGTATTCTCAACTTCCTTACTTCCATTCTAGGGGTTTGATCAAGTCACAAACTTCCAGAAACCTCAGGCTATGAAAAATATGACAGAGAACAGATAAGGAGAGCACCTAGGCCGCCTCCAGTGCCACAATGATGCCACCCGAAGGCTGCAGGAACAGCACCTCATATTTCGCTTGGGAACCCTGCAGCTCAATGGTCTCAATGTGGACTTCACAAGCTTCAAAATCTCCCTTTCCCGACCTCATCCCAAAACCAGCCCAGCTCGGCCCGCCTCCTTGACCTGTCCGTCTTTGCTCCCAACTATCCGCTTCTCTCACCTCACTGACCTACCCCCACCCCCACCTCCTACCTACCAGCCTGATCTCCACCTTCTTGACCTGTCCGTCTTCCCTCAACTGACCAAGCCCCTTCCCAACTCCCTACCTACACTCACCTTTACTGGCTCCATCCCCGCCTCCTTGACCTGTCTGCCTTCTCTTCACCTATCTGCTCCTTTATCCACCTTCCATCATCGCCTCCCCCCATCTCTCTACTTATTTCAGAGTCCCCTTCCCCTCCCCCATTTCTGAAGAAGGATCTAGGTCCGAAACGTCAGCTTTCCTGCTCCTCTGATGTTGCCTGGCCTGCTGTGTTCATCCAGCTGTACACCTTGTTATCTCAGATTCTCCAGCATCTGCAGTTCCTACTATCTCTCAGGAGAGCTCAATGTAGCCACCTGTGATGAAGAGTCATCTAGACTCAAAACGTTAGCTTGCGCTCTCTCCATGGCTGCTATCTGACCCACTGTGATCTCCAGCATTTGTTGTTTTCAGTGCAGCCATGGTAGAGAATGTCCAACCCTGGTGAATCAGGGACCTGGCAAAGGAAGAGATATCAATCAGTTTACACTCCTCAATACAATTTTTACAGAAAATTTGATGAATAATGGTTGACATCTCAAACTGTATCAATTAGACATGTCATTTCTTTCTTGTCAAATTTCACACTCACTGTAGGGCAAGTCCCTTTAGCTTTACAGAAGACTGAGCTTCATTCTGAAGAAACCTCACTTCCCACCCTTGACTGGCACTCGATGGGAAGCTCAACTGGTTTAGTGTCTGGCGATAAAGCAAGGCTGTTGCAACAGATGGAGTCTCTGTGCCTGACGTCATTGGTGTCTTTGGTTGTTAAGGGCTGTCTCATTTGAAGTGCCCAGCTGTCATAAAGTCACCCATGGGTGAGATTGGCTGTGAGCTTACCATAGAGATAGGACAGCAAGCATTGGATCTGCTTTCTCTGTGCAGTCTAAACATCTGATTCCCTCTGCCAATACCTAAGCCTCTAATAATCCCAAGCAGCTTTGGCTTCCTTCATGGACATTCCAGTTTCAGCTCCTCCATCATTCTCTTCTTCATGGCCAGGTGCCTTTCAACCTTGTGTGCCATGACTTGCTGCCTGTGTTTTGGAATCCTGCTGACTACACCAGAAATGTAACATGAAATATGAACACATGGATGGCTTAACTATCATTAAGTAGTGGTTGTTTGTTCCAATAGCATCAGGTCATTACAAACAAACACGAAAAGAAATTATGTTTAAATGATGGAATCTAGAATAACTGAATTTTATTGGAAAACATAACTGAATAATAGATACAGTAACTATTACTAATTAACTTTCAATATAGTAACACCCCATAAACACACCCCTTGGCAAAAAGGAAAATTCAGAAAAATAGATTTGTCTCACAGGTAACATAGCAGCAGCGAGAAATCCCAGCTTCTAGTTGTAACTGATAGAGGAAAGAGATAACTTCTCCTCCTTCAAGCCCACAACAGCAGCTGCTTAATGCCAAACCCTAAAAACTTAAAAAAAACCTAGAAATCTTGGTCTGTGAGAGTTAGCCACACCCCATTCAGCCTACCTCCATTATTCCAACTATATAAAAAGAACATAAAGTTTCACAAGCTGTTTACTCTAGTGGTTTTGGTAGATTGCTTGGCACCTCTGCCTTACAACCCCTCTTTTTAAAAAAACCAGGACAAAATAACCTCTAAAAGCCACAGCATCGTTGGACCTCCCCCCTTAAAAAAATGAACCATCAATATACAAACATGGCTTCATTTTTAAAAAGCCTTAGTCTTACTCCATTTGCATTATATTGACTCTAAGCATGCAAACATTTACTACTACAGTCTATTTCAGTCTGTCTATTCCTGTGACTGAATGCCTTGGTCTTGCTTCAAGGTCATGACGACGTGTTAGCGATTACATTCTCTCGTCCTGCCACGTGTATAATTTTCAAATTGAATGGTTGCAATGATGAGGTCCATCTAAACAGTCTGGAATTTTTCCTTAAATCTCTCCAAAAACTTTAACGGGTTATGATCAGTTTATACAATTGTCTCAGGCACATTACTGGCAAAATAAATGTTGAAATGTTGCAAAGCCAAAACAAGCTCAAGGTTTCCTTCTCAATCGGAGAATATTTCTGCTGATGATCATTCAGTTTTCTGGGAAATTACCCAAAAGGTATCTCTGTCTTCTTGTAAGAGTACAGCATCATCACCCACATCACCTTGAATGGCTTTGTGTAATTAAGTCTGGCTAACACTGGGGCAGTGATTAACACAGCTTTCAGCCTGTCAAATGCTTTCTGACAATCTTCTGTACACAGAAATTTTGTGCACTTTGTCAATAAGTCAGTCAAAGGAGCAACCATACTGCTAAAATTTGATGCGACCTTCCGATTTAAAAAAAAAACCCTCAATCTGTACTACTGCTCTCTTTGCAGATGGTATGGGAGACTCCCCAATAACCTTTGTTTTCACATCCCATGGGGCTATCTGTCCATTTCCAATAACATTGCCAAGGAATGTGATGTTGGGATTTTGCAAACTCACTCTTTGCCAGGTTTATCACCAAGCCTGCCTAATTCCAATAGATGCTACAAATGTTCCTTCCATGTGTGACTAAAAATCACCCAGACATCGATGTGTGCCACACAGTTGGATAATCCCAAAATGACTTTATTAGTTAGTCTTTGAAATGTGGCTGGTGCATTTTTCATACCAAATGGCATGACTTCAAATTTGTATAGTCCATTTGGTGTCACAAAAACGGAAATTGTCTTCCCTGTTTTGGATAAAGTTTCCTGTCAGTGTCCTCTGAGAAAGTCCAACTTAGAAATATAAGTTGCATATCGCACCTTCTCAAAGCAGTCTTCCCAATGCAGAGTAGGAAGTGAGTCAGACTTTGTAACTGCATTGACTTTGTGCTAGTCCACACATAATCATTGGATACCATCTGGTTTTGGTGCCATTACCAAGGATGAGCTCCAGTCACTGCAATTCACTTTGATTTGTTGTCTTTGAGCATGCGTTCTATCACTTTTTGAACCTGTGCCAACTTCAGAGGGTTAAATCTATAAGGATGTTGCTTATTTGGAAGGCATTTTCTACATCTTCATAATGTGTAATTAGATTAGTTCTTCCCAGCATGTACCCACAAATCTCCCCAAATGATTATAATAACTCTTTCAGGTCATTTCAATTTTCCTCTGAAAGTTTACTCAATAACATATCCCAATTTTTGAGAACTTCCTCATTGTCCAGTTTAATTTGAGGAATGTCTAATTCAGAATCCTCTGAACTTGTTTCTTCACTCTGTATTGTAACCAGTAACACATCCTGCTTTTGCTTTCCTTCCCTATCAAAATGCTTTTTGAGCATATTTACGTGATACACTCTGTGAGATTTCTTTCTATCTGGCGTTCTTATCAAATAATTCACCTCACTCAATATCCTTTTGATTTGATAAGGTCCACGAAACCTTGCTTTTAAAGTTTCACCTACCACTGGGAGTAACACTATTTCCACTAGCAAAATCACAAATTTTTGGTTTCTTTTCTGCTTCCTGTTCCATCACATGCTGTGCTACTTTCAAATCCTATCTAGCCAACTCACCTGCTGTATTTAAATTGATATACAGCTCTTTCCCAAACAACAAAAATGTTCAATGCTTTCTCTTTAAACTGATTTCATTGTGTGAGAGTCTAAAATATTGCTCATACTACCATGTTGCTTATGTATTAAAAGACTGAAGCCATTGATTTTGGTTCCTGCTCTGAACCCATTCCCAAACTTCCGTGTTCATTCCTCTGTCTTGTAACAGTCAAAGAGGAAGCCAACCTGATCAATTGTAGAAACTGCAAAAATAAATAACTTAAAAAAATTGTTCCCAAAGAATCCAATAGAAAAAATAAACAAGACTTCAATTTCTAAAAATGTTACTGTAATAAATAAAACAAAATCAATAAAATTCAAATATTAATTAACAGGCAAATGACTTCAAACAGAGAAGTAATTTTCACTTTAAACTGATAACATAAAAGTTTTACATAACCCTGTGAAGTGTCTATCTTTATAGGCACAGGACAATGAACTAATTAATAAATGTGAATAATTCTGCATTCTAGTGTTTATAATGAATAATTTAAAAGTAAGCAGGGAAGCAGGGAAAACCCAGTCACATGGAGCGCCCATCCTGTGACATGGAGAACCCTGGATGCTTCTTGGGCCCTTGATGAGCAGTGTGGGAAATGTAACATTTCTAGGAACTTGAGATCCAGGTTTAGGAACCTAAAAGATGGCTGGAGTCACTGTGGTGGATGTGTGTCGTATGAGCTACTTGAATAGCTCATTTAAGGAGGTGGTCAGACCACAGGAGCATGCAGGCAGAAAGGGAATGGGTGACTGTGTTGTTCATAAAGATAGGGCATTCAACATCTATAGGAACACACAAGCATTTCTGCAGGTGTTGAGGTGATTCCAAGATGGAATGTTGCCTCACTGGTTCCAGGGTCAAGGATGTCGCCATGCAGGTGAAAGTCACTGTTATGGATAAAGGTGAAGAGCCAGAGGTTATGATCTGCATTGGTATAAATGACAACATAGGTAGAATGCAGAATGAGGCCCCGGAAGCAAAGTTCAGGGATCTGGAAAAGAGATTGAATACAGGATCTCTAGTGCAATAATTTCAGAATTATTCCTAGTACCATGTGCTGGTGAGTATAGAAATAAGTTTGAGTGAACACAAGGCTGGAGAAATTGTGTGGGTGAAAGGGGTTTAGATTTATGGGGCATTGGGACTGTTTCTGAACCAGGCAGAATCTGTAGAGAAGGACCTGTAAAGGAGGACTTTTTTTTAAAAAAAGGAGCCGGAGTAGGCTATTCGATCTCTCAAGCTTATGCTGCCATTCAGCATGATTGTGGCTGATCTGCCTTGTGTTCACTCAAACTTATTTCTATACTCACCAGCACATGGTACTAGGAATAAGTCTGAAATTATTGCACTAGAGATCCTGTATTCAATCTCTTTTCCAGATCCCTGAACTTTGCTTCCGGGGCCGCATTCTGCATTCTACCTATGTTGTCATTTATACCAATGCAGATCATAACCTCTGGCTCTTCATCTTTATCCATAACAGTGACTTTCACCTGCATGGCAACTCCTCTTTTGTGCCAACAAGGTGCAGGGCTGGATGAACACAGCAGGCCAAGCAGCATCCATCATAGCCCTCAACTCCTTAATATTTCAAAAATCTATCTACCTTCTATTTAAAAACTTGAAATCGCCTCCACAACTCTCTGGGGTAAAGAATTTCAGACTATCCCCTGGAAGATGAAATTCCTTTGCATCTCAGAATGCCCAATTATTCTGTAATTATGCCCACTAGTTCAAGATCTCCCCAATAATGGAAACAACTTAACATTTATCCTATCAAGCTATCCTCAAAATCTTGCATGTTTCCATAGTATCACCCCTCATTCCTCTATGCTGTAGTGAATAAATGCCTAACCTATTTAGCCATTTTTGATAAATCAACTTCTTCATCCCAGTAATCAGCCTAATGATTGTTTTTTGGGCTGTTTCCATGGCAGTACATCCTCTTTTTACATATGGGGGTCAAAACTGCGCACTTTACTCAATGTGCAGCCTCACACAACACCATGTACAGTTGTAACAGAACTTCCCTATTTTCAAACTCCAGCCCCTTTGAAAAATTTGATTTGTCTTTTGATTAGTTGCTGCACCTGATGCTAACATTTTGTGTTTAATGCATAAAAACACTCAGATCTCTCTGTGCTGTTCTGTTGTGGAGTCTCGCTTAATTTAAATAACTCATTCCTTTTTGATTCTTCCTACCAATGCCCTCCATTTCTTACATTAAACTCCATTTGCCAAATTTTTGCCGACTCACTCAACCTAGCTATCTCTCCTTGCAGCTTCCTCTGTCCTCGTTGCAAAATGGCCTCGCAAGAATTTTTGTGTCATCGCAAATTTGGGTACATTACACTCTGCTCTCAACTCCTGGTCATTAATATGAACAGTAAATAGTTGAGGGCCTCAGACTGATTTTTGAGGCATTCCACTAGCTATGTATTTCCAACTTGAAAAAGAACCATTAATTTCAACTCGGTCTGCTGTGTGTGAACCAATCCCCATACATGCTAATACATTACCCCCAATACCATCAGCTCCGATCTTGTGCAAAAACCTTTTACAGGGCATATTATCAAATGCCTTCTGGAACTCCAAATACACTGCCTGTTTCCCTTTACCAACTCTGCCTGTTATATTCTCAAAAGAATTCTAGCAAATTTGTCAAATGTGATTTACTTTTCACAAAATCATGTTAAATCTGTTTGATTGTATTAAGCATTGATAGGAGTTGTTTACAGGCCACCAAAGAATTCTAGTAATGTACGGCACAACAAAAATCAGGTAATTAGAACTGCATGTAAAAGGATAATGCAGTAATCCTGGGTCCTTCAATCCACACCAAGTTAATCTAACGTGCATCAGTGTTGTGGAGAGTGAGTTTCCAGAATGTGTACAAGATAGTTCCTTAACACTCTGCTCTGGAAACCATCTAGGGAGGAGGCTATTTTATATTTAGTATTATGCAATGAGAATGGGGTCAGTAAATAAATGGTGAAGTGAGGTAAAGTCGCCTTGGTCCTAGAGGACTATAATTAGAGAGCAGTGATTGGTGATGGTTTTAACCCGAGGGTCACCGCACCTCAGGTGAAATGAGAGATTGAGAAGGAAAGTGTGGGAATTGAACTCAAGCTGTTGGCATCACTCTGCAATGTGAATCAGCCAACTGAGCTAACTGACCCCGGCCAATAAATAACCTTGTTGCAAAAAAATCTTTTAGGGAAGAGTGATCATGAATGTGATTAAAATTTTCAATTCTGTTTGAAAACTGTGTAGTTCAATCCAAAGCTAGGGTCTTAAATCGTATTGCTTTGTGTCTATTTCACAGGTGAAGAAACAAACAATCTCCCAGAAATAATAGATTCAAGGGCTAGTGAGAATGAGGGACTGAAAGAAATCAGTATTAGTTTTTTAAAAAAGTAATATTAGAGCAATTAATGTGACTGAAGTTGACAAATGCTGAGTTAGATGATTGGTCATGATCATATTGAATGGTGGAGCAGGCCTGAACGTCTGGATGGCCTACTCCAGCTTCTATTTTTAATGTTTCTCTGTTTCCATTTATTGGGCTGTCTTCTCTTGTATCAAGAGAAAGGGAAGGTTTGAGTGAGATGAAAGTGGGTGACATGGCAGTTCGTCCTTGTGCAGATGGGGGAAAAGGTGGTGAGGTGTCCCAAGTGATTGAGTAAGCTATGTCAAAGCCATGCAGGATTGATGGTGTGGGTGTTTGAACAGGAGTTTGAGCAAATGAGGGAAAATGTTGCAGGCAGCAGTGAGAATGAACCTTGGAGGAAGAGGCAGCGTTGCAGAGATAACGTGAGTGTTAGGTAGCACAAAGAAGACTATGGCACTTACTCTGATGCAGTGGAGGTCATTGATCTTTTATGGCACTAATGGTCATTCGTTAGCACCTGTGAAGATGGCATTGACCCGAGTGGTGACCTTGGACTAGGCTGCCAGGGCTTGGTGATGTGGCCTCCTCTTCTAGTCTTCTGGGAAGAGGTATCTTTTTCTTTGCATCATCCCCCTTAGTCACGACCTCCAGGTTCCTCTCAGCAAGTTGCAATGCCATTCTTTGCTTATTCCGGCACCTTCTGGAAAGATCCTGAACCAAGCAGGGCAACTTTCAGAATGTCTGTGCTCGTTCAGGTGCACAGCAACCTCTTAAAGATGGCGTGGACTTGAGATGTCAATCTTTCAGCAGATAACCATTGGATAGTGAGTTGATATGGGAACAGTGTTCTAATTGAACATGACAAGATAAAGGCATGGGAGGTAGTTAATGAGGTGAGTTTGTTAAGATATGACAAGTGCTGGGCTTTGTGGCAAAAAATCCTTCCATGAAACTCAATTCAACTATCACTTAGCCAGAAAAATGTAAGATTTAGCTCATTCTGTCTAATTCTGGACACTGCAGTTTAAGAATGATGTGGTGAGAGTTTGGAAAAGATTTTGAAGAATGGTTCCAACAATTAAGTATTCAGATTTAGTCACAGGTGAACCTGGGATTGTCCTCCTTGGAAAAGCGAAGATTGAGTGGAGATTTGGTGGAAGCTTTCAAAATCATGATCTAAACAGAGTGGATAAAGAGAAAATTGTTCCCTTCATTGGAAGGAACCAGAGGACCAGGAAACTTAAGTTGAAGTTCGTTGGCAAAGAAGCAACAATGGCGGAAGGAAAACCATTGTACACAGCAAATGGTTTGGATCAAGAATATAATACTTGACATGGTGGTGAAGGCAAATAAGATTTTGGTTTTGATAAGGGGATAAGTTAAGTACCCTACGAGAAGTAATTTGCAATGCTGTGGGAAAGGGATAAGTTGGATTAATCTTGCAGGGAGCTAATGCAAACACCATGGGCTGAATGGCTTCTGCCTGTGCTGTAATCATTCTATGATTTCACTAATTTGAAAGTAATGTCTTTCCACTTATCCCATTGCTCCAGCGGAAAAAAAGAATACTGGCATATGAGAAGTGTACTTGCTTACATGAGGAAATGTAACCTAGCATGAGTTTGTGCTTTTAAATGAGATGAGAAAATAGAGGAGAATCTTTTTGCTGAGATGCACTCCAATCCAACATATAGATCATGCAGGAACAAATTTCCTTCTTGTGTCCTGTGGCCTACATGGATCTTGAAGAACTGTATATGTACAATGCAGTGTGCAGCCACAACTCACATATGTAGTTGCGTATAAATAAAATATGTGATATGTTTTTTTTTCCAGTATTGTTACTACAACAGGGGCAGAATTTGATCTTCGGACACTGCGTGCAGTTCGAGTCCTTCGACCCTTGAAATTGGTTTCTGGAATTCCAAGTAGGTATTACAACCACTTTAGAATAATTATTTTAAAGATAGAATAATTCTTGAAATATTTGTGGTACATTTGATACTTCTATTCTAAAATGATGAATTACAAAGTGGTAGAATGTGGCCTTGAGCCTTAAGTTAGTAAATATCTTGTGTCAAATCTCTGGTTCTTAAAGCTGACAGAAGTTCCAAATTTTGTATCCAGACAGGCGGAAAGTGATCTGGAAATTTACTTTTCAATGCCAACTTCATTCAAGCTTCATGCCAGCTTATGTTGTGGGGGAGAATCCATGACAAGAGAAGCCAACACCATAGTTTAGAGTTCAGAAGAGCAAATACAGGTTGCAAAATGAAAGCATAGATTCTTCACCTCTTAAATTTAAGTTGGATCCCAGTGATGTTATAGGAATTTGACATAAAGTGTGTAAAGATGGACCTTGTCAGCTTTGGGTGACCAGCATTTTAACATTGTTGATGGTGGCTTTCCAGCACTTAAACTGGATGCTTTTACCTGCTCACCTGCAGAAAGTATTCCATTTTCCAGAAGTGGTGTGCCAAATCTTAGTGAGTAGAACTATCATGTAAAATGTTTAAAATAGTAGATGTAAGCTATTTATTAGGGATGATTAACAAAAAAAATCTGAGCTAATTGGTCTTATTTTATGTTTCAGGTTTACAAGTTGTGCTTAAGTCCATCATGAAGGCAATGATCCCCCTGCTTCAGATTGGATTGCTACTTTTCTTCGCCATTCTCATGTTTGCAATCATTGGATTAGAATTTTACATGGGAAAATTTCATAAAGCGTGCTTTGATAGCAACAGTACGTTCTTGCGTGTGGAAGTTTGGATGAGGCTGCAATTTGTTCTAGAGTTTTGTCATTAGAATAAAACACAGATTGTCATCAGGTTAACCTGTGAATCCTGGGGTTAAATTACAGCCATACTCTCATGTTCTGTTATTTGCATTCTCTAATGTGTTTACTTGAGTGCTAACGAGAGTTAAATGAACAGCTAATGTGATACTGAACGATAAATAGTAGAAATGCATCAGTTTTGTTTCTTGGTTTTCTGATCCCAGGCAAGGTAAGAGCACTTATACATGCTACAAAGTACTCATTTGTCACAGAAGGGAATACCATCAGCTGCTTTTTTCCTCAAACAGTACTTGGTGATCCCTACTGGAAAACGAGCCTGTTTAGAATAGGACAGGAACTAGCTTGGCCACAAGAGCCCTTATAGATAACTGACCACATTAATCCTGTCTAGACTCATATATGAGAAATAGGCTACCTTTATAGAATCATAGAGGCTTGCCAGCATATGTAGCTTGTATTCCCATAAGACTCCATACTTTCAGGAAAGGAAGTGAAATAACTTAAATGTAGTGGTTGGTAAGAGGGATACAGTTATTTTAGAGGTGGATTAATCTAGTTCTGTAATTCTTTTCTTTCTTGGAAGCCCTGATATATTGCATTTTATACATTTTTGACAAGTATAGGTATAAATAAATAGATAAATAATTCTTCTATCCATGCCAAGCATCTTACACCAAGCTTACGCTATAACTAATGCAGATTATGCAGAATAAGAAGAAAGCAAGTAAGGCTAGCTACCTGCTTGGGAAAGCTAAACAAAGATAATTGCACTGCTGTCTCTAGTGATCTGTTTTAACAATCCATAGAAATGCAGCTTAGTCTAAAGCCTTTCTTGTTCAAACAGTATCTTGTACTGAAGATTAGATCCCCTTAATTAATTAGTCTTTAATGTGTTTTTCAACTTGCTTGTACATCACTGCCTTTCCTATTTGCACTGGACCTTTTGTTCAATTGACAGTTATTGAATTTGTTGATCAGATTCCATGTGTAGCACCTTCTAAGTAATCCAATATTTTATAAATAAATGAGAAGGCACGTTTAGATTTTCTCCCATAAATTGCTCCTGGATGTTCTTTATTCCATATAAAAATCATCTGAAACCTTTTACTCAGATTCCAGTCAACATTTACTCTCAGGTTTCTGAAATTCAATACAGATTCCATCTAAACTCTGGTCTGCAATTCAGTGCAATGTGTTCATTATAAGTTTGAACCTCCCAATGAAACTGGAGTTTGTAACTCAACGCTGATGCTTTCTAATGCATGCGTATATGTGGACATTTTTTAGATTAGATTTGATAGTCACCCATATTTGAATATTTTATCTGTATTCACTGTCTGAACTCATGCATGATGTTTGGTGTCGGTGGTGGGTGCCAGAGTACTGTATGTGTTCAAGAGCCTGTATTCAGCAAACAAACAGCACATCTGAAAGCGAAGATCAGAAAAAGATGGGAGAAAATAATTAATGAATTTGTTAATACTAATTTGGTCAACTTTCAATAGTTTCAGCATTCTGAACTCAGTGCTGAAGTGAAGTGTACTCAAACATAAGTGTATTTACTGCGCTGGAAGAATTAATCTTTTGCCCCATGGACCTGGGGTCCATTCTTGCCTCTCTCTAATAACTGGAGAGGCCTCTTAAGTGCTCTTTTATAATCAACCTTTAAAATCAGGGAGCCCTTACAGTGTGGAAGCAGGCCATTTGGCCCATTGGGTTCACACCAACCCTCCAAAGAGCATCCCACCCAGACCCACCCCCCCTACCCTAGCCCTATAACCCTACATTTCCCATGGCAAATCCACCTAGTTGCACATCCCTGGACACTATGGGTAGGCGATGGCCTAGTGATATTATTGCTAAACTATTAATCCAGAAACCCAGCTGATGTTCTGAAGACCGGGGTTCGAAACCCACCACGGCAGATGGTGGAATTGGAATTTAAAAAAACATCTGGAATTAAGAATCTGCTGATTGTTGGAAAAACCAATCTGGTTCACTAATGTCCTTCAGGGGAGGAAATCCGCTACCCTCACCTGGTCTGGCCTACATGTGACTCCAGACCCACAGCAACGTGGTTGACTCTCAACTGCCCTCTGAAATGGCCTAGCAAGCCGCTCAGTTGTACCAATCGCTACAAAGACTCAAAGAAATGAAACTGGATGGATCACCTGGCATCGACCTAAGCACCGGAAAGACAACGGCAGAAACAGCCGTGTCAACCCTGCAAAGTCCTCCTCACTAACATCTGGGGGTTGGTGCCAAAATTAGGAGAGCTGTCTCACAGACTAGTCAAGCAACAGCCTGACATAATCATAGTCACAGAATCATACCTTACCGACAATGTCCCAGACACCACCATCACCATCCCTGGATATGTCCCGTCTCACCGGCAGGGCAGACCCAGCAGAGGGGGTGGCACAGTGGGATACAGTCAGGAGGGTGTTTCTCCAGGAGTCCTCAACATTGACTCCAGACCCTGTGAAGTCTCATGGCTTCAAGTTAAACATGGGCAAGGAAACCGCCTGCTGATTACCACATACCGTCCTCCCTCAGCTGATGAATCAGTGCTCCTCAATGTTGAACAACACTTAGAGGAAGCACTGAGGATGGCAAGAGCACAAAACGTTCTCTGGGTGGGGGATTTCAATGTCCACCACCAAGAGTGGCTCGGCAGCAGTAATACTGATCGAGCTGGTCGGGTCCTAAAGGACAGAGCTGCTAGACTGGGTCTGCGGCAGGTGATGAGGGAACCAACAAGAGGGAAAAACATACTTGACCTCATCCTTACCAATCTGCCAGCTGCAGCTGTCCATGACAGTGTTGGTAAGAGTGACCATCGCACAGTCCTTGTGGAGACGAAGTCCCGCCTTCACATTGAGAACAACCTGCATCGTGTTGTGTGGCACTATCACCGTGCTAAATGAGACAGACTTCGCACAGATCTAGCAACTCAAGACTGGGCATCGATGAGGCATTGTGGGCCATCAACAGCAACAGAATTGTACTCCCAACACAATTTGTAACCTCATGGCCCGGTATATCCTCCACTCAACCATTACCATCAAGCCAGGGGATCAACCCTGGTTCAATGAAGCGTGCAGGAGGGCATGCCAGGAGTAGCACCAGGCATACCTGAAGATGAGGTATCAACCTGGTGAAGCCACCAAACAGGACTACTTGCACGCCAAACAGCGAAAGCAGCAAGTGATAGACAGAGCTAAGCGATCCCACAACCAATGGATCAGATCTAAGCTCTGCAGTCCTGCCACACCCAGTTGTGAATGGTGGGGGACAATTAAGTAACTCACTGGAGGAGGAGGCTCCACAAATATCCCCATCCTCAAAGATGGAAGAGCCCAGCACATCAGTGCAAAAGGTAAGGCTGAAGCATTTGCAGCAATCTTCAGCCAGAAGTGCTGAGTGGATGATCCATCTCGGCCTCCTCCAGTGGTCCCCAGCATTACAGATACCAGTCTTCAGCCAATTCGATTCACTCCACGTGATATCAAGAAATGGTTGGAGACACTGGATACTGCAAAGGCTACGGGCCCTGACAACATTTCGGCAATAGTACTGAAGACTTGTGCTCCAGAACTTGCTGCTCCCCTAGCCACGCTGTTCCAGTACAGTTACAACACTGGTATCTATCCAGCAATGTGGAAAATTGCCCAAGTATGTCCTGTACGCAAAAAGCAGGACAAATCCAACCAGGCCAAGTACCACCCCATCCATCTTCTCTCGATCATCAATAAAGTGATGGAAGATGTCATCAACAGCGCTATCAAGCAGCACCTGCTCAGCAATAACCTGCTCAGTGACACCCAGTTTGGGTTCTGTCAGGGCCACTCAACTCCTGACCTCATTACAGCCTTGGTTCAAACATGGACAAAAGAGCTGAATTCCAGAGGTGAGGTGAGAGTGACAGCCCTTGATATCAAGGCTGCATTCGACTGAGTGTGGCATCAAGGAGCCTTAGCAAAACTGGAATCAGTGGGTATCGGGGGCAATCTCTCCGGTGGTTGGAGTCGTACCTGACACATAGGAAGATGGTCGTGGTTGTGGGAGGTCAATCATCTCAGCTCCAGGACATCTCTGCAGGAGTTCCTCAGCGTAGTGTCCTAGGCCCAACCATCTTCAGCTGCTTCATCAATGACCTTCCCTCCATCATAAGGTCAGAAGTGGGGATGTTCTCCAATGATTGCACAGTGTTCAGACCCATTTGTGACTCCTCAGATACTGAAGCAGTCCATGTTCAAATGCAACAAGATCTGGATAATATCCAGGCTTGGGCTGACAAGTGGCAAGTAACATTCGCGCCACAAAAATGCCAGGCTATGACCATCACCAATAAGAGACAATCTAACCACCGTCCCTTGACATTCAATGGTGTTACCATCACTGAATCCCCCACTATCAACATCCTGGGGGTTACCATTGACTGGAAACTCAACTGGACACACCACATTAACACATTGGCTACAAGAGCAGGCCAGAAGCTGGGAATACTGCAGTGAGTAGCTCACCTCCTGACTCCTCAAAGCCTGTCCACCATCTACAAGGCATAAGTCAGGAGTGTGATGGAATACTCCCCACTTGCCTGGATGAGTGCAGACCCAACAACACTCAAGAAGCTTGACACCATCCAGGACAAAGCAGCCCGCTTGATTGGCACCACATCCACAAACATCCACTCCCTCCACCACCGACGCTCAGTAGCAGCAGTGTGTACCATCTACAAGATGCACTGCAGAAATTCACCAAAGATCCTCAGACAGCATCTTCCAAACCAACAACCACCTCCATCTAGAAGGACAAGGGCAGCAGATATCTGGGAACACCACCACCTCCAAGTTCCCCTCCTAGCCACTCACCATCCTGACTTGGAAATATATCGCCGTTTCTTCACTGTCGCTGGCTTAAAATCCTGGAATTCCCTCTCTAAGGGCATTGTATGGGTCAACCCACAGCAGGTGGACTGCAGCGGTTCAAGAAGGCAGCTCACCAGCACCGTCTCAAGGGCAACTAGGGATGGGCAAGAAATGCTGGCCAGCCAGCGACACCCACATCCCACAAAATGAATGGAAAAAAAATACCTAACCTGCACATCTTTGGACTGTGGGAAGAAACCTACACAGACACAGGGAGAATGTGCAAAGCCCACACAGACAGTTGCATGAGGGTGGAATTGAAACTGGGTCCTTGGTGCTTTGGGGCAGCAGTGCTAACCACCATGTCACCCCAGGGTAATCCATATTGCTGTAGGTTAGAAATTAGTTGTTGCAAGAAGATCAGCTTTATATTGTAGTTCAAGCTTTTTCCTGTAATTTTGTGACGTACAGATAGTCAGGTGGACCAGAAAGCCATTACGTAGTGTGTTCCTTTTCAGTAATCAGTGTGAGTAATGAATACAATTAATCAGTGTAAGTATTTTATCTTTGAGAGTTGTGCTGGTTTATGTACAAAACAATAGAGAGTGAAGTCTCATTGCCGGACTGAAACATAATACAGAAGAAAATAGTTTTTATTATTACTTCATGGGATGTGGGTGTCCCTGGCTATGCGTGCATTTATTGCACTTCCCTAATTGCTCAGAGGACCATTAACCATACTGTTGGGTCTGGAGTCACATGTAGGCCAGATCAGGTAAGGACATATCCCTAAACGACATTGATGAATCAGATGGCTTTTTACAATGCTGACAATAGTTTCATGGCTGCCATTAGGCCAGCTCTCTATTCCAGTTTTTTTTTAATTGAATTCAAATTTAACTATCTAGCATAGTGCAATTTTAACTCATTAGCCTGGAGTTCTGGATTGCAGGTCCAGTGATATTATAACTTTGCCAACACCTCCCCATCAACTTTCTACTCAGAACACTTCTGCCAGTCTCCCAGTTCTTCTTGGTCCATCAAATCCCCTCTTCACCTGTTACATTGTGCACAGCACAGCAAATTAGGATTATGCAGCACAGTCTTTTTGGACTATACTGCAAGGCTTTCATCAGACTAATCCAAGCATTAGAATCTCATTCTCACCAGGTTTATCATCTGCTCCACAATGGTTCTGGTTGAAGAATGGACAGCACAGTGGTTTTGGGTTAGAATTACTAGCCCAAAGATAATACCACTATGGCACTGTCTTCCAATATACAGTGTCATATTTAGAAGTTAAAAGTGATTTTTTATTTAAAAAAACTTATATTTATAACTGAGGAGGTTTGAAATTTATTTTCTTATATATTCCCTTTCAAACCAGGCATTTCTACTGTATCATCCCACCAAATGCTCTGCTTGTGAAGTCAAATGTTTAAGTGTCTTGCAAACTCTCTTTTAGGGTAAATCAAAAAAACGTTTATTCAAACATTCAACCTGGGGGATAAATCATAACACGTATATATACACACACACATGCACGCACACAGACACACACACCACACACGCACGCACACACAGACACACAGACACACACACCACACACACACAGACACACACACACACAGACACACACACACACACACACAAGCATACAAGGAAGAAAAGAGAAAAGGAAAATAACGTAAAATTTCAGATTACTTAAAAATCATGTAAATTAGTGTCAGTATCTTTGATTTTTAAGTCAACATCCAATAAAGGATTGTAGTTTGCTTGTTAGGCAGCATTCCTTTTTGTAAGTTCTTGGATGCAGGTTGTTAGCATTTGAAAGAATAGCAATATAGTTTTTGCTGACTGGGAAATTAGTTCACTTTTCAAGCAAAATGCAGGCATCTTTCCAGAAGTCAGACTTTTGAGAGAGATTGAGACTCGAGGAGGCATTAGCTAAACTAAGTTCGGAGATAGTAGGAACTGCCGATGCTGGAGTCTGAAATAACAAGTTGTGGAGTTGGATGAACACAGCAGGCCAGGCAGCATCAGAGGAGCGAGAAAGCTGACATTTCTGGACCCTTCTTCAGAAAAGAGGTTCAGAAAAAGGTAGCATCCAGCTCCACACCTTGTTAGCTAAACTAAGTTGCTTGGTTGTTTTCTCTTCTGGTGTTAAAAGAAGACTACAGGAAAAAACAATGTTAAAGCTGTTCAAAAACAGGTGTTTCAGTCATGTGAATAGAGCCCCCGGTTGAGGATATCAGCTAATGAGGTGGTTTTGATGTCACTTGTTAAAAAATATTGTGTGATTTAGGAGATGATGGCACAGATCATTAGCAGCAACACATGAGTAATACATTTCAATGGTTTCCTTTGTCCCAAACTGGCTGAGTGTAAACATAGATAATAGTGTGGAGCTGGA
>NC_063369.1:3012839-3174703 GCF_021869965.1 Rhincodon typus
CTGCTGTGTTCCTCCAGCTCCACACTTTGTCATCTCTAACTCTAGCATCTGCAGTTCTTGCTATCTGAGTGTAAACATCTTGTCTGCAGTTTCTTGATTGGAAGATCTGTATAATACAATAAGTGTGACACTCCAAGAGAATAATGTAAACCTTTGTCCCTGGTTACTGCTGATCAGAATTTTTTTGGAAATTATAGTCAACTGGCGCCATGTGATCAATAGCAGATATGTTGTCAGTCCAGCAAAGTATCCATGTAAAGCATGTCCAAACAAAATAATATTGTTTTGAAGAAAACCAGTGTAGGATTTCTCCTTCTGTTCAATCTGGGCATGACAATGTTGTGAAGTTAGTCACAGGCTGGTACCTGATTAAGGATTTTAAGTAATATTGAAAAATGAATGAAACATAGAGTTTTGAAATACCATTAGAAACAGCATTTCTATTTATGACTCTTAATGATCCATGTGCCTTTAATTGAATGAAATGAATCACTCTGTTTTGAGTATAATACTGCAGTATTTGAATGCTAATATTAGATTGTCTTGTTCACTTATCAGATGAAATAGTGGGAGAGTCTCCTTGTGGGACAGACTCACCCGCTCGAACCTGTCCAGTTGGAATGAACTGCACTGAATACTGGGAAGGGCCAAATTATGGAATTACCCAATTTGATAACATCCTGTTTGCTGTACTGACCGTATTCCAGTGCATCACCATGGAGGGCTGGACTGATCTCTTGTATAATGTGAGTAACTAGGAGACTTGACTTCAACAAGTATTTCTGACTATTATTTGAATCTTTCAATTAATTTAAATCTTTCAATTAATTTGAATTTGAATCTGAGTTTTGGTCTTGGCTCTGGACCTCAATTTTTAGTCATTTTGTTTGTGACCTTAGAAAGAAATTTAATCCTAATTTTAAATGAATGGTTTTTCCTGAGATTGTAGTCTTTGAGAACCATTGCCAATGGTAATTTTTGCTTTCTATACTTACTCCAAATTTTAGTTTTCCAAGATTCATATTGTATAAAGTTTTTAATTCATCTGTGGTGCAAACAAATGCGTTTCAACTCCCCCTCCCACTCCCTGGGTGACATTTCCATCCTGGGCCTCCTCCAGTGTCACAATGACGCCACCCGCAAACTGGAGGAGCAGCGTCACATATTCCGCCTCGTGACCCTATAGCCCTACAGCCTAAATGTGGATTTTACCAGTTTCAAAATCTCCCCAGCCCCGGCCTCATCCCATGACCAATCCTCCTTCTCTTCCCGCCTCCTTGACCTGACACAACCTTTCCATCTTCTCTTCCACCTCCCACCGCACTGACCAATCCCCACCACTCTCTACCTGCACTCACCTATCACCATCCCACTTACCTTCCCCAGCCCCACCCCTCCTCTCTCCATTTATTTCTGAGCTCCCTTCCCCCTCCCCTATTTCTGAAGAAGGGTTCCAACCCGAAATGTGAACTCTCCTGCTTCTCTGATGCTGCCTGTGTTCCTTCAGCTCCACACTGTGTTACCTCTGACTCCAGCATCTGCTGTTCTTACTATCTCTAAATGCAGAACTTTTCTATCTTTGTATACTTTTTGTGGATAACTTGAGTTAGAGTGTGATTGATTTTAAGAGAACAAGATCACTTTACAATGTAAAATAGAATATAGATTTCTGCCCTTTCAGACATAAACAGTGAGTTAATGCATGGGCTAATTACAGTTGAGAACCCAGGCTTTGCTTGGCTGTGAATTCCATGTACAAGTTGAAGGCAATATGGAATAATGTTCTGGAAAGTGTCAGTAGTTTAAGATTATTTTGCACCGCTATGAGCTGAGTATGTAAGGTAGAATGTACAGCAACAATCTTAATTGAAAGATGGTTATTTTAAGTTTAATCCTTCCCATGCTAACATGTAATGTGGAATTATTCAATTGTTTTTAATTTTTTAAAAACTCACTTAGAAGATTTTGCAAACAAATTTTTGTTGATGATACAGCATAAAAAGTCTGAGCAGAAGGAGTGATGAAAGCAGAATCCATTGTGGTTTTTAATATCAAAAAAAAGAAAATAGGAGGAGGAGTTGGTCATTCAGTCCTTCAAACCTCCTTCATCATTCAATTTAATCATAGCTGATCATTCAACTCAGTATCCTGTTCCCACTTCCTACTCATACTCAGTTGATCCCTTTAGCTTTCAGTGCTATATCTAACTTTTAAAAAAGGAAGTGGATGAGTATTGGAATATTGGAAATTTGGAAGAATATGGGGAAAGGGCAGGCATAATGGATTTAAGTGGTTTACTTTTGCAGACACTAAAGTAAAATGCTGGTGATGCTGTAAATCTTAAATAAAAACAGGAAATACTGGAAATTCTCCACAAGTCAGGAAAGAACTGAGCAGGGGAAAACGGAGTTAACATTTTAGATTGAACAAGGGAAGTTCTTAAGTGGAGGTCCCAGTGTTAGACTGGGGTGGACAAGGTCAGAAGTCACAAGACACCAGGTTATAGCCCAACCGGTTTATTTGAAATCTCAAGCTTTTGGAGCGCTGCTCCTTTGTCAGGTAAAGAGGAGGGAAGCACACAGGCCCAGAAATTATAGGCAGAGAGATTATTGCAAGATAATACCAGGTAATTAAGAGTGAAAAGATAGTACAAATGGTGTGAGTGGAGTGTTGATAGGCTGAATAACAAGTCTTTGCAGGTGATCAAAACTGTCAAACCGTGTGAGTAAAGTTCAACACTTGAGTGGCAAGTGAAGGGATTGTCTATGATCCAATTAATTGAGGCAGAGAGATAATTACAAAATATCAAAAATAAGATGGTGCTAGAGACGAACCAAATATCTGGATAACATGATAGGTATAAGAGTCGAGTGACGAGGATCTAACCATGATGTGGAGATGCTGGTGTTAGACTGGGGTTGATAAGGTCAGAAGTCACACGACACCAGGTTATAGTCCCAACAGGTTTATTTGAATTCACAAGCTTTTGGAGCACTGCTCCTTCGTCACCTAAAAGTTTGTGATTTCAAGTAAACCTGTTGGACGACAACTGGTGTTGTGACTTCTGACCCGGGTCTAAACAAAGTAACAAGTTGTCCAAAACTGTACAAACTAATTAAGGTAGAGAAATCACAACAAGTTATCAAGTTGATGGTGTCAAAACAGAAGAGTAAGGAAGATTTTACAAACACAGAACAGAATGTAGTGTGACATGAGCCCAAGATCACCGAATGGAAAAAATTTAGAAATATAAGTATTTCATAATAACATGGTGAAAATAATGTCTGAAGTTGCCTCTTGTATCTTTGAATAGCTTATTAATGACTCGTTTCTCTAAGCTCTTGCCTTTTATCATAAAACAACGTTAGAGTTAATTATTTCTAAAATATCATGTATGATTTTAAATCTGTCCAAGTTGCTGTGTTAATCTCATCCATTATATGTGCAGGCATGAGTTTATGGCTCAATTTCTGCTTCCAGCATGGGAAATCATAACAAGCATCACATGATTCTCTTTGTAACTTTGAATATGTATCTTTCCTTAGATTATCATATTATGTGAGTATGCTTTTCAAAATGATTTCAAAGCAAGCTAGAGGATGAATTTAGAATCTCTTTTGAAGTGAGACTTCACAGGATAGCTTCATAACTTCTTTCTTATGAGATAGCCTGTCTTCTCGAGACTGAGACGGAGAGTCTGTTTTATTCAATTTATATTGAGAATTTGAAAAGAATGTTGATATAAAAAGGTATTTATGCATCTCCATTGTATTTATCTATAGTGAGTGAGGAAATTGCTGATTGCTTACTCTGTGGCAACCAAATTAAAAGTAGGAGAAAAGAGTTTTCTACATATGGGCAGAAGTCTTTTTCGTATTCTTTCATTGTGAAGGTGCATCTCCTGTTACCCCTGTAGTCCTTTCAACATTGCCCTCTCCTTGTTGTCAGATCATTGAGCAATGCCTCAGGAAGTCAGCCAGTTTAATTGTGTATCCAGCACATCCTTGTTGTATATGCAAAATAGTCATTTTGAAGAAGGGCAAAAACATTTTATAATGGAGTTTCCTGACTGGGAGCCAGAATTTACAACCACCTTCAATCCTAATTTCTCCCAAAGCAAGTAACAATTAAATTCAGTTTATCCTTGATCTGTTTCAGAGATAGTAGGAACTGCAGATGCTGGAGAATCTGAGATAACAAGGTGTAGAGCTGGATGAACACAGCAGGCCAAGCAGCATTCTAGGCCCGAAATGTCAGCCTTCCTGCTCCTCTGATGCTGCTTGGCCTGCTGTGTTCATCCAGCTCTACACCTTTGTTATCCTTGATTTGTCCTTACTTAATAATTCAAATGTGTGAACATAAAGTGACGAACTTCAGCTTGATAGCACAAAATTGCATTGTTTTTCACATGACATGAAACATTTGCCTTTATAACATCGTATATTGTCAGATTTATATTGAACATAGCCAATCATAGAATCAGATACATTTCCACAACTGTTTTGCAAAACATCCCATTACTGTTTTTCTCACAATACCAGAAATTTCCAACTTTTTTATAAATTGTGGATTGCTGTATAGTGTTCTGGCGAGAATGAATTTACATTTTAGTCTAATCTCTTATTTCAAATTTTAATCTTGTTGAACAGATCACCCTGGACAATTTTCTACTATTGATTATATAGCTAGTTAACCACATGAGGATATGCATGTTCTTAGAACTTGGCCAATAGACTACATGATGAAACCAGTGCTGAGTTCTGGTACCATGATTAAGTAGAAAACTGCACTGCCTGATGCAGTGATAACAAGGTGTAGAGCTGGATGAACACAGCAGGCCAAGCAGCATCAGAGGAGCAGGAAAGCTGACGTTTCGGGCCTAGACCCATGCAGTATTGAGCCATATAAATAAACACAACTGCACATTCAATCTTGGGGTCGAATATTTCAGTTCTGTAGAAGGCAAGGTGAATGTGCAGGTGAGAGAACGTATTTGGGTAAGAGTCCAAACTCAGAATCCCAATTGTGGGATAAACATGTACAATTAACTTCTGCAACCTTTAAAGGTGAAACGATCCACCCTAATGCAGTAGTTGTCAGGAAACCTATTTGCATGTATTTGCATCTCATTAAAAGGCTCTTTAATCATAATTAAGTTCTTGCTCCCAATTAAGTTCTGTTCAATCCAGAAATACATACATTGAGACACCCAACTCCATACAAGTGGCATGCATTAGGTGAGGTTGGCTTTTTTTGAGGACTTTGGAGTAGATACTTGCTGCTTGCTCTTCAAGTAATGCAGCTTATTTTAAATCGGTAGGAATGAATGAATGAGTTGTGATGTAGCTTCTCTGAATGGCAGCATGAGGGAGAAGGAGGAGTTGAATGTGAATGTGGTAGGGTGGGAAATGTAGAAGATGGGAGCAGAAGGAGGCCATTCGGCCCTTTGAGCCTGCTCTGCGATTCATCACGGTCATAGTTGATCGTCTGACTCAAAAGCGTAATCCTACTTTCTCCCCATAACCATTGATCCCATTAGCCCCAAGTGCTATATCAAGCCGCCTCTTCAATACATTCAATGTTTTGGCATCAACTACTTCCTGTGGTAATGAATTCCACAGGCTCACCACCCTTTGGTAAAGAAATGTCTCCTCGTCTCCGTCCTAAATGCTCTACCCTGATTCTAGGCTCTTGAGCAGATATTGTATGATCTCATAGAGTGGTGGAAATGTAAACATGAAAGTGAAAATGCCAATTGCTAGAAAATGGGATGGGTGATAGACAGTGACGGAATCGATGGCAATGCCAGAGGCTTCAAGGATAATAAGGGAGAGGAATGAGAAAGTGGTGTGCTGATGGATGAAGGGAATAAGATTATGGGTTACAGTCAGAGGATTGAATTTACATTGCTGATGATAAAAGTAAAACGCATCACCTTTTGAAAACAAATCTACCATGTAGGTCACTGCAAAAAGGCAACATCCAAAGTCAGAGGAGGTTCGTTTGGTGGAATTAATGTCTGAATTTTTGGCTGATTAAACAAGCATCCTATTAGTTGTGAGCCAACAGGATAGAGAACAATGGTCAGCTGAGTTACAGTCCCAATGAGCCAGCATTACTCCCAAACTCATAGCATCGTGTTCCGATAAGATCCCATAAAGGCGTGGGGCCCCAGCACATTGTGGACTAATTGGCATCTCATGCTATCCAAGATATAGAGGAAGAGGGAGAGATGCAAACAAATAGTGAAAGGAAAAATTTTCTAGGATTGGAACCTCCATTTTCTTCACTAGTTGCTCATGACAGTCAAGGTGGGTGGGTAGCATGTCTATCATGCCAGGGCAAGAGTTCAACATTTGGGTTTAACCTCACTGAAGGGAAGTTTACTGTTGTGTCTAGGAAAGTACAAGGACATTCTTTAAGTATCTCTGTCATAAAGTCATAGAGCTATACATCATGGAAACAGACCCTTTGGTCTAATTTGTCCCTTCTGACCAGGTACTCTAAATAAATCTAGTCCCATTTGCCAGCATTTGGCCCATATCCCTTGAAACCTTTCCTGCTCATATCCCCTTCCAGATACCTTTTAAATGTTGTAATTGTACCAGCCTTCACCACTTTCGCTGGCATCTCATTCCATACACGCACCACCCTCTGCATGAAAAAGTTGCACCTCAGGTCCCTTTTAAATCTTTCCTCTCTCACCTTAAACCTATACCCTCTAATTTTGGACTACCCACCCCAGGGAAAAGACTTTGTCTATTCACCCTATCCATGCCCCTCATGATTTTTTAAACCTCTGTAAGGTCAACCCTCAGCCTCCAATGCTTCAGGGAAAATAGCCCTAGCCTATTCAGCCTCTCCCTATAGCTCAAACCCTCCAACCCTGGCAACATCCTTGTAAACCTTTTCTGAACCCTTTCTAGTTTCACAACATCCTTCCGAAAGCAGGGAGACCAGAATTGCACGCAGTGTTCCAAAAGTGGCCTAACCAATGTCCTGTGCAGCAGCAACATGACCCTCCCAACTCCTATACTCAATGCACTGATCAATAAAGGCACGTCTACCAAAGGCCTTCTTCACTATGCTGTCTACCTGGGACTCCACCAATGTGCAATATCTTCTTGGATATGAATGTTTTGCCACAGGGGCTTTCCTGTGAAGCCACACAATGTGACAGTCACTATTTTGGGCTTGCTGGATGGGAAGGAGGCCAGAAGAGTTTATATGTGAAGGGAAGGCTTAGCAGATGTGAAATGGAGCAGATTTGGAGGGTAATATCAAAGATAACTGACTACATGGATCAATGCAGTTATTCAGATCTCCTGAAATCGACACTGCCATGATACAGAACAGCTCTGCCCTTGCCCTGGCTATCACACAACAAAGCAGTAACTGATGCAGAAGTAGACACAAGTAGTAGACCAATTTACAGGGGTGCAATGTACAGGTGGCCAAGACTGTGGTGAGAATGAATATTGGCTAGAAACAAAATCTATGGGAGACAGTACAGCTACTTTCAGTGACTGAAGTGCAATGCAGAAGATGCCTCAGGATGTCCCAACAAGTTGAGTCCTACATATTGCAGCTGTTGAATGAGTACCTGTGACTGCAAGGTCGGGGGAGCAACCCCATGCAAATTGCCTTGAAGATTGCTGTGACACTAAACTTCTTTGCAAAAGGCTTGTTCCAACGTTCCACTTGGTAGTCCTGCAGCACTTTCCAGTCAGTGACTCACAAGTCTACTCGGGTGATTGCAGGTGCGGTATTCTGAAAAGCCTTGGAATTTGAAAGTTTCCTCTTGGGTACAGAGATCTAAGCAGCCAGAACACTGAAGTGTTCTGCATTTGCAGGTTTCCTATAGGTGCAATGAGTGATAGGTTTGACACATTGAAAAATTACAGACAAAGGGAGGCTCTTCAATTCGATATTATCAATGCCTGCTGAATAAACTAGCCTGTTCTAGTTACACTTTACACCACTTAGCCTATAACTTTACAGTTTCAACATTTCAGGTACAGATATAAATTCCTTTTAAATGAGTTCACAGTTTCCACTTCAACCACCAAACTGGGCAGATGCCCACCAACTTGGGTGAAAAAGTTCCCTCTAAATGTTCCCTCATCAAATCTCCTACTGATCACCTTTAAATCTGTTTTCCCTGGTAACCGTCCTCTTGTGCTAGGGCGTACGGTGTTCTCTGTCCACTCTATCCAAGCTCCTCAATATCTTGTGCATCTCCATTCACTTGTCTGTCAGCTTCCTCTGTTCTAAGCAAAACAACTCTAGCCTATCCAATCTTTCTTCAGGGTTGCAATTTTCAAGACCTGGCAACATCTTGTAGATCTCTTCTGTGCACCATCCAGAGCAATTATGTCCTTGTATAGTGGTTACCAGAACTATACATAAAATCCAGCTGTGGCCTAACCAGTGTTTTATGTAATTTCAGCATTCTTTAACATCATCACATCCCTGCTTTTGTACTCAAACCTCACCCAATGAGGAAAACATCCATATCCCTTTTTAACCACCTTTTCTACCTCTCCTGTTCATTGAAGGACTTGTGGACCTGCATTCCAAGGTCTCTCACTTCCTCTACCTCTCTCAATACCCTCCCATTTATGATGTATTCCTTTGTTTTGTTTTCTGTCCTCAAATGCATAATCTCACAATTCTCTAGATTAAATATCATTTGCCACTTTTTCACCAATAACCAAACTATTGATATAATTCTGCAATCCATAGTCATTGTCTTCACTATCAACTACCCAGCCAATTTTCTGTGTTAGATGCAGATTTCCTAAACATGCCTCCACATTTAAGTCCAAGTCATTAATATATGCCACAAACAGCAAGAGATCCAACACTGAGGAAGAGGATGTGGTATCGCGATATTGATCAAGGAGTCAAGCCATATGTGTAAAACTTCAAAACAAAAAAGGGTGATCACTTTGCTGGATGTGTACAATAGACCACCAAACAGTCAGGGCAAGATAGAAAGACAGACATGTAGGTAAATCTCAGAGAAGTGTAAAAATGTTACAGTAATAACAGTGTGGGATTTTAACTTCACCAGTATTAACTGGAATTGACAAAGTGTAAAACACTTAGAGCTGAAGGAATTCTTAAAATTCTTAGAATTCTTAAAATGTATCTAGAAAAGCCTTTTAAGCCCATGTATAAAGTCTTCCAAAAGTGCTGGATTTAATTTTAAGGAACAAAGCTGGGCAGGTGGTAGATGTGTTCAATGGGAAAAAATTCAGTGATAGTAACCATTATTAACAAGATTTAAGATAATTATGGATAAGGACAAAGGTGAATCTGAAATAAAGGTTCAGAATTGGAGGAAGGCTGATTCTAATATGATAAGGCAGGATCTGGTCAAAGTGGACTGGGAGCAACAACTTGCAGGAAAATACATATCTGAGCAGTGAGATGTGTTCAAAGGACCAAGGCTGACAGTGCAGGACCAACATATTCCTGTAAAACGAAGAGTGAGATCAACAAGTCCTGAGAACCTTGGATGTCAAGGGACAGACAGGATTGGCTAAGGGTAAAAAGGAAGCTGGGGAGGTGATGTCTTAGTGGCGTTATCGCTAGACTACTAATCCGGAGAGCCATGTAATGTTCTGGGAACCCTGGTTCAAATCCCACCGTGGCAGCTAGTAGAAATTGAGTTCAGTAAAAATCTGTAAGAGTCTAATGATGACCATGAAACCATTGTCAATTGTCAAAACAACTCATGTGTTTCACTAATATCCTTTAAAGGAAGGAAACTGCTGTCCTTATCTGGACAGACCTTATCTGGTCTGGTCCACAAGTGAATCCAAACCCCCAGCAGTGTGGTTGACTCTCAATTTCCCACTGATTATGACAGATACCGAGGGCACAAAAAAATGGATGCCTTGAGTATAGAAAGTGCAGGACATTACTTAAAATAGAAATTAGGAGACTGAAGACGGAACATGAAAACACACTGCTGGGTAATATTAAGAAAAATCCAAAGGGGTTTTAAATTGTGGAGCCATAAGGACATAGCTGCAGTTTTAAATGAAAATGTACCCATTATAGAGAAAGACAATGTAGGTATAGAAATCAGCAAATTAGCATTGAGAGGGAGGAGGTATTTGTGGTTTTAGTGGGCTTGAAAATGAATAAATCACCAGCCTAAGATTAGATGTATCCCAGGCTGCTGTGAAAGGCAAGTGAGTAGATTGCAGGGTTCTGACATTAATTTTCAAAATCTGTCTAACCACAGGAAATGTGCCAAAGGCCAGCTAACATGGTATCATTATTCATGAAGGGTGATATGGATAAACCAGAAATCCACAACCATTGAGTCTAACACCAGTGACAGGGAAACTATTGGAAAAAATGTTCTGAGTGACAGAATTAATCTGCACTTGAAGAGGCATGGATTATTCCTCTAAGACATCCCCTGTTCTGCATCAGTCATAATTTGTCTGTAATCTATACAAAGTTGAGGGCTGTATATAGGGAGAAACTTTTCCCTTTAGTAGAGGGGTCAATAACCAAGGAGCACAGCTTAAAGGTAAGAAGCAAGACATTTAGAGGTTCACCTGAAGGGTGTTCGATATCTGGAACACACTCCTGCTTCTACCACCCTTTTAGGAGCCCTCAAGACATTTAAGAAGAATTTAGATGAGCGCTTGAATTGCCAAAGCATGCAAGGCTATGGGCCAAGTGCTGGAAAATGGGACTAGACTACTTGGATGCTTTATGACTGGGGCTGAAACAATGGACTTGAAGGGCCTTTTTCCATACTGTAAAACCTCTATGATTGAGCCCTGTGGAACATCAGTAGAAACCGTTTCCAATTCACTAAAATATCCATCACATATCAGCCTGAGTTCTTTGTCAGCAGGAAACGGGCCCTTAATCTGCAGCTGTCTTGTCAAGTTTGTGTATGACATTCAGGAGCTCTCATGATTCCTATATTCTGGTGCACTCACAAGTGGCTAAAGTTTTCAGTTTCCCTCATTGATTACAGAGTTGGCAGCTGGGAAACAAGGGTTCCCCAGAAGACCTGACTGATGACATCATTGAGGAATCCTCAGATTGATGCTAAGGAGAAGTACAATACGGCACATGCCTTCATGAGGGCCATCATTGAGCTGGCCATAGGTCCTTGAATGTCACATGCCATCAAACCTTGGCTTGATAGTTCATGTCACCATGACAAATGCTCTAAATGGAGACATGCTGAGAACTTTGTAAGGAAGCTGGTAGGACATATGGAGAGCAGAAAGAGGGACTTTATTAGGCCAGTGTGACCCTGGAGTAGAACTCATCACCATACTGCCTCACTATCCCTATAGTCCTGGAGCTATTTTTCTTCCACAATTCTAAAGTTGCATGAATTGAGTCTCTAGTGGCTGTGCCTCCAGTACTGTTATAATGGGACAATTCCAAACCTTCACATCCTCTTGAAAGAACTAAGTCCTTTATTGTCTACCACTCATTATGAGAAATTGTTTATCTGTCTATGGAACCCTCAGCTAGGGGAAAGGTTTTTGATTCTTCCAATTTGTAGAGTCTGGTCGCATTTGTTTGTTCTTCAAATAGATTCTCTCTCTACTGTTTACAATCTAATGAACTTTCTCTTCATTCTCACCTCATCTGACATTGCTATTTTCCCGAGCTGAAACAATCTTGTGAGCTTGGGTCAGTCTACACTTTCCTGTGTAATGAGAATAACGTGAGGCATACTCATCACCAATCATTTGTTGTTCTTTCTTTGTAATCACTATGTCTAACTGCAGTCTTGACATCTGGAGTTGGTTTCTAGAGATAGCCTTTTGCATAGTACACCCTTTTGATTGTGATAAGTTTGCCGGGAAACTTTTGAAACCTTGAGGTTTAAACAGCCCCAACAAGCTGACAATCTCCTGCATAGTACAAGTGCATCCTCCTTTGCCTGACCTGCAGGAAGAATGAGGTCCAAGCCAAAGGTGAGGTTGAGTGGCAGGGCAGCCCTGAGTATCCTCTGATAAAACCTCTAGGGTGTCTGACTGGAATTCCCCTCTGTGAGTTCTGGTAGAACTTCACTGACTTCTTGAGATGAACGGGCATCTGGTGGAAGATCACCTTGTAGCCGTTGTATACATGGCTGTATTGATGGACTGCAGGTATAAATGCAAGTCTGGCAACCACACTGTGTTGTGCTGAGCGTGCGTGTCCAAGGCAGTTGCCAGCCTTTCCTTGTAAGCATGGTAAGTCCTTGCACGCCAAAGTCACAACTGAGACAGCTTATACCTCATGTACAGATTTCTTCTGCCTGATGTTCCCTCGTTTGTCTCTGAATCTCCAACATGGCTGTTATGGTGGAAAATAGAAGCTTGTCAGCTGCATGGAGTTGATCAAAGGCCTGATCTCCAGCAGTCCTCCCAAATGTCAGAGATCTTCAGCTGCTTCTTTCAAATTGTAACCCCAAACTTATTCCAGAATGTGCATCTTTCAAGGTGAATGTTTCTGTGCTATTGCAGAGTGCTCATGAATGCCATGTCAGATCATCCTTTGAATTGAAACTGAAGGATGTTCCTGACCTGTAATAAGTGAAGGGATGTCTAGGTGGCGTTTAAGTATGGTGCCAGGTCTTTGACCCTCGGAGATCCTGGTTGGGATTGCCCTCTAAGATATTCCATTGTACTTCCACCAAAAGTGCATGTGTATGTAATGAGCTATGTGTTACATCATTGTGGAAGAAAACCCGATCTGCCCCCGTGTAGTAGTGACTCCCTCTTCTACATTTGGAGTCAGAATTAGAATCTATAATGGATGATTCCGGCCTTAGGCTATGCTAATGTGGTTGATCTTATTTGGGTTTCTAGAATGGGGAATACATTTGATTTTGCAGCCTTTCCCACTCAATTAAAACTATTGTCAATCAAGGATGTGTGATTGAACATGATATTACCCAATGGTGGAAGCCGAATGGACACTCTACTTAGACTCTAGTGACGAATGAGTGTTTGGATAAGTTGCGAAATGTTGATCCTGGAACTGCATCTCAGCATAGTACAGAAGAGGACAAAGGGAAATAGAAAGGTAGCGGTAGATTAGTACAGCTATTGCAAAACTAGAATATGGGAATTAATATCCCTTAAAAATCATGCTGTTTTGTTTTTAAAAGTTTTGAATATTTTAATTCTTTCTGGATCACTTCTCCAGAGCGCACACTCCCCACAATTCCCAGAAAGGTGATGCACATGAGCTTATTCAACTGTTTCTCTGTTGAGATTGCTTGATTCACTTTATTATTGATTGACTACATGACTGTGTTATATATAGTATGGCAGTCTTTGGCCACAGGCCAGAATGGCATTCATTGTGCAGAATAAGATGGATAATGTTCCAGTCACAGGAAGAGGCAGAACCTTAATGTCCTCTTTCACTGCAGGTTAGAGAGGGATGTCATATCAGTACAGTATTTCTTTACATTCAGATTACAATAAAATGTCCTAAACTATTCCTTTCTTTATAATTTACCTCGCAATGTCTATTCTTGAGCAAACACATTTGTAGCAAAATCAAGAGTTGAAATTACAACTGGATTCCAATATAATTTTAAACTACCAAACTCATGTAATAAGCAATCATTTTTTTCACTAGAAAAATCAATGTGATATGTTAGCATTTTTTCCCGTTGTTCTTTACGTAGATTCAGGAACTGGGTCATCAATACCACTTCGTATTTGTGACCATTCTTCGTTTCGCATACAATGCTACTGTGGACATAGAAATAAATGAATGAAAATGAAATACATAGAAGTTGTAACATGAGAACAGATAATTCAGACTAATCGGTCTGTGTTTGAGTTCAGTCTTTGCTTTAGCGTATATTCCTGGTCACATTTACACATTTTGATTGATTTTTTTGTCACTTGTACCGAAATACAGTGAAAAGCTTTGTTTATGAGTGGTACCGGCAGATCACAGCAAGCAAAGGACATACAGATCAAAAAGACTTAGAGACATACAGGTTACATTGCGTGTTACATTATTTGAGGCTACAGTCTGTTGAACAGTCTGATAACGTCTGGAAAAAAGCCTCTCCTGAACTTGCTTGTGCGTGTGTTCAGCCTTCTGTATCTTCTGCCTGATGAAGGAGGTAGGAGGTCATTACCAGGGTGCGATGGGTCTTTGATGATGTTGGCCACCTTTCCGTGGCAGTGAGCTGTGTAAATAGAGTCCATGGATGGAAGGTTGGCTTCCCTGATGGCCTGAGCTGTGCGCACCACCTTCTGTAGTTTCTTACAGTCCTGGGCAGAGCAGTTACCGTACCAGGCCGTTATGCACCCGGACAGATTGCTTCAATGCTGCATCTGTAGGAGTTAGTGAGGGACATTATGGACATGCCAAATTTCTGAGTCGCCTGAGGAAGAAGGGGGGTGGTTGTGCCTTCTTGACTGTCGCATTTACATGTGAAATCCAGGACAGCTCATTGGTTATCGTCACTCCGAGAAACTTGATGCTGTTCACTGTCTCAACCTCAGTTCCATTGATGTAGATGGGGGCATGTTCTCCTTCTTTCTTTCTGAAGTCAATGATCAGTTCTTTTGTTTTGTTGAGAGACAGATTGTTTTCATTGCACCATGCCCTCTATTTCCCTTCTGTATTTTGACTTGTCGTTGTTAGATATTCATCCCACTACAGTGGTGTCATCAGCGAACTTGTAGATGGCGTTCATTTGAAAATTGGCAACACAGTCGTAAGTGTACAGGGAGTATAGTAGGGGTTTGACCTGTGGATCTTCAGTTTGAGTGCTATTATGGAGGAGGTGCAGTTACCTATCCTCACAGATTGCGGTCTGTGGGTCAGAAAGCTGAGGATCCAGTTGCTAGGGCGAACTGAGACCGAGGTCACACAATTTTGAGATCAGTGTGGAGGGGATAATGATGTTGAAGGTGGAGCCGGAGTCAACGAGCAGGAGTCTGATGTAGGTGTCTTTGTTGTCCAGATGTTCCAGGAATGAGTGGAGGGCTAGGGATATGGCATCCTCTGTGGACCTGTTACGTCGGTAGGTAAACTGTTCCAAAGTATTTTCATTGCTGTTCTTTTCATCCAGTGATCCAAACTAATTTTGAATGCTTTGTTTGTATTGCTCCTCAACTTGTTTCATACAATAAAGATGCTACCTCAGTATAAGTTCCGCTGTTAAATTGAAGCAGCATACTTCCATTTAGTTTCTCATATTATTCGTTCATCATTTTAAACATCACTGTTGTATGCTATTTCAGAATTTATTGCCAATTTTGTGTTGTCGATCGTCCTCTTGAGCTAGCATTATACTTTTGAAATGGAATTCATGCTTAACCCTGGTAGACAACAAGTGGGATGAAGACTCGTGTATCCATGTCAGTGCCTAAGCACAGGACTGAAGTGACAGGACGTTCACTAATGGCAGACTTTAAATGTCTAGGTCCTGATCTTTCAATTTGAATAAAGGGGAGGATGGATCAGCAGCTTATGTTGGTTTTTTGATCAGAAACAGTATTCCTTTGAAAGAAACAGGAGGAATAGAAAGGAGTATACTGTTTAAATGAAGGAAGGTTGTGGAGCTTACAGGTGCAGTAGTATCTTGGTGCACTGGTACATGAATCAAATAAAATTAGAATGTAGTTGCAGGGAGTGATCAGGAAGTCACATGGAATGTATCCACCTGTTTGAGAGGGAATGGAATATAAAAGCAAGGAACGAAGTTTACAACAGTTATGCAAGCTGGGGTGGGGTTGGGGAAAAGATGTGACTGGACACAGTCTAAGATTAATACATTTCCTTTTTAGGGATGATGTAGAAAAATTGTTTTCTCTGAGTGTTAGAGTCTAGAATTTGCTTCCCCAGAAAGTATTGGAGGCTGTGTCATTTATACAAGGCAGAGTGAGATAGATTTTTGATCAACAAGGAAGTTGAGAGTTACGGGGGTCAGACAGGAAAGTAGAGCAATTCAAGTGAAACAGTGCTACAGGGAGTATTATGTTCAAGAAAAGTAGTGGTAGTGACAGAAGTACTCAAGTCTTTTGGTCCTGAAAGTTTGCTTACTTTTCTCCCACTTTAACTCTGGTAGAAACCTGGAAGTTACTGAGAAGAAACTGCAGAAATGAGCTGTAGTGAGATTAGTTACAAATTCATGATGAGCTGATTATAGAGCTGTTTTGGCACCATGTTTAAAAGATTAATCATATGTGGACAAAATCAGTACATGGTTAATGGTAAGGAGGAAATCAAAGCCAGATACTACTCTTGAACAAACTTCACATGGACACATTTTTCTGCAAAGATCAATGTAGATTCATACAGATTATTGGGAGTCTAGGCTTGTTTATTCCATCACTGGCTCAGGGGGGCTGAGACCAATTGTCGCCTTAATAATGACATTCTGGCTTCAGCAAAACAGCACCGATACCATGTTAAAGCAATATTCTGGACTTAATTCCCTTGAATTACTCCATGGATTTCTCTTCTCTTTTAAAACACCTAATCTTTCCCTCCTATGTATAATTAACCCACATAATAGGGATCATATTAATCCCTGTTAGTGAACTAGGACTGAGAAAAAAAAATGTTAATGCTGTTTATTTTGCAGCAAACATGAGTTCCAGTTTATTAATTTGGGGTAAGGGTTAACTGAATGCAGGGCCAAAGACTGAGAGGCTGTTAAGAGTTCTTGTGCCCCAGGCAGAAGTTTGCAAAGTATTGGAACAATTCTGTATTTTTGCCTTGAGGTAGTTTGTGTTCTTTAATGTTTCAATATATTTAGAAAAAAATGGTGTTATTACGCATGAACATATTTTCCTAAGAACACTGAGAATAATGGGAACGCAAGAGAGCGACAATAATGGATTACAACGCTCAACTGTAATTAAGGACTCAGGGCTTTGAGTATTTTCTGAACTTAAGCAATTTTTGGATTCACTGATGTGAGCAATGTCAATTTCAGGAGAAATAAAGTGCTTCAGTAAATCTTTGCATCCACTGTCAGCATCAAAGCTATATAGCAAAGGCTTGATTTATATCAAAGCCCCCTTTGCTGCGGCATAATGCTGAATCTTAGTTTAAACCTCAGAATAACGCACCCCGCAGCGTCGCCGTTAACTTTTCCATTTCATAATAAGTTATCCTTTTGCCTTCTGCAAGTGAAACTGTTAATTCCAGCCAAGTCTAGGGATTTTTGTGTTGTGAGTTTATGCCTATTAGGATGTAAATTTAATGTCCCATTAAAAAGAAAACATCGCTCCAATGTCAGCCTAAGATAAGTACTTAAGTACTATAATGGAAAAGACTTGAAAACACAACCTTTAGCTCAAAGGGCAAATCATACAAGCTAACACTAGGTCCAATCTCCCTAACTGCTCAGGTGATGTCCCACATTTATTATGTGTGGAAGAGTTCTAAATGTCGTACTTGCCGAATTAGAGTTTGAAACTCAAGGCCTAACTGAACATGTTCCTTCAGTGATAGTAGGAACTGCAGATGCTGGTGAATCCGAGACAACAAGGTGCAGGGCTGGATGAACACAGCAGGCCAAGCAGCATCATAGGAGCAGAGAGGCTCTGCTCCTATGATGCTGCTTGGCCTGCCATGTTCCTTCAGTGACCTGGTCAGGTAGACCAAGATTAGTGCAAGATTCTTGAACATTCTTTTCAATTCCAGGATGCCTTCAAAGTCCTGATGACATGAATGCTTGTGTTCTTAAAGAACTTTCGAAGGAATATTTTCTGAAGTTGGCCTACAGTATTTTTATTGACACTGATATATTCCCATCCAAGTGGAATATAGAAACCATTTTAGTTGTTCTCAAGAAGGAAGCTAGTTCAATCCTGGTATCTAAAAATGGCTGTGGGGCCACAACAGTTTATATATTTTACATTAAACATAACTGTCCTAAAAATGTCTCTTTATTAAAGAACAAATGGGGCTTGGAGAGCTGGAGGCTTGGTGAGCTGGAGGCTTGGTTTTCTCAACTGTCGGTATACTGAAATATCGTTAACTTTTACTGTAGTTTGAAAATTGCCAAAAAATAGGCATGATGCTGAAGTATTTTGTTCATTACTCATTCCAGAATGATAAAATTAAAGATGTCAAAATTTAAATGAGCACAACAATTTATATTACAGGAGAGAGAGGTGCTGATTGATTGGCATGTCGACTCTGACTGGCCCTGATGTTACCATGGGGAAAGAAACAGGGAACTATATAGTTTCCAAAGAATATCGGTATATTCCTTTAATTTGCAAGATTATGAATGTATGTTGCTTCAGGCAAGTATGAATGAGACACTTTACAAACTTTGACTATCTTAAATTTGGTGTTAATGTACCTACAAACACACTCAAGATAGTTCACCAAGTGCCATCCAAACATGGAATGGCACCTAACAGTGAAGAGTTTGTTTTGGATTTCACAAGTGCAGGCTGGTTGAGTATTGTCTGTGCTCTGCCTCATTATGAACAATCTAAGGAGGGTCCCCTTTGATTTGATCAGCCACTTGCTCAGGCATATGGTCTATGTAGCAGATGTTGTACTGGTCAGTCCAAAGAATGCTTTGCTAACCAACCAATTGAGCAACACAATGTATGAATTTCACTGCTTGTGTGCAGGCAAGCATATAGGCCGTATTTCCCAATGATTGGCTGACCAAATCAAACAGCGTTTTCCTTTGGTTGTTTGTAATAGACAATACAGATCACACATAAAAATGTATGGGTGCTGATGGGATTGATGTGTAAAAGATGGTAAGTCTTTTTATCTCATTGTGAGGTGCCAGTCATCTATTACTAGGCTATATTTGACATTGAGCCCACTATCACAGAGTGGGGATGAAGCAGTACTCTCGCACTTGGCCTGAAGGACTGAGGGGGAAGAAGAGGAAAGAGTAGCCCAAGGGAATGACAAGGATGGGGCCCAAGGCAGTGGGGACGCAGCAAACAAGGAGCAACTATTTGTGTCAGAGTGGGACAGACTCTCCTGGAATCTTTTCATTTGTTGTTTCAGTTGCGAAACCACATTTTCCAAGAACTGGTGGCTACTTGCTCATCTGTGCAGGCATATGGAGAAGAAAACATTTTCTTGTGAATGTGAGAAATGTGCTAAAGCTTTCTCCAGAAATGTTCAACTGACAAGACAACTTCTGCCACATGGAGGAGAAAAAACGTTCAGGTCTATCAACTATCATAACCATCAACATGCCTTCGCCTTCTTCTGAACCATGGTAGCAATTGTTGGAAGATGAGTGTTTGTTAGCACCCCTGTCCTACAGCAGAGCCAGGTCTCCATTTGTCTCAGATTTTCCCTGCCATTGAGTCAAAACCTCACTCTGCTGGGATTATGTGGTGGTTGATAATGACATGTTAAAAGAATCCATATGCAGCAACCTTCCACCCCAGCCACCTACTTCCACCAAATCCACCCAAGTGAATTTCAGGACTTGGAGCGTCAGGATCCTTACAGACCCTAACCCAACAATGACCTGAACATAGCACTATCATCGTAACCCAGGAACTCCAGCACTGCAATATCGACGTTGCTGCCCTGAACCAGACATGACTAACAGGAGAATACCAGCTTAAGGAACAAGAGGTGATTACACCTTCTTCTAGAACTGCAAACCAGAAGAAGAATACTGCCTTTATGCGGTCAGCTTCACCATAAGAAATGAAATGGTTGGATGTTTCAATGAATTTCCCTGTGGGGTGCGTGAATGTCTCATTACCCTATGACTCACCCTAGCCTAGAAGCAGTACATCATAGTCGTCAGTGCCTCGTTCTGACCATAGATGCGATGGATGAGACACAAGAGCCATTCTATACCAGCTTCAAGCAATCACTGTCGCGTATGACGAAGAGAGACGAGGTGATTCTCCTCAGCACCTTCAATGCAACAATCAGAAGTGACACAAACTTTTGGAAAGGTGTGTTAGGCAAGAAAGACCTAGGGAAAACAGACTCCAACGGAGTTCTTCTCCTGACCAAGTGCCTAAAACGTAATCTCGTCATAACAGACATCCTGTTTTGCCAGAGGGACAAGCACAAGACCTCATAGTAACATCCCTGTTCCCAACATTACATCATCATTCAAGCAAGGAACTGGAATGGTCCACATCACCAGCACCATGATCAGAGCTGACAACTGCTGGAGCAACCACTAATCTATTCTACCATTTCCATCAACCTGGCCCCAAACTGAAGTGGAAGAAAAAAAATCTCATCTGCAGGAGACTCGGTGTTGTGTTCAAAGACCCTGAGAAGAAAGACCTATACAGGTGATGCCTCACAGCCAATCCAGTAATGATCAATGTAACAGAGCTGCCGAGTGCTCACAGCACCTGGTCCAACCTAAAAGCTGTCATAGTCAAAACCTGTGTGGCTATGCTTGGCCTCTTGACCAGGAAACACCGAGACTGGTTCCACAAGAACAATCAGGCGAATCAGGATCTCCAAGATCACACATTCAAGGCATTCCTGCAATGGTAGCTCCACCAAACCTAGAGCAAGAGGAAACAAGCCTACAGGCAACTGAAGGCGAAGGTGCAACAAAGAAGGGTGACCTACAGAATAGTTGGTGAGTGGAAAGCACGCAGGAATCTCAGCAACTCAATGACATTCACAACGCGTGTGGTTTCTTCAGTGCAATCAAATTCATCTACAGTCTGAGTACCCAGGGACCTAATCCAGTAAGAGCCAAAAATTGGAGAGTTGTTCATCAATGCCTGTTAGAGACAGCACTTTGAAGACCTCTTCAACTCAAAGGAGCCTTCAATCCAAGTATTCTCAGCCACATCTCACAACACACTACCCATCGCCATCTCAGTGCACCTCCAACCCATTGTGAGGTTGAAGAAACCACCCAATAACTGAGAATCAACGAGGCCTCTGTCACAGATGGAATCCCTGCTGAAGTACTAAAATATGGCAGAGAGGCAGTCTAGACATGAATCCACAACTCCATCACCCTTGTCTGGAAGGAAGGCAGTTGTGTAATTGTGACAATGTAATTGTCTTCACGAAAGGAGATAGGTCTGACTGTGAAAATTACAGAGGGGTATCTTTGCTGTCCATCACAGGAAAGGTCATTGCGATTATCCTCCTCAAACATTTCCTCCCAGTAAGCTCTTCCCCAAGTTTCAACACAACTTCTGGACATCAAGAGGGACAGCGGACATGATTTTCGGTATGTGACAAATCAAAAAAAAAACTGCAGCAACCTCTTCAGTGGCCTTCTTCAATCTCACGAAAGCCCTCAACTCTGATGGATTGTGGAAGATCCTTCTTAAATTCAACTGCTACAAAAATTCTTCACCATTCTCCACCTCCTTCACAATGACATGCAAGCCGTGATCCTCACCAATTAATCCACCGCATACTCAATATTAGTGCAAATTGGGGTCAACCAGTGCTGTGTCATCACACCAATGCTTTTCTCCATCATCCTCACTGCAGCACTCCACCGTATCCTCATGAAGCTGCATGCTGGAACTAAACTACAGGATGAGTGGGAAACTGTTCAACATCAACGCCTCCAAGCTGGAACCCCAAATTCTGTCATCGAGCTACAGTACACAGGTGACACCTGCATGTGCACACATTCAGAGGCCAAACCAGAAACCATCATTGACTCATTCACTGTGAAATATGAGAGACTGGGTCTCAGATTAAACAGCCAAAAGACAAATGTCCACTAGCAGCCTGCTTCTGCCATACAACCCTGCCCCGAAACCATCAAAATCTATGTCAAGCCCCTGTACAATGTGGATCATTTCCCATACTTTGGGAGCTGTTCTCAGTGCAAGCAGATATTGACGATGAAATTCAACATCAACTCCAATGCATCAGTGCAACCTTTAGACACCTGGTAAATAGAGTGTTTGAAGCCTGAGACCTCAAACCCAGCACCAAGCTCATAGTCTACAGAGCAGCTGTGCTCCCAACCCTCCTATATGCATCAAAACATGGACCATATACAGCAGACACCTCAAATCCCTGAACAGTTATCAACAACACTGCCTTTGTAAACTCCTGAAAAACACTTGCTGGATAGGCATACCAAGTTGATTGATCCTCCCAAGCTTAACTCTAACTCTGACCCCTGTATTGAGACTCTGGTCTCTCACAGTAAGCAGCGATGGGCAGGCCACATTGTCCGCATTCCTGATACAAGACTCCCTAAAGAAGTGCTCTACTTTAAGCTCCACAAGGGTAAGCAATACTAGGATGGCAGAAGAAATGCTACAAGGGCACCTTGAAAGCCTCTATAAACAAATGCTACATGTGCACTGACATGTGAGTATCACTTGCTATAATATGTACAAACTGGAGAAAAAACATCTGCAAAGGTGCCAATTACTTTGAGCGTCACCAAGTCGAGCATGTGGAAGTGAAGTGCAAGCAGTGCAAAGAGCTTGCAGAATGCAGAGTGTCCCACCCACCCACTTCATCAAACACCAGCTGCCCGCCTGGTAGCAGAGTCTGGAGTTTCAGGATTGGACTAATCAGCCAGGGTAGAATTCAAACCCCCAGAGTGGAAGCAAGTCAATCTTGACCTTGAGGGAGTGCCAAAGAAGAAGAACAGACCATACACTACCAGCTCATCTTGCAAAACCCAAACAACCTGTCTACTGTCAGGTGTGGTTTTCAGTTGGTCCATACCTGCTTAATAATTCTGAATGTACTAATAGCTCATTATCTTAAAATGGTTTTTTGTGTAGCTTGTAATGTGGGTTTGTTTGTGTTTGCTAAAAGCAACATATATTCATAAAATTAGATTGGTTTTCTGCAATCACAAGAAATTTGTTCAAGCTTTGTGACATTTGTGAATTACGCGAAGCCAGAGCGGCTTTCTCTGTAGCACCATCTTGGCCAATCTGAGCCAATTTTTGTTTTCATGTCTTGTACGTTAACTAACATTGGAAATGCATGACAACATATTTGGGGAATATTAACAATTTCTAATGAATTAAATAAATGTTATTTACAAAATAGTCAAATTGCTGCTTTTGGCTGGTGTTTTACAGATGGGCCCTTAGCATACCTGCTGGTTTCTCTGTCTTTGGCTTTCATTATTATTTCTTTGGTTACAGGATGTTGCCAGAACTGAGTTTCAGCGCTAATTCCACAATTCTTCTTATTTTGTATCGAGATGAGACAATGTAGACAGGAATACCTTTTCTTTCCCCTTCTTTGAAGCCTCCACTTGGCTGCTATTTGCATATTGAAAACCAGGAGATCAGGATAGGAAATTTGCAGGTGGATCTTTGATTTTTTTTTCACTGCATATTGAGTTATGTTGGAACATGCTTGAAGATCTCAAGAAAGAATTTGTTTAGGATTATAGCCATGAACAAAGAGCATACAGAAGTAGACATGTTGTGACTGTTATACTTTAGCAATCATGTGACCCTAAGCTTCTGGATTCAAGTGGTCAAATTAAATTTCCAACCTGGTAAATACTTATAAAGATACCAGAAGTCGTAAACCAAAACAAAAGAAACAAACCGAGAAACAAAGAACAGGAAAATATGGTAAAATAAGATGCTGTTGCTGTAATTCTTGTGTTCATTTTATAATCTGATGTTTCATGATTATTACTTGAACCACAGTCAGTTGCAAATAATTCACTGAATTTGCAAACCTAATACTTTTGTGCAAGAACCTGCTTAGATTTTATATGATAAATAACATGAGATCTGACAAAACCACCATATTTTAGTGCTGCCGATGGTACAGAACCTGAATAATCTTGGTGTGGGAGTCTAGTTACGGTCTTCTATCCAGAAGTTGCATTTAACCTGGTCTGTTATTTTGATAAGGGCATCTGAATTGCTATCCTGAAGTCATTTAGAGATTGTTGATTGAAAGGGATAATTCTTTGGCTTGATAGTTGTTGATATTCCTTCCAATGGGAAGATGCCAAATTAGTGAGATTAGAAAACCCAGGAAGCGATGTCAAGCTCTCATATATGATACTTGTAAGTATAATGGGCACAATCTGAACATGACTTGCATACTTTGACACCAAACCCAAATCTATCATGATACATAAATATACATAATTATAGAGGCTTAAGGAATAGTATTATGTTATACATGCTGTATATTTATATGCACCAAATTAATGTATTTTTTATTGCTGTGTCCAGGTCATAGTAATATGATCTGCACACAGCAATCTTACTGCAACATTAATAGCAATTAGTCTTTAATTTGCAATCTATTTAAGAGCTCAGATTAACAGGATGCTTGGTTTGGTTTTCATCTTGATATAGACAGGTTTCTGATTAATTTTAAACACAACTGTTACACAGTAATCTGATGCACACTGTGTAGACTGTCAACGCCGTAAATATGCAATTGTTATTTGATGCAAGTAATTTTATACAATGTAGCACATGGGAATAGATGAATAAAAAAAAAATGGTGGCATTATCTAAAAGGTTTTCTTATGTCAGCACTTCTCCAGAGTATACAGTTGCCAAATCCCATTTATCATTTCTTTGACTGAAACACTGCCACTGTCTCCACTTTCCCCGTTTGCCTTGATTTTGGTTTGAAAGCTGAATACAGATGACTGAGTCTCAGTTAAGTTCAAATTAGAATGGTATATGTTTTTTGTTTTTTCCCAATACTGTTGATATATTTGAAGTATTATAGATGATATCTCCTATCACATTGGGGGTGCTGACTTGTACAGGAATGTGATGTCACAAATACTGAAGACTCAGACGGCCACTTACCTCTATGATCTTAGACTGAGCATCAACCGACTATTGGAGGAAGAGCTCACAGCCAACCTTATTCCCTTTTCACTCAATGTCTACTTGTGTACTTTCCAGTAAGAGGTAGGAATGCTACGAGTGGCCTCAACAACTTTGGACCAATGTAGATCCAAAAGTTTGGGGAGACCACACAGGGCTGGAATCATCTGACCATTAGGTCAAAGGCACCTTGATCATCTCTAAACCAACCATAGCTAAGATCATGTACAATGTTCTGCTCATGTGCTTTTCCATTTTTTCAAGAACTAGTGGCAAAACGTTTAATTCCACTTTTTTGCAAATTTTTATGCTTATCAAATAAAGAGATAGGGATGGTAAATGGAAATTTCTCAATTTAGTCGTTTGATGTTATTATCAAGTATTTTCAGGTCAGATCCATCAAAATTAGATGGCAGTAAAACTCTCACCATTCTCCTTTAGCAATATGCTTCAGCTCCTACCTCATGTTGCCATATTTCTATAGTAAAAGTCACCATAGTCTTACGAGACCATAGGGCTGCTTTCTCGTTAGAGAGAGATGACTGGTGGAGGTTCAGCCCAAGGATCACCACACCTCAGGCAAGGGTAGAAGTTGAGAAAGAGAGTCCTTTAGAGTAACCTCAGCCAGTGTGAGAACTGAACCCACACTATTGGCGTAAGTCTGCAATGCAAACTGACTATCCAGCCAACTGAGCTAACCAACTCCCACAAATATTTCAGAAATTAACTTTATTCATCTTTCAAATTTTGTCTGCAATTTTTTGGTGTGATTACAATGAACCTGGACGGGAATGCTGTTCAATTATGACTTGTCAATTACTTGACCTTCACCATCGACATTTCATAGCAGAGATCACTGGATATCAAATAGGAGCAAAATTTCTAGTTTTTTCTTTTCTTGCGCCTTAGCCTAGGGATGTGTAAACCACTTGTTATATTGCCATTTGTGACACTGCTACTTAGTATAGTCTGGACCAACACTGGATCCTTCTGATTTTTATGATTTTAATACTGCATTGACCAGTACATTTCCCTATTAGTTCACTTGGGAACAGCGATGCATCTTCAGTATGTGACGTGCATTATTGTATTCAGCCTCGAGGGTAACACTCAATCCTCTATGCTACTTCATGCAGAAATTAAATATAGTAACATATAGTCACAGTGTGTAAGATCACAGTCAACACAACTGCTTAGGATGAAGATTATTTTTCTCAGCAGTGTGTAGGCTGCAGTGATGCATTTCTCTCCAACTCTGCTGATGTCGGGACTCCCTTGTGTTAAGCGTGGGAAATGCATTTTCTCACTCATGTTATTAAGCATAAATTGTGGGTTGCCTCAGTATATGATTTGTGTTGAGAGTTTAGAGTATAAGTAAATAATTTACAACCATAGACGATGGCTGCTATGTGTTAAAGGCTAAGTAAGTTCTGCTTTTCCCCTACAATTTTCTTCCATTCTCTTCCTCCTACTGTGAAATTTGCTACGGCATTCTTCAGTGGGTGCAGGCAATCCTGTAGTAACCTAAATGAGTCTTCATGTTTGAGGTGGAACAAGTTGAAGATCAGCAGCTTATTATGATAGACTTCACAGCCAAGTCTATCTTGTCCTCATCTGATGTTTACCTATACCTTATCAACACATTTCAGTTCTGTTTGGATCAGTACTGTCTTGGACAATGCATTTAAAGACTGGGCTATCAATGATCTGGTTGACACACAATAGCAACAGTGTATACCATACACAAGACACACTGCAGCAGCTTGCCCAGCCTCCTTCAACAGCACCCACAGCACAACCTCTACCTCCTAAAAGGACTATGGCAGTGGAGGCATGGGAACACCACCACCTGTATAGTTCCCATCAGGCCATATATTATCTTGACTTGGAAACATTTCACTGTTTCTTCCGTGTCACTTGTTCAGAATCCTTGAACTCCTTCCCTACTAGCACTGTTGTATTTATAGCAGATAGTTTGCAGTGGCTCAAGAACATAGCTTATGTTCTCCGCAATCACAATGGACAACAAATGCTGATCTTGCCAGTGACATTTGTATTCCATTGAATAATTTAAAATGTGTTGTCTTATTATCAAAGGAAGGTAGATGTTTATAATCAACCTGTTACAACACATTACAACGCATGTCTCAAGTAGGTGGGACTTGAACCTAGACCATATGGCCCAGAGGTAGGGACACTACCACTGTACTACAAGAGCTCTTAATTGAGGGAAGGATAAGAGGTACACAACAGAGGTTCCTTTAAGTAATTCCTGGGATGAGAAGTTTGTCCAATGAGGGAAGATTGAATAGAAAATAGGAAGTAGTTTAGGAAAATGAGAGTTGATCATAATGTATCAAAGAAAGCTTATAGAAGGCTTGACAGGGTGGATAATGAAAGGATGGTTGGAGATTAGAGTGTCAGGATAAGGGCTCAATCATTTCAACCTGAGATGAGGAAATATTTTTTCACTCAGAAGATTGTGGAACTTTGGCATTTCCTGCCATGCAGAGCTATTGATTTTTAAAAATTTATTCATTAATGGGATGAGGGTGTCGCTGGCTAGGCAGCATTTATTGCCCATCCCTAATAGCCCAGAGGACAGTTAAAAGTTAACCACACTGCTGTGGTTCTGGAACCACAAGTAGGCCAGATCAGATAAGGATGGCAGTTTCCTTCCCTAAAGGACATTAGTGAACCAGATGAGTTTTTCCAACTATCGACAATGGATTCATGGTCATCATTAGACTCTTAATTCCAGATTTTTTTATTGAATTCAAATTCCACCATCTGCTGTGGTGGGATTTGAACTCAGGTCCACAGAACATTATCTGGGTCTCTGGATTAACAGTCTAGCGCTAATCCCCGAATCAGCCACTGGATGGTCAACGCTAATTATCGATTTTTTTCTTAGCACTAAGGGAATTAAGAGAGGCGAGGAACTGTCAGGAAAATGGAGCTGAGTTAAGATAAGGCATTATCTTTTGGTTGGTGCAGCTGCCTCAAAGGACTGATGACCAACTGCTCCCATATCTTAAGTTCTTAAGGCAACATTACTTTTCTGTATAATAGTAAAGATGTGGATACCACTGTAGTAATGTTTGATAATTTAACTCTAGACTCTGTGAACAAACAGTTGAGGATACATAAGATGGTGATTTCTTTTTGCTTTAACAAGCATAGTGTAATAAACAGACTGACTCTGTTGGATCTGCTACAGCCCAACTATCTATATTTCTCCCTTGCGCTCTTTCATACCACTGAAGACATAATCGTCAGATCCTCTAAGTGCGTTCGTCCTCTTCTGATTTAGATACTCCCGAGAGTGTGAAATGAGCAGGCTGTGGTAGTTCATATCTATTCGGTAGGTCTAAAAAGGCTGGATGAATGCCACACCGTATTGTTATCAATAGGCTTTTGTTGCATGAATGCACCTTCTGGGACAGTCAGAACTCAGCTTCACATCCCCATGTGGACAAAGATTTCATTCCATTGTTAACTGGTCACATTGATCAACAGGAGACTTACAGGATAGCATCCATCATAACAAAAAAGTTTTGTGTCTTTATGACTACTTTATTTAAGTTCATAAAGATGTTAGTGGCTTTTAATTATTCCTTTCTTGCATATTCCATGAGAACTGAATGCTCTGCAACCCCCACATTTCAGGTTGTTCACCCCCTCTCTTGAAAATGCTTTTTCTACAATGCACCATCAAACGCTCTCGGATCAGGTACGCACAGGTTAGATGCAAAACAAATTTCCTCTGTGCTATTCCATCAAACACGCATTGATTCTATTTAGCAAAACATCCCTTTCCTGAAATAATGAAATTATGCTTCCTCTATCAATCTTTGTTGATAAGTTAACTAATTTTGCATCAGTCTGTTCTTTGTAATGGATAGTTTTGTTTGTGTGAACTTATGCTGAGCAGACAGTCCAGATTGCACATTTCCCACATGCGTTCTTCGTGGCATTATCACAGCCGGTACATATAGAAGATTCTTACTATGTTTATTTAGAATAGATTCCAGACTACAGCTGCATAATCATCTTCTTTTATCACCTTAGTGTAATTCTGCTCAACTAATGATGATTCTTTGTCCTACAAGTGCCAATTACAGTCTAGTATCAAGGGAACATGGGCATCACTGGCTTGGCCAGTATTTCATTCCAATTCCAAATTGCTGTGGAGAAGGCAGTGATGAGCTGCTTTCTTGAACTGCTTAGTCCTTTTGAATACACAAAGTGCTGTTGTGGAGGGAGTTCCACGATTTTGTTGCAGTTATTAGAGTGGTAATTAAGATGTGATTATGCGACATCTCTTTGAATATGTGAGATGCTTTGGATGCATAGCACTGCATGTGTTCCCTCTGTCTGGTTCATCGGGCTGACCAATTGTGGTGAGACCTGAGTATTTACAGCTATTTTTGTTCTTGTTTCAGAATTCCAGCATCCACCATATTTTGCTTTTGTAAATATTTTTGTCCTGGTTTTGAAAAGATGACAATTATCAATGTCCCTCTGTAAGAGGAAAGTGTGACTTTTTAATGACTGACTTCCACAAAGCTGCTTTACACTATTCGTTTCATCCTCTGGTATCTAAGTAATCAGTTTGACCTTTCAGAACATATAATGAGGAGATGATGGTGTAAGTCAGGACCACACATGACACATAATCAATGAGCACTTGAGTTACTGTTGGCTCCCTTTGGTGTATCTATTGGATGAAATCAAGGGATTTTCTTTCTTTTTGATAGAACAGTACAGCACAGTACAGGCCCTTCGGCCCAAGATGTTGTGCCGAACTTTTACCCTAAACCTAAGGTCTATCTAACCTCCACCGCTACCTTGTACTATCATCCATATGCCTATCTAATAGCCGCTTAAATGCCCCTAATGAGGCCGACTCCATTACCCTCTCCGGCAATGCGTTCCACGCCCCTACCACTCTCTGAGTAAAGAACCTACCTCTGACGTCTCCCTGATATCTACCTCCTTTCACTTTAAAACTATGCCCCCTCATAATAGCTACCTCCACCCTAGGAAAAAGTCTCTGGCTGTCCACTGTAGGTATACCTCTGATCATTTTGTACACCTCTATCAAGTAAGGAATGAGAAAACTGCTGTCTGAGGAAACCTTAACTGAACCAGATAAAGATTGTGCTTGAAATGCCGGTAAGACAGAAATACAGCGGTACTTCCTTTTATTTGGTGAAAGGATGAGGCAAGATTTTCCTTCCTGGGGCAAAAACAGGCTTCGGGGCTGTTTCTGAGACCTGCTATCCTGCCCTAAGTGAAGCAATTACAGCTTCTGATTTTTATACGTCTGAATATTATTTGGCTGGAGGTTAAGTCTGAGTGGCAAATTAGTGGTCTTGACGGTGGGAACAGATCGAACAGAAAGAGAGCAGACCCAATTTAAATGCGCCATAGCAGCTATTACCGTGGCTGCCACTTTAGTACATGCATTGCTGGGGTAATGTTACCGCTGCTTACAGGATTGCCTGGAGACAAGCAGTCAAGATGAACATAGGAAAAAGCGGGGAACAAAACAAATGACCAGATGGCAGAAAAGAGAGTATGCTGCAAGGAGAAACATCAGTTGACTTCAGGCTGCCATTATTTATCTGTGCCAGCTACAGAAGAGATTGCCACTCATAAATTGGCTCAATAACTACAACAGGCAATGTTCAGTACAGGAATTATGTAAACCATGGATGCAGTCAATTGTCTGCAAAGCGGCAGAAAACCTGTCCACCCCAGTTCCCACCATCACTAAAATTCTTCAACAGTGGGACATGATCAGGAAACTGTGATTTTAACAACCCTGCCATGTTGATACTACCTCACTTTGGCAGTAAAATTCTCCCCATGATCTGCATTTGTTTTCTCCCACAGGTACTGACATCAAAGTGCAAAGACCAGTTATGTCCAGCACTGCTAGAGCAGAGCTCAGACCAACCATCATCACATCCTGCAAGCATATCTGACACCAGCACAGATACAGACACATTGGTGGGTTCTTGTGTATCATTAGGTAGGGTGGAACTGGGTGATGATTCTGCAGGAGGAGGTGAAAAAAGCTATGGCAGCTGTGAAAAGAACAGTTAAAGCCCCTTTCACGTGGGCGCAAATACAGGACCTTAGGAATCACAAGAAAGGAGGCTGTGATTAGATCATCAGACACAGAAGTGCTCCCACATATCACAGAATTCTCTGAGGCAGTGCAGGTTGGAGGGTGCGAATGAGCTTATCAGTCCAAGTACACAACAATGGTTAGTGGCTTTGAGCACAAGAGCTCCTCTACTGAGAGAGGAGCCAACCTCATGGAGAGTCAAATGCATGCATGAACTATGCAGTAACATTCCCACACTGTTTGCTATGTGTAGCTTGACAGGTCAGTGCCACTGATAATGCAGAGATGTTTGGATAGGATGTCAGTCCCAGCTAATGGTTCCCTCCCTGCAGCGATCTGGATTTTCAGATAAGGGCTGTGGTAATTACTAAGGAAGATGAGGGTGCTACATCTTTAGCTTCTTTATGACTGAGGGAGAAATTGTGCAGCAGGGTCCAGTGATGGAGGTTGCTCGCTGCAGTATCATTGGTGCAACAGACTCTGGAACAGCCCGCTTACCCACCTTCCCCCCCACCTCCCTGGTACCTCCTAGGAATGGATGCCTGCTGTATATATTTCAGTCATTGGAGGAAACAAGTGAGACAAGTGAGTGTCTCCACCTCATCCGTTGCCACAGGAGGAGCACCCTGTAGAAATTGCTAAGAGCAGATGGCACCACATTGAACAGAGCTCTGTGTTGCAGAATGGAATGTCTGTGCATATTTTGACTTTTTGAGCATCAGGTAAATAATGGTGTGAGCCTTATTAATGGCAGGACAGGAATTTAGGGATAAAGTGATGAAAGGTTTGGGGAGGGGGGAGGTCTGTGAATGATAAACATCCTTCATTAGTAGTAAGAGTTGAGTTGTTCTGGAGTGTGTTGTTAGTGAATGTGTTCTTAGGTGCAGCTAATTGAGGCCCAGGTTTGACAGGTTTTCATTTTACAGAATGTGCTCACTGTAAAAGTTTACAGCTTTGAGTTTAGTTTCACTTTAATGGTACGAATGGTAACGTTTCTTGGTTGGAGGAAATGAGTTGAATCAGGCCTGAATCAGATGTTTCCTGAAGTTGATAACATCCTGTCAAAACTCTTGAAAACCGTACTGGGCCTGGTAAAAACATTTCGAATCATTTCCCTCCTCTTCTTTTAGATTCTTTTCCACATATTGCTCCATCTCTTTTTCCAATGATCTTGGTCCTTTCAGCACTTCACCCTCCTCCAGGTCCTCACATTTCTGGAGGGCTGTTTTATGAAGAGTCCAGTAGGCTACCACTATAGACAAGTCCTTTGCAGGACTGTACTGCAGTATGCCATCTGACCTGTCCAAGCACTGAAATTACATGTCTAGAAGCCTGACAAACTGTTCAATGATTGTCCCTGGAAGATTGTTCCTAATTCATTCTAATTTTTCATGGCTGCCCCAACTGGTTGTAGTCCTGACTGATGAACTGTCTCCACTTCTTAAAACATCTCCTCTCTCGAATAGTTACAATAAGGTTAATGTAAAAAGGATCTCTTGCCTTGGCATACCTTTTCTCAATCCAAATGTGTTTATATTTTAAAAAGAGCCAAATTGCATTCTTGCATTAAAGAAAGGGTGAATTAATTAGCTACTAAATTTGAGAAAAGATTATAAAATAAAACACAAATACAGACATATTAGAAACATGAATTGCGTAAATAGATAACAGTTAACAAAATATACAAATCAGTCTGTAGTTTCCATGAGGAGATGGTGGAACTTTACTGCAATTAAGCTGGATGATATAGATAACTATGACATTGATAGTGAAACAGGGATGTCTAATAGCTTTCCTCATGCTATAGCTCTCTCTGCACACTGGCCCACACTGGCACATTGGCTCAGTAACTCACACAGTTCGGGGTTTGCAGTTTTTTTTTAACCTCTATGTATATATATATGTAAAACACAAACATGTCTGCAGTTTGTGATGTAATATGCAGGAAATAGCTTTCAGCTGAGCCAATGGATGTGCTCTATTTGGATTTCCAGAAGGCCTTTGACGGGGTGCTGTACAGAAGGCTGCTAAATGAGGTAAGAGCTCATAGTGTTAGAGGCAAGGTACTGGCATCGATAGAGCATTGGCTGACTGGCAGAAGGAATAAAGGGGTTTTCTCCAGGATGGCAACTGATGATTATTGGAGTTCCACAGGGGTCCTTAACTGGGACCACAGCTATTCACGTTACATATTAGTGATCTGAAGGCATTGTTGCTAAGTTTTCAGATGACACAAAGATATATGAAGGGACAGGTAGTGTTGAAGAAGTGGGGAGGCTGCAGAAGAGCTTGGACAGGCTAGGAAAGTGGGCATAGAAATGGCAGATGGAATACAATGTGGGAAAGTGTGTGGTTGAGTCCTTTGGTCAGAAGAATAGAGGTGTATTTTCTAAATGGGAAAGACTTTGGAAATCTGAAGCACAAAGGAACTTAGGAGTCCTAGTTCAGAATTATCTTAAGATTAACATGCAGGTTCAATTTGCAGTTAGGAAGGCAAATACAGTGTTAGCATTCATTTTGAGAAGGCTAGAATGCAAGAGTAAGGATTTACTGCTGAGGCGTATAAGGCTCTGGTTAGACGACATTTAGAATATTGTGAACAATTTTGGGCCCCATATGTAAGGACAGGCATACTGGCCTTGGAGGGATTCCACGGAAGGTTCATAAGAATAATCCCAGGAATGAAGGGCTTGTCATATGAGAAACAGATGAGAACTCCATTTCTGTGCTTGATGGAGGTTGGAAGGATGAGGAGGGATCTCATTGAAACTTATGGAATACTGAGAGGCCTGGATAGAGTGGGTGTGGAGAAGATGTTCTCTCTAGAGGGAAAGACTAGGACCTGAGGTGACAGCCTCAGAGTGAAGGGATGGCTCTTTAAAACTGAGATGAGGAAGAATTTCTTCAGCCAGAAGAAGGTGAATCTGTGGAACTCACTGCTGGAGAGGGCTGTGGAGGCCAAGTCATTGAGTGTACATAAGACAGAGATATATAGGTTCTTGATTAATAAGAGGGATCAAAAGTTATGGGGAGAAGGCAGGTGAATGAGTTTGAGAAACAAATCAACCGTGATTGAAAGATGGAGCAGATATGATGGAGCAGACCATCAAGTTTGAAATGCCTAGTTCTTTTCCTAATATCTTATGGTCTTTGGGTCTTAAACTCCAGCAGATACAAGCTTAGCCTGTCCAATCTTGCCTCATGAGGTATCCGGAGATAACAAGGTATAGAGCTGGATGAACACAGCAGGCCAAGCAGCATCAGAGGAGCAGGAAAGCTGACGTTTCGGGCCTAGACCCTTCTTCAGAAAACCCGCCTATTCTAGGTATTAGAGTTTGCAAAGTTCTGAGGTGCAGAAGGATCTAGGTGTTTTAGTGCATGAATTGCAAAAGGCAAAGTATTTTGTTTTCATTATTCATTCATAGGTTGAGGGCGTCACTGGCTAGGCAGCATTTATTCCCATCCTTAATTGCCTAGAGGGCAGTTAGGAGTCAGCCACATTGCTGTGGGTCTGAAGTCACATGTAGGCCAGATCAGGTAAGGATGGCTGTTTCCTTCCTTAAAGGACATCAGTGAACCAGATGGGTTTTTCTGACGTTATGCTTGGTGCTAGTATTTTCATCTTTGCTGTATCCCAACCACTCCTGATAGGACTGAAAAATTCACCCTATGGTTTGACATTTGGGATAGTTAGAGTAAGTAAAGGTTGAGAGTCATCCACACAGATCTGCGTATGCTTGAAAGTGTTGACTCCCATCAAAGGAATGATACAAAAGTAAAATACTGCAGAAACTGCAAAGCTGAAATAAAGAAAACAAAAGATTCTGGAAATACTCAAAGTCTGGCAGCATTTGTAGTTGGAGAAACATAGTTATAGTTTCAGATCTGAGACCTTTCATCAGAACATCTTATTTCTCTTTACATACATACTGTCAGATCTGCTGAGTTACTTCCAGCATTTTCTGTGTTTTTTTAAAGGAAAGATGTACTTGCAGTGGCTATTTCACAGGATTGATTCCTGGAATGAGAGATTTGTTCTGTGATAACAACATTTTGAGTAGAACAAGCTTGCACTCTTGAGTTCAGGCGAATGAGAGTCTAACTCATTGAAACATCGGCTGGATTTTCAGAGGAGTGGCAATTTCATGCAGATTGCCATTCACACACTTTTTTACAAAAGAAAAATAGCTCTGCTTTTCTGACAGAAGACTTTGCTCAGGGCTCCCTCAGAAAAGCAGATCCGTACTTGCATTCTTTCATTGCGTAGAACTGTCAGAGGAAAGCAAACTATGCCCCATTTTCACAACAGCCAGCTGCTGAAATTTAAAAGTCCTGACAGCTGCTGTCAAACATTACATACATAAGGTAATTACGATGTTAAGATGCTGGGAGGGTAGGGTTCTAGGTTAGCAAATGGTGAGAGAAATAGCCAGCTGTCTTCAAGTTTTTGATTACTTCACTGCAGAGATAGAGTAAGACCATCTCTGGAGGATTCTGCCTTTGTATTTTTCACACAGAAACTACCCACCTGCTGATGGTGCCGACATTGGTCTTCCCCCGCTACTTGAACAAAGCAACGGTGTAAATTCAACTTGGAATGAATTCCAGTAACTCGTTTTTATAAATACAGCAAATTCTTCCATAGTCCTTAGTTTAAAGCAGTATCCTTATCCCGTTTTGGTCTACAATTAAAAAAAAAATAAAGATGTCGTTTTTACCAAGGATAGTTTCAGTCTAAGCACTAAAATTGATGTCACTGCCCTTACAATAGAAATTGGTTTTTTGAGATCTTGCCCTCTTGCCACTAAAGATGATGGCTCCCAAAAGGATCAGAGAGGTGAGATATTTTGCAAACAGAATGCGCCACAAATGTCAAGATGACAATTTCTGTCCTAATTACACAGTTTGCAACACACACTTTTCTGAACTGACTGAGACATAGTACTTAAGATATAGACACAGAAATTGCCACTCAAAAATGGGAGTCTGTTTCAGAATATTTTGAAATACTCCAAAAAGACTGTGTTATATGGCTGTTGAGACCTGTTGTACACCTGATATGTTTTAGCTCCCTTCAGTTTGTTTTCTCAAATTTAAGTAACGTATGATTGGCTTGGATAGCATGCAAAACAGTATGTTTCACTGCATCTCGGTACATGTGACAATGAAAAATCAAATCAAACGTCAAATCAGTTTTCTTTTTTTCCTGTCCTGACTCTTCTGATCCATGCTGGGTTACAGTTGCATGGTCTTGTGTCTTGATCCATGGTATTCCTTGTGATGAATGTTACCATTTAAGCAATAGCAAAGTCCAATTCTCAAAATGTAGTAATTGTAATAAGGTCAGCCAAGGGGATCTCACAGAATTTCACTTCCTGATTGGACTAGATTAACAGCCCCAATTAGGGAGCCCTTGCTAACAGATATAAACAGGAGTGTCAGAGGTTCTGTTTACTTTAAGAGCTGGCTCTGAGCGAGCTGGATCGGTGTCAAGGACTCTCCATGCGTAAATAAGGTGATTGGTGATAAGAACCAGCTTCTGTGGAGTAATTTCACAAAGAATGACCATTGATTCATAAACGAGAACTGCACACCAATGGGATTTGCCTCTCCCCAGCCTAGAGGCAGCTAGGGACATTAATTTTAGAGTTCAGGCTATGGCTAACCAAATGGCCAGTTCTAGGATTGGTGATGCAGCATCCATAACCTGAATCGGTCAGTTGCACTTGTGTGAAAATTTCAACAAGGATTTCTTTCCATAGACAGCAGGTGTCCAGTGTAAAAAGTATTATAAATGCTGAGCAATGAGCACATCTGTTTGCTGATTTATCACCGAGATAGAGCGTCCTAATTAGATCTTTTGTTCAGCTTATTGATTGAATGCTATTGGCCTGACAGTCTATGCATAGAATAGTGTAATCATTTCTCAAGCAGGTTATTAGGAACAAGACAACATGGTGTTGATCTGGAAGTCTGTGTACCAAAAGACATGGGTGCAGGATGTTGTTTTGCAATTCTATGAATGGAAAATCTTCTTTAATTTCAGAGATCAAGTGTAAACTCTGAAGCTCAGTTATTCCCAACTACTTTGTCACTTCTCGGTAATCAGACATGAGATAATATCGACAGACCAAAGATTTGAATCTGCAGCTTGTATAATAAACAACATTTTTCAAGAAGTTAGGAACCTTTTTCTTATTTCTCCATGCATCTCTGTATTTTAGTGGCTCAGAAAGTGACCTAAACCCAGGAATTTGCATGCTAATTTGGAATCAGTGAGAAAATACTGCATACTATATTCTTTAATATTCTCCTCCTCTATCTCATTCTGTCCCATTGGTTAGATGACTGTCATAAAGTGATAGCATTTGGGGTGTCACAGAGAGAAATATAAAGTGCAATGATTTATATGGTTAGTGTACGGTTCTGTTGAGAATCTGACTTGATGTGCATGGCATCTCACCTGTGCGTGTTTACCCAATTTCCTGCCTGTGCTTTCAGAGGAAAGTTCTGAACAAGCATTGAGGGGCCTGTAACAGGCCTGAAGAATAATTTACAATCTGTTCTTATTACTTGTAAGAGTTGCAAAGGATGGTGAGGTGACAGAGTGAAGGGAGAGGAAAAATCTAAAAATACCTATTTTCTGTTCTCACACCTAATGGCATGTGAGACAGACAAAACAAATGACTGAAGTTAACAAGGACAGACTTATTGGGTGAAGCACTAATATATATTTGAATTAACTATCAAATGAAGGACAGTTGGTGAAAGCCTCCAAGCTGCCATCTGTCTGGAATAATCTCCTTCATATAGGTATGCTAGTTCCAGAATATAGGGCATATTCTCAGGATGGCTGATTTAGTGGTATCTACCTGAGTGAGAAAGTTGTGGTTTCATACCTTACTCTCGGATTTGAGTTTTAATCTTGGTCAAAATGCAGTGTGAAACTCCATCCTGGAGTGCTGTGTAATTGGACGTTCTATCATTAAAATGTTAAACTTAACTCCAGACTGCTTGTTCCAAGACTTCCATGTACAGTCACATTAATATTAATTATTATTTTTTAAATGCATCCTTCTTCTTTTGCCTTGGTTGCATGAACAGCGAATGGTAGGTCTCTGCAATGAAGGTCTTGGTGAGAATGATGGTCTTTGTTTAAATTGCCTCTGCGCACCCACTTATCATGCTATGCTTCAAGTTTCATTTAATATAATTTCATCTAGTGCTGGCCCCTTGAGCATCTTCAATTTTAGTTATTACATCATTGATGGTATGCCTTTAGTTGGATGCAAAGCTCCTGAATTTCCTCCCTAAACCTTTCTGACTCTACTTCTCTGTCCTCTTTTAAAACTCTCATTTAAAACTTTATTATTTAACCAAGCTCTTGGTCATTTGCCTTAAAATCACCTTGCGTGTCACTTGCTTCATCATGTTCATGAAAAGCTTGCAGCGATGTTGTATTGATATGCTGTCTTTTAGTGTAATATTGTAACTGTTGTTTATCAAACAAATGATTCATTCCATTGTATTATTTCTCACAGTTAGTATGTCAGTACACCTTTTAAAAGAAATTCTCATTATATTATCACTGTATCATAGCACATGAAATGAGGGCATAAAGGTCTCAGATGCCCTCTGTCTTGAAATCATCCGAACCATCTCACGCTGCTAGAAGCGTGCTCCTCTGCTATAACTGAATAGCCTACAACTAGCCCAGATGCCTGTGTGTCAGTGAATGTAATCATTGGATATAATAGCTAGCTCTAATAAATATTCTGTGGATCTTCCTATACCGTGTTATCCATGCCTAATTTATGTTATGAGAGACAATATAAGGAGGCAAAACTCATCGTATTCGTTGTGCGTGAACTCTTAAGATGTTTGTAAGTAATTCACTGAGATAACTCTGTAAGTGCATGTTCTTACTTCTGTTAATGCTGGAACCTGATGCAGTGTTGTGGCCTCTGAGATGATGCATCATTTGTTTTTGAAAAGTCAAACCAGAGAAAATGATTGCATTTCAAGTTGATTTCTCACCTCCCATAACCAGAGTTAATGTTGTGTCCTGACATTATTGCATGATGATCATACCTTGCTATCTAAAATGTCCTTTGATGTGTTTCTCCTCTTCAAGGGTTTCTTCATAAAATTTTCTGGTCTTTTGCTCCCTCTCTTGGGCAACAAGTGTGATATGTCATTCCTTGGAAATATCAGTTGGCAGGCCGCGATGATTCTTCCAAGGGCTTGCTGTCACTAACTGCTAAGAGGCAAAAGGTTGGCAACCTGGACCAATACATTTACCCAGGCTGGAAACAAACTAAGGAGTCTGGTACAAAAACAAAAGTTGTTGGAAAACCCAGCAGGTCTGGCAGCATCTGTGAAGAAAAAATCAGAGTTAAAGTTTCGGGTCCAGTGACTAACGTTAACTCTGATTTTTTTTCTTCTCTGACCCTTCCAGACCTGCTGAGCTTTACCAGCAATTCTGTTGTTGTTCCTGACTTACAGCATCCGCAGTTCTTTTGGTTTTTACTAAGGAGTCTGGTATTGCGGCCTTTAATGTGAAAACGTGGCTGCTGTATCCAATGTAAGGTGCCTTTGTGATTTACTTATACGCATCCTACACTGCAAAAAAAAAACAAATTAAGAGGGTTACCTTATAATTCAGCATTATTCAAACCTGCTTGAAAATATTAGTAGTTTTCTGGGATCGCATGAAAATTGTGATGCTGTCTTGGAAGCCCCTGCAAATACTGGCAGCTTCATGGGAACCACTAGAAATATTCACTCATTTCCGGGGAGTCCTGAAAATATGGGAACATGCTTCAAAATTCCCTTTGTAGTGTTTGTCACGCGGTCAGCAGCTGAACATCATAAAATATGAATTCCCTGATTGGGGCTGTTAATCTGGTCTGTTAAGGACTGTTCATATGTAAACGAAGGATGACGGGATGCCAGCCTCTGTGGAGTTATTTCAATGACAGTGAGAGTAAAGCATGTTCGTGAAGGAGCTTACTGACAATAGTCTTCTTCGAGTTGAGGTAAGCATTTTTTATATCATGCCTCTGTTTGGAAGGTGTGACTCTTTCGACTGTGCCATCAAGGACTGGGCCCAATAGGTGGAAAGAGTGCTTTTTTTTCCTGAGCAGACGACTTTGTGGCAGATGAAATGCAACGTGTAATTCTCCTGACAGCCTGTGGAGCCACAGCTTTTTTGGTTATTAGGACCCTGACTTTCCCTGAGGCACCAGATACTAAAACCTTTCAAGAATTGATGGATGTAGTTAAGGAATATTATGACCCCAAGCCACTTCTAATTCTGAAACACTATTCTTTTTACTCAGCAATTCAGGAACCAGGGGAATCTGTACTGGGATATTTGACTTGGTTAAGATGATGGGCAGAAGTATGTGACTTTGGTTTAACCTGTAATGAGATGCTAGAGACCGTTTGGTATGTGAGATTAATGATGTGATCGTGCAACAACACCTGTTAGTTGAAGCCTAGCTCGATTTCAGACAGACACAAAAACTGGCTTTATCATTGGAAAATGCAGCCAGCGGAGTTTGAGTTGCAGGGTATTCCAGTGGAATTGGGCACCCTCACCAGTCTTACTGAGCTTTGGGGATACCACTTGAGTGCAGTCAATTGCATAGCCTCACTCAGGCCATATCCTCAATGGAGGGACTCTAGGTCAGCCCACAGCAAAATCCAAAACAAAGCCAAGCCTTGGCTAAACAGTTGAAATTTTCTTCAGGCTCCTGGCTGACAAGCCATTGTAGTTTCTGCTGGTATGTGGACTCAAGGCAGCTAAAACATCTTACTAGACATAAATTGAGTAAGATAACTCATAGGCCGGTATCCAGGAGAGTTCATACCCGGGGAAGTCTACCTACATCTGGTTTGGACTGTTAGATTGCTTAGCAATGTCCAAATCAGCACCAATAAAAATAAATGTCTGGCTAAATAGTCATCCAGTTCTAATGGAGGTCAGTACTGGCACAGCCATATCAGTGATCATTTCTTGGAGTGGAAATTATTTTGGAAAGTTCATATACAGCCTGATCTCCATCCTGGCACCTTTACATAAACTCCTAAAAAATAGTCATCCTTGGAAATGGCCACATAGACAACCCCTAGCTTTTAGTGAAGTAAAGAAACAGCTATCATTCTCTAAGGTGTTGGCACACTATGATCTCAAGAAAGATCTGGTGTGGACCTGTGATGCCTCCCATGGGCTGGTATTGGCTCATAGATGACCCAATGGATGCATCCAGGATTTTGGCTAATGCAGAGCATAATTACACCCAGATAGAGTATGAAGAATTGGCAGTCATATTTGGAGTCAGGAAGTTCCACTGATACGTTTGTGGATGGACATTGGTGATAACAGACCACAAACACCTAATGAGTCTGAATAAAGAGGACAAGGAGGTGCTGCCCATAACATAGGGCTGCATTCAGCAATGGGCTCTAACACTAAATGCTTATAATTAAAAGTGAGAACACCATATGGGAGGCCAAGTAGCAAATGTAGATGCATTGAGTGCCTCCCATTAGCAAAACAACCACTGGTTGAAACCCCAGTTGAAGATTTAATGGTATTAAATTTTCTGGACACACTCCCAATCACAATATCAGACTTTGGACACTGAAAGATTCAGTCCTGTCAAAACTGAAACAGCTGGTAGTGATGGGGGAAACCAAAGGGCTGTCACAATGAGAATTGAAATCTTTTTGAACCTGAAGAGACCAGCTCACAGTAGAGGGCACCATATTGTTAGGGGAAGCAAGAGTGATTGTCCCGAGCAAAAATTGCCACCGGATATTGGCTGAATTCCACTAGGGCCAGCCGGGGATCTCCAAAATGAAGATGTTGACGGAAAATTATATTTGGTGGCCAGGCTTGGATGTACACGTAGCCACATTGGTGGAGCAGTGCCAACAAGGACAAAAACGAGTGCCAACAAGGACAAAAACTACTGCCAACAGCTCCCCCACTTTGGTGGGAATGGCTGGGTAAACCTTGGGCTCAGTTGCACATCAATTTTGAGGTCCTTCCATGAGCTTCATGTTTTTAGTCATTGAAGACGCCTACTCAAGGGCATGCGTTGGACGTCCATAGAGTTCCTTGGTCTAACGTGGGAATGACGATAGAAAAACTGTGTGCTTCTTTTTCAATATATGGAGCCCTGGAAGTGTTGGTCACACATAATGGGCCGTCGTTCACCAGTCAGGAATTTAGGCATTTCTTAAAGTCAAATAGGAGTCAACATGGACAGCTCCATACCACCCATCATTCAATGGCCTGGCAAAAAGAGCTGTCCAAACTTTGAAGACAGGCTTGAAGAAATAGCCTACAGCCTTGCTGTATACCAAGCTGTCATGGTTCTTGTTTGATTATAGCTCCACTCCACATGCAACTACAGGGATAGCCCTGATAGAGTTGCTAATGGATAGAAGACTCTGCACCAGGTTAACTCTGATCTTCCAGGACCTGAAGGGGGAGGGTGAGATGGCATCAGGAATGCCAATGCCGACACAAGGCTCCACCAAGCGAAAGAGACTGTTTGATGCAGAGGACAAAGTTTGGAGTAAGAACCATGAAATGGCCCTGCATGGGTAAGAGGCAAGGTCAGGACCAGTGACGTAGGTGCGATGGTCCTGAATAAGCACCTGGACCTTATGAAAGCCACAACTTCGCAAACGGTGCAGGAACAAAATGTGCTCTGCTCCTTGGAACAGTTGGAACAGTTGGAAAAGCTCCAGAACCCTTTGGATCACCCTGTGCATCAAGCGTTGATGAGTCCTCTGAATCAGAGATGGACATGACAGATGTAGCTGCCTCGATGTCTTTGCTGCCTGGAGACGAAAATGAAATTCTACAGAGGCAGTCCAGGTGCAAGAGGTGAGCTCCTGTGCTTTACATGCTGCCCGTATCACACGCCGGATCAGAGGAACCTGACTCACTGCTAAAAAGCCCCAGGGGGCTCTCCAAGAAAAAAGACTCTGAGGGAGATGGATGTAGTGATTATAATGTGGTCGGCCAGCCGGACATCTTAGGATATGAGTTCCCTGACTGGGTCTGTTAATCTGGTCTAATCAGACAGCCCTGGCTGATAGATAAAAAGAGGAGTGTCAGAGATTCTGCCACTCTGGTAGCTGACTCTGAAGGGGCAGTACTAGAGTCAAGGACTGCTCGTATGTAAATAAAAGGTGATTTGATGATGGGATACCAGCCTCTATGGTGTTATTTCACCCAGGTGTTGGCACATTCATATGAACATTCCCCTGAAAATAATTGACTCATAGGATCACTCAGTTATAAGTTGTGAAAAACATGTCAGGTTTTTCACCATCCTCCCCAGGAGGCAAAGGGGCAATGGTGGCAGTAAACTGATAAGGAATTGTCCAGTCAACCTGGTTCCACCACTGAGGCATTTTACTAGCACTGGGATTACATATAGTTTGGCTGGCCATTTCAAAACGTGGGGAGCTGATTAGCATAACTGATAGCACAATACAGGGCAATTTAACAGGACAGTCTGTTGTTGGGGTGATTGTATGCTAAATGGGGGCTGTCACACTAAAGCAACCCTGGAGACCATTGGAATCAGAGGCTTGATGGTCCAAAGAGGCAGCCATGGGCCCTTATGGCCCCAGTTATCTAAATGGAAAGAGTTTTCTTCCTACTCTGATTATTTTAATCTTTTTAAAAGTTACCCCAGCCACTGATGTATCCTGCATGTCTCTGCAGTAACCATGACTTCTCCCATGGTACTACTGAGGCTTCAGAATTCCTTGAAAATTTTCCTATGGAGCTTAAGAAAACATTTAAAGAAAATTGTGAAGGAGTATGGTTAGGTTGAAAGATTAGGGTGATTTAGTTGGGAGATAGTGGTAACTGATGGATTGGTAGCTGTAGCCAATGTGGAAGTTGTAATGGTCTGAATTGGGGAAGTGGCAGCTGGCAACTATTCATACTTTCTGAATGAGAAGTCATGTGGTGCTGAACACTTCATTGAGGGACAATGCTTGTCACCATGGATCCAAGGCAGCAGAATATTCTGTCTGATTCCAGTGGTTTATTACTGAGTTTCACTGAGGGAGACATAGTGACCTGTCCCATAATTGCAGTTCATTTTGACTTAGTCATGAGGGTAATGACTCAAGCATACAATAACCATCTCAAGATTCCAAATTCAAGTATTCCTTTTTGATGCAGTATTGAAATAAACTCAATCACGAATTGAAAGTCAAGAACCGTTGTTTTTATATACCGCTTCATCACGCAGTTCAATAAAATGTGTTAAGTAACTTACTCTCACCACCTCCTAAGTAACAAGGTTCCTTCACATCTCAGCTCTTAACTACCCGTTTGAGATTGTGTCCACTAGTTCTGGGTGCTCCACAGTCAAGGGAAACATGCCTTCAGCATGACCTTCATCTAGCCTTCAAGAATTTTGTAAGTTTCAACGAGATCGCCTCTTGTTCTTCTAGATTCTGGAAAATACAGGCCCAGTCACCTTAGTCCCACATCATGGCAGAATGCAGCCATCCCAGGAATAATGAGGGGCTTGGATAGAGTAGATAGGAAAAATCTTGTTTTCTGAGAGGCCACATACCAGGGGGCACAGATTTATGGTGATGACAGGAGGATTTACGGAAAGTTTGAGGAAAGAGTTTTTCACACAGAGGATGGTGGCTGAAATTCTGACATGTCATGCCAACTTCAGGTTTTAGTCCAGCATTCTTTCTTGAGAGGTTTCTTGGTCTTAGCTATACTGTTGCAAAGATCTCAAGTGACAGTTTTTAAAAAAGCATTACCCAGTAATAAAGCAGTAATAACAGATCATCAAGTCATAGACCTGCTCATGTTCTCCCATCATTGTCTCTTTCCATCCCATCAGTCTGGTTTCCATCCTGTCCTCAGTATTGGGACTCACTTCGTCAATATTACAAATGATATTCCTTATGACTGTGATCACAATGCAATACCCTTCTTCATCTTCCTTGACTTCTTTATAAGTCTAAGCATAGTCAGTCACTGTTCTCATCCATCTCTTGTCCTTCAGCTTTTGCTGTGTCGGTAGCACTCTCACCTCCAAGTCAGAAAGTCATAGGTTCAAGTTCTACTTGTCTGACATTTCTCGTGCAGTGCTTAAGGCACTGTGCTGCACTGTAGGCTGTGTAATCTTTCAGATTCAAAATTAAATCTAGGCCACATTTGCTTTTGAGGATGGATATAGAGAGTCCCCAGGACTATTTTGAGGAAGAGCACCTGTGGCAAATATAACCTGGCTCTGTCTGATGAAAAGGGATATTTATTTATTTGTTGCCCATGAAGCTCCAATATGAAATCATTTGAAGTGTGGTGTAGTGATGAGCTGTAGTGCCCTGACTACTACACAGTCAATTGTTGCTGACCTCTGAGCAGCTGCAATTCAAATTCAATCTAGATTCTGGATACAGTGGACCTGTGGAACCTGACTGGTAGTCTTAATAGAAGGATGTTTTTTTGAGGTTGAGGAATTGCGATGCGTTATTAATTGCTGACATTCTTTGTTCCTTCCAATACAGTTTTTTTTTGATAGCTCTCTATATTCCAGAGAATCAGACAGATTGGATTTCATTAGTATATTTAATCTTCCATGGGATGTGAGAATCATTGGTAAGGCCAACATTTATTGTCCACCCCAAATTGCCCTTGAACTGATTGGTTTGCTAAGTCATTTCAGAGAGTAGTTAAGAGTCAACCACATTGCCTTGTGTCTTTAGTTGCATGTAGACCAGATCAGGTAAAGACAGCATATTTCCTTCCCTAAAGGACATTAGTAAACCAGATAGCTTTTTAAAAATCATTTCATATGTATTAATTGAACTTAATTTCCACCAGCTGTCGCAGTGATGTTTGAGCCAGGGCATTAATCTGAGCATCTGGATGACTAGTCCAGTCACATTTCCATGACATCATCGACTCCACAAAATAGAATGTTTGTATTGGAAAACAGCGAAGGATCAATTGTAACCTGCTTCAAAATATAATTCTAAAAGGAATTTGTTGTCAGTGTCTGAGTGAAGTTGTCCCATAATATGTAGATCAAATCACTCTTTCTGTGACCTTCTGTTATTTTCTTTTTGCTCTACTTGATTAGTGCCTTTAGTCTATCCATCATTATAAACTTAGCAACAGTTAGAAAAATGGATAATTGGCATGGGGTGGCTCTTGTTTTTTGTAAGGCAGGTGAACTAAGTCATACAGATCAATTGATCACGTTCTTGAGTCTCCCCTCCTCATTTTTTGTATTCATAAATTTGAATGCTATTATTCATAGTGACTTTTAAAACAAAAACATTTAAATAAATAAATAGAATAGACAGTACAGCTCATCAGATGACCCACTTATTCTAATACTGAGGAATATAGATCTAGACAGCTCTGTTCCATTCCTGATCTTGGCTCAGGCTGCAGTTTGGACATGAAAGCTGCTGGAATGTGCATGCATGATGGTGTTCACTGAAGTTAGTGCACATTTAGCTGTGATGTTGCCATGGTGATGTACTTTAATGGCAATCATTATTTGGAATTACTTAGAATTTTGACTTAGAATTAGGAAAATAGCTAGCTGGACAGAATGCTAGAAGTACAGAGCTTGTATTATTGTGTTCCAGTAAGAGTCACCACCTGAAGAAGATGGACACAGAAAGTTCAGGGAAAGGGAATAAAACATTTTTCAAGTTGTTAGGATGGTGGGACTAGGTTTTAAACAGTTTCTCCATTAGTTGGCACCTGAGCTGCAGGAAATATTTTTCATCGTGGTTTTCAGTTGGATCCATTTCCCATTATGTCTTACATAGAATTGTATAAACTGTAAAATGGAGTATAAAATAAGTCCATTTGCCTCAATTGATTCGTGCTAATGTTTATTCTCCATGTGAGCCTTCCCACATCCCTATGAGCAAAGCATTTGAATCCTTTCTCCTTAGTGTGTTTATCTGTGATAGAATCATGCAAAGCAGAAGAGGCCCTTCAGCCCACAAGTCTGGACCAACATGTGAGAAACACATGACCTTCAACCCATTCCCATTTGCGAGCACTTGGCCCATAGCCTTCAATGTTATGACAAGCTAAGTGCTCATTCCTGATACCTTTCAAAGGATGTGAGGTAGTTCGCCTCTACCACCCTCCCAGGCAGCACATTCCAGACCATCACCACCCTCTGGGTAAAAATTCACTTTATCAAATTACCCTGCATCCCATGTATATTTTTCGTCTTTATAAGTCTCCTATGTATGACCTTGTCAAGGGCTTTGCTGAAATCCATACAAACTGCATCAAATGCACTACTCTCATCTATACACCTGTTCCATCTTCTCAAAACATTCAATCAAATTTCTTAGACATGACATCCCTCTGAAAAAGCCATGCTGACTATCCCCTGATTAAGCCTTGAATCTTCAAGTGGAGATAGATGCTCTCCTTCAGAATTTTCTCCAATAGTTTCCCTACCAATGACGTGAAACTCACTGGTCTGTAGTTCTCTGGCTTATCTCTACAACCCTTCTTAAACATTGGAACCACATTAGCTGTTCTGCAGGGCTCTTGCACCACCCCTGTGGCCATAGAGGAATTAAAAATTTGGGTTAGTGCCCCTGCAGTCTCCTCCCTTGCCTCCCACAGCAGCCTGTGTCACAATTATACAGACCCGGAGATTTGTCAGCCTTTAAGCCTGCCAACATCTCCAGTACCTTGTCCTTCCCTATGTCAATTTGTTCAAGCACTCGCAGTCTCTCCCTTCGGGTTCCATACCGTCATCGTTCTCTTTGGTAAAGACGGATGTCAAGTATTGGTTCAACACTCTACCAATGTCCTCTGGCTTCATCCACACATTGCCCCCATGGTCCTTAATGGACCCTACTCTTTCCATGGTTATCCTCTTCCCATTGATATAGAATATTTTGGAACTTCCCTTACTTTTACTAGTCAGAGCTTTCTCATATTCCCTCTTTTCTTTTCTAATTGCTTTCTTAAGCTCCACCTGGGAGGCGGTGGCCTAGTGGTATTATCACTGGACTGTTAATCCAGAGACCCAGATAATGTTCAGGAGACTCGGGTTCGAATCCTGCCATGGCAGAATTCAATAAATATCTGGAATTAAGAGTCTAATGATGACCATGAATCCATTGTCCATTATTGGAAAAATCCACCTGGTTCACTAATGTCCTTTAGGGAAGGAAACTGTCATCCTTCCCTGGTCTGGCCTACATGTGACTCCAGTGGTTGACTCTTAAGTGCCCTCTAGGCAATTAGGGATGGGCAATAAATGCTGCCTAGCCAGTGGCGCCCTCATCCCATGAATGAATAAAGGAAAAAAAACCCTGCACTTTCTGTACTCCACTAATGCCTCTGCTGATTTGTTCCCCTTGTACCTAATAAAAGCCTCTCTTTTCCTTTTCATCATATCCTGAATATCTCTGGTCATCAATGGTTCTTTGGGCTTGTAATTCCTTCCTATCTCCCTAGAGGGAAAATGTTGGGCTTCTACTCTGTCCATTTCCTTTTTGAACCCCTCCTCCCAATGCTGTTCTGTAGATTTCCCACTAGTAGCTGTTCATAGTCTATCTTGGCCAGATCCTGCCTTATTTTACTAAAATCTGCTCTCTTCAATTCAAACCTTTTTCACAATTTGTCGCTTTCTTAATCCTTAATAAAATTATACCAAGTTGTGATCGCTATCAGTAAAATGCTCTCCCACCACCACGTCAACCACCTGTCTGACTTCATTCCCCAGAATTAGATCCAGAACAGCTCCATCCCTTGTTGGACCTTCTACATATTGGCCTAAAAGGTTCTCGTATACACATTTCAAGAAATTCACTCCATCCAAGCCTTAACACTCTGTCTATCCCAGTTAATATTGGGAAAGTTGCAATCACCTGCTATAATTATCCTTTTGTTATTAGTTTTACATACCTTCATGAATTGTTCACAAATTTGATCTCCAATTTCTCGCTAACTCTCTAGAAATCTATAATAAACACCTAGCAATGTGGCTGCCCCTTTTTTTTATCCTAAGCTCCACCCACAAACCTTCATTGAATGCCCCCTCCAAGGTCCCATCTTCCTTACTGCAGTAACAGACTCCTTAACTAATAATGCAGTATCTCCTCTTCTTTTGCTCCCAAATTAAACTCCTCCCAACAGTACTGGCAGATCATCCTTTGGGGCAACATGGTGGCTCAGTAGTTAGCTGAGCTGCCTCACAGTGCCGGGGACCTGGGTTCAATTCCAGCCTTGGGTGACTAGGGTCCGCATGGAGTTTGCATATTCTTCCCATCTGTGTGTGATTCCGCCAGGTGTTCTGGTTTCCTCTCACGGTCCAAAGATGTGCAAATTAGGTGCATTAGCCATGGGAAATTGCCCTGTAGTGTCCAGAGATGTGCAGGCTAGGTGGATTAGCCATGGGAAGAATGGGGTTATGGGGATAACATAAGGGAATGGGTCTAGGGTGGGAAGCACTTCGTTGGGGTGGTGCAGACTCCATTCTTTCCACACTGTCAGGATTCTATGATAATTTCCGTGATCCTGCAAAAATATTAGTGCCGTGTTGTTTCAGACGCAGACAGTTCTGCTTGTACAGGTCCCACCTTTCCCAGAAATGATCCCAGTGATGCAAGAATCCAAAACCCTCCCTCCTGCATCAAATGTTAAGTCACGCATTCATCTGCACTATTTTCCTCTTTCTGTGCTCACTAGCTCATGGCACCAGGAGTAATCCAGAGATTACAACCCGAGAGGTCCTGCTTTTTAGACTACTGCCTAGCTCCCCGAAATCAAGACCTCATCCCTCTTTCTGCCTATGTCATAATACCAACATGTACCATAACCTTTGCCTTATCATCCTCCCTGTTCAGGATTCCTTGCAGCCATTCAGTGACATCCTGGACCCTTTCATCAGGGAGGCAACACATCATCCTGAAGTCACATTGATGGCATCCATTTGTTTCTCTGACTATTGAATCCCATATTATTATTGCCCTTCCTCTCTTTGTCCCCTCCTATACAGACAGGTTGCTTGTGGTGCCAGGAGCTTGGCTCTGTTTGCATTCCCTGAAGGAACCAGTACTCTCATCAATCTCCAAAATAGAATACCAATTTGTGAGCGAGACCCCAGGGGACTCTTGGGTTTCTTTTAAGTGCATCTATACTGTTATACCACTTGCCACAACCATTTCTTATGCTTCAGTTGTCCACATTTTAACCACATTTTGGAAAAGTAAATTTCTCCTGAATTCCTTATGGATTGATTAGTGATTACCTTATATCTATTACATTTATGACTCCTGGTTTTAGCCTCCCCTACAAGCAGAAATCTTTTGTCTTTATTTTATCTGTCAAAAGCCTTCATAATATTGGAGACCTCTACATAATTTTAAAGTGAGATCAACTCTGGTTTTGAAAAAAAGTGGATCAACTCATGGCTGTGTAGGTAATAGAAACATTGAGGGTGGATGTGACAGAGACTAAGGTTTTAAAAACTCACCTCTCTCCACTTTCTCTTGCCTCGTTTTCTTTCTCTTTGAGAAAAAAAAAACACATATTTATGAAAACAACTTCTGTGGATCTCGGAGAGAAAATTGCTGAATGCTGATAGCAAAGGGAGAAAAGAGAGAAAGGAATGCAGTTCCTGTGCTAATACAAGCTGGCAACTAACTTCATTTTTTGTTTTTACCTTTCAGAGCAATGATGCCTTAGGAAACACCTGGAACTGGTTGTATTTTATCCCCCTCATCATTATTGGCTCTTTTTTTATGCTGAATCTTGTCCTTGGTGTCCTGTCAGGGTAAGTTGCTCTTGATGTATCTATATTTTGCTTTAGAAGATTTCAACTCTGAACTTCTGGATCATTTGAGTATTGCTAAAAAAGAGATTGCTTTGAAGTTTTTCATTTTGCATACGTCAGATAGACAGAAGAATGCCAAATTTCAAAGATAATAGCAATTTATACTGTATGAGAAACAAGGTGCTGATTGTTTGGCCAGTGGACTCTGATTGGTCAAAGCTTTGAGTGAAGGATGTACCAGGGAATAGTAACTGCTTTTCTTTCATTTAAACATTTTCAAAAAGGCAAGTTGACCTTGACTAGCCAAGATGTGCTGTTGTGAATGCGTCAGGGAACAATTACCCCCAAACTTCCATGTTTTGTTTAATGGAAAAACACAATGCCTGGGCAAATTCCTTTTGCCTGCAGAGGACTAGACTCTGCACATAGCAAGCATAGATGAGGCACATTGTGAGCCTGATGGACCGTTTTAAATTGGTTGTTGGTATAATCCTTGGTATACTTAAGATTGTTGAGTAAGTCCTACCCAATTGCTGATTCACATCTGGTGTTGGACACTATGTTCTGAATTTTGGCAGCATAGAGGGTTGAGTGCAGTCAGTACTCTGGCTGTTGTGAGCAGCCAAAGGAATGTTCTGTTTGATATGATCTGCCAGACTATTGGACATACAGTCTATGCATTTGGCATTGTACCAGCGCTGAAATTTATATACCACATTACTCACTTGTGTGGTAGGCAGAATGTCTTTTTGGCCAGACAGCCTGTTAATGGAGAATACCACTTGTGTTACTATTGCATATTAGTAGCACGCAAAGGCTAGCTTTTCCTGTTACTCAAATTTTTAAGGCATCTTACCTTCCAAGATAGTTGGAGGAAGATTGGATACTTTTCAGGAACACATATAGCAGCCAGGGGCTGATTCATCAGTTTGAAATAATCAAGCAATAACCTGATCGCTGCAGCTGCTATCCTACAGAAGAGCTTTAATGTGCCTTGTTTCGGCATCAAGCTTGCACGATGAGTAAATGGTTCCCACCCTATTTACAAGGTTACCACTCAGGCCAATCTTCTAGCACATAGAGCTGTAAAAATTTCAGCAGGAGTATTGACCAGTAAAGTTTGGCTTGCATTTGACTGCAGCAGAGAACACATTAATGGCTTTCCAAATCAGCATGTTGAGGAAAGAGTTTGTTAGGTTGCTGGTGTCGAAATTGTAAGTGCCACACTGGTTTTAATGGGGAGCAACCTAGCAAGAATCAATGCCTTCAGCATAAAAACAGAGAAGAACAAGTGGAGAAAAGTTAGTGGTTGTAACTGTGGACAACAGGCAGACTATGGCTTACAAGAAGATAATGATCACAAGTTTTAAGATAGCTGCAAAACATTTTGGGATTTGTTTGAAGGAGGAAATTCCACTGCATTTTTATTTTATTCATATTGTGCTCTTTCATTTTATAAAACCCAGCACTTACCTGATTTATCAAGCAAGGCAGTTATTTCCTCCTGTGGTTTGCTTGAAAAAGTTTTAAATTATTTTAAGGGCATTGAGGAGTGGAAGATGGTAGGGTAAATGGAATCCATAGCCAATGTAACAACTTCAATTGACATTAGAATATACTTCTATGTTGATGCTGAATCTTCAAGGGACGCAAGGCTCAGTGGAGATGAGCATCCTTTGAATACATTCCCTCCCTTTTAGTTTCTATTAATGATTTTAGGACTGGTTGGAAAATCAATACAAAATAACTGCTTACTTGCTGAGCTTCTGACTTCCCTGGTTTGTTTTTCTGACTTCATTATTTGACAAGTCTTATCAGTTCTTTTCTGTTGTCAGGGTGGGGTCACTGTGCATTTGGTGTTGACAGCAATCAATCCATGTAAAGGTCAGAAATGTAGCAGAAGAGGGAAGTGATACCCTGCCATAAGGTCTTCAGAAATTCTTCACTCCTCTTTTCCCTTTCCACTCATGAAAGCATTAACTCTTTCTTGGGTACAGTTCCTTTAATAAAATAAGTCCTAAATTACATTCTTCATGTACAACTGAACTGCATCACGTCAAACTTCACCAGTGTTCACACAAAGAGAATTTTTAGCAGGGGTCAACAAAAAGTGAGCAAGGATGGGAACCTTGGCTGATATCTTCTCCCATGAATTTTCCCCTGTTAGAATTTTCAAAAGTCTTACCAGGAAGGACAGGAAAATAGTAGAACAACAGGTCCATGAGGCTTTTTTTTTTTTTTTGTTCCTTTTTTTCTTCGAATGTGGGAAAAACTAGAAAATGTATTTCTCTGAAAAGAGAGTGGATCTTGAACTCCTATAGCACTTGTCGTTTTCCCTTAAATGGAGGATTCCAAGAAAATGACCAAACGGAGTAAAGAATCACAACTACCGTAACTTCTCCTTTGGCATTAAACTCTTTCATCCGTCTTTGTATTGAGATATGGTGAAGTCTGGAGCCCTTGTTCTGGTGGAATGCAAGCTGAGTATCTGTGAATGGATTACTGCGATTTGGTATTGTTTGATAGTGCTGATGATTAGGAGAAGGCTGGTTGGCTGGTATATCCACAATATTCCACTTTGTCAGGGAGTTGTCATAACTTGCATTGGAATAGCTTGACTGCGGGAGCAGCTAATTTTCAGGTCTTCATCACTACAATAGGATAATAGGGTGTTGCTAGAGCCTTTAGTCTTTGTAGTGAAATGCCACATTACGTCATGTAGAATGAACTGAATCATTCACTTACTGTTCTCTGTGATGGGAATTTAGGGTCATGCTGAATAGCATCATTGCCTCAGTTCTTTTGATTGAAGACACATGATTGACATGAGTTGGCAGAAGGGATATAAAGGGTCAGAGAGGTTTAGTGCAGCGATGTAGGTTGACATGGAGGATATGAGGGGTCATAGGTGGTGGAAAGAGTGGTATAGGTTGTCATGGGGGGAATGAGGGACTTTGGGGTGAGTGGGTGGAGTTGCATAACTTGGTAAATGAGCATTAGGGGCCATGGGAAGTGGGACAAAGTCACAGGTTGACATGAAGGTTATAACAGGTGGACAGAGAGGCATAACTTGCTTTAGGATGTCTGTGGAATCAGGAGAACCACTGTTTCAAAATATCTTCCAGTCTGTCCATAACAATTCACAATTCCCTACCCCTGTCCACAAGGTACTGTTTCTTTTTTGGCAGCGGGGTGGACCGGCCATAATTTATAGCTGTTCAGCTGCCAAGAGCAGTCCTCACAGCTCAGCGGCAATGTTGAAATATGGCTTGGGCCTCTCACAGGGACTTTGGACAGGTGGTGCAAGCAGCCCTTCCAATACCCACCAGATATCTGCACAGAAGTAAAATCTACTCCAGTCAAGATTTATAATTGTGCTAATTCACAAGATCTTTTGCATCTGTTGAAGGCAGTAAAGAAACTAATGCCTTACATTTTCATGGTATTTTGTAAATTTAAACACCATATATGTGTAAAATTTTATTGACTGCCTGTTAAGAAAAGTGATATACAACAGCATGAGTGGGAGCAGAAGAATAACAATGTTTAATCAATTTGATCAGTTGAGATTGGCAGCCAACAAATGTTTTATTAAGTTAATCTGATCAATAACTAGTTGAACATTTGACCTGATTAATGCTGGATAATGTATTGAACCCGAACAACTTAGATTATTGCAGAGATAATATTTTGGTAATTTCTTTGCCAATGGCTCTTCTGACTGCTACAGTTAGTAGAGTGAAGAGCTAGCATCCACTTCAGTTCTTAGTTTTGGTTGTATCATCTAACTTAATTGGTAAGGTGCTACAAATAACTGCCATCCATTGCAGTTAGAAAAGGGAGAAATTATTTAGGATTTTCAACTCTGATCACATCAAATGATCTCTGATGCAAATTTAGTATTCAAGTTGGAGTAAGTGAAGACTCTGCTTTATATCAATTGAGATGAACTAACATCTCAACATGCCCAAAGTTTAAAATCAGCTTTGCACAACTGGGAACAGTTGCAAGTGACAGCACCCTGTGATCTGCAACATGGAACAAATCAGTCGCTGCAAGAGATGAGGGGGAAAATTGAGGATTTCACTGAACTGTATAATCTTAAATTGCTAAATTAATTTACATCAATGAGAGAGTATTTGGCTGGTCTCTTTCTTGTTGTAAATCCCTCTTGCTGTTGTACTCTGAGCTCTCCCTCAAACCTTTATTTTGCTATGTTTTTAACCACTTTCAAAAGTTTCAAAAACGAGTGGTCCCCATCTTCAAACTTACTACATGCTCAAATGCCTTGTAAAGACACCTTAGGATGTTTCACTAAAGGAAGAATTCTATTTCGTTATATTAGAAGATGTAATAGTAGTGAAAAATGAGGGTAAGTTTGTGCTGTCTTTTCTGTTTGGAGCTCCCTTCCACTGCAATCTTCAGGATCCCAGCTGATTTGCTTCATATGTTGCCTGGGTCTCCTTGGATATCACTCTCATTCATCCAGCTTCTCTGGGTTTGATGAGTAAAGCAGCATGAGGGTTTGGGACAGCTGTACAGCATGTCCTTCCCATCTGTCAGGCCTAACATCTATAGCAGAGGCTTTGGTCTCAGTCTTTGCCTTCATTGGGAGCATTTGTACCTTATTCAGGGCATTTCTTTCTCTCTCAAGTCCTTAGCTGCCTCTTCTGATACGTAACAACACTACCAGGACTTTGCCTATTCGACTTAGTCCTGTTGAAAGAGTTTCTCCTCTAAAATGTTTTGTATTAGAAGTTATTGTTCTGAGGAAGCCTTCAAATGTTGTCCCAGACAGCTTAACTGACTTGATTAACTATAGACACTACAAACAAATGGTTCATGACTGTTGATGAGTAATGGCAGTTTTCCATAAGTGGACATACCTTTTCTACCAGTGTTTGATTTTGAGTAAGGTTTTTATAGCCAAGAACCAATAGTTGTCTCTGCTCTTCGTGGCATTAATCCACCCTTCCCTCTGTGCAATATGTTGTGGGATTTGTAAGAGGTGATCTGTTGTATAGATGCTCGTGAAGGAGGAATGACATTTTTCCATCAAGAGACAGATTTCATACCTTACATACTTGGACATGCCCTCAGAAACCTATTGGCTGGACTATTTCAACTGCTATTGGACTTCACTGTCCTTTGCTAAAACCAGTTAATTCCTAATGATTATCCAGGAAAAGAAAATAACTTTTGTCTTCCTTATTACCAACTTTCTTCAAGAGCTGACATGTCCATCATCAGGCATCGTAGTGCAACAATGAATAAAATCTAATCACCTCAGATCTTTCTGCTTCCCACCAAGTGGTGTTGAATGGCCACATGGTGTTACAATTTTCTGAAAGGCAGCCAATTAGGAAGCTGCCTCTGGATTTGCCATCCGTGACAGTTCATAAGACAGGAGACCGAATCAGAGAATCCAAAACTATAGAAAGGTTGCAGTCCCTCAGGAGAGGTGAGCATTGCTGATGTAAGTCGGGGAAAGCAAGGCACCTCAAGATGGAGGCCCTCTCAACTACAGCTGTCAGGCCAGCATTGTAGAGGGGTATCTCTTCCACAGGACTGCCAATGATCACAGCTATGGCCTTCATACTTCCCTGTGGTTCCATGAAGTAGATTGAGAGGAGACATTGATTGACCACCCCATCCTCCCCCAGTCTACTGCTGAAATGCCACCTTCAGGTAACCACTGTGCTTTACACTGAAAATTGCTTAGGGGCAAAAACATGAGTAGCTGTCCCTTGTGCTATTTCCTAGTTTCCTCCCAGTTCTGCCTCCTAACCCATCTCTACAGGGCCAGGAATATTCACCCCAGTAGATTCCATTTTTATATGTTGTAATGGTGAGCAGATATCAAAGGTGCTGTAAACATGCAAAGTTTTGCTTCCTTTATAAGCCAGTGCATGCTTCAACTAACCAGGAGCAGTGCTACAATGAAATTTATCAATGTTGAATAATAAAAATTAGTTTCAAAATCATCCATGATGTTGCGTTGAATGCTTATTTGCAATTTCACTGATTACATTCTGTGATTACATTTTCCATTTCCATTAGAAATATGCTTGCTTGAAGATATTTTGTGTAGGTCACTTCAAGCCAGGAAAATGATAAAACAAAATTTTAAAAATTGAGAGTTTGCAAGTATGTGAGTCTTCTCAAAAATTGAATTAACTTAATAAATAGAGGTATTTTTAAATGGCAGTTGTTTTGTGTATAACATGTAAATTTCCATCCGCAGAAGAAATCAATTTACTTTACAGTTATATAAGAAATTAATCAGTTTATCTTTGGAGACTTAGAATAATTATACTTAATGCAACTTACCTTTTCTTCATCATTAGTATCAGTAATACTTTTACTCTATGTATTTCTGACCCTTTATTTATAGTCCCTGGCTGGAATAAAGTTAATTGCCTTCTTTTATCAATTTTATAACATTCCAAAATATCCTTAGATTCTGGGAGGGTCCTAGCATGTTGTAATAAGCAAATCTAGTGCCTTTATTTGTGAAAAGCAGGAGGCAGAAAACAGGAAGCTATATGCCAGTTAGCTTAAAAAAGGAAAGATGCTAGAATCTATTACTAAGGACAGTACTTAGGAATCGCAACGTAATCAGGCAGAGCCAACGTGACATTCTGAAGGAGAAATAATATTTAACTAATCTATTTGAATTTTTGATGAAGTAACCTGAGGAAAGTCTGCAAAAATGTCCTAGGGCTGAGATGACTGACCTTCAGCAACCACAAAATATTCCTTTGTAGCAGGTATGACTCCAACCAGGAGTGTTTTTTCCCTGAACCCTATTGACTGTAGTTTTGCAAGGGTTCCTCGATGTCACACTCAGTCAAATGTGGCCGTGTTTGAACGAAGGCTGTAATGAAGTTAGGAGCTGTGACTATAACAAAGCCTAAACTGAGCATCAGTGAATAGATTCTTGGAAAGCAATGCTCTTGATAGCACTGTTGATGATACCTTCTATCATTTTATCGACGATTAAGAGTAAACTAATAGGGCTGTATTTGGCTGGGTTGGATTTGTCCTGCTTTTGTGTACAGTTCTTACATAGGCAATTTTTCACATTTTATGGTAGTGTTGGAGTTGTACTAGCTTAATTAAGGTCACAGCAAGTTCTGGAGCACACATCTTCAGTACTACTGCTGGAATTTTTTCAGGACTCATAGCCTTTGCAGTATTCAGTGCCTACAACCATTTCTTCTTATAAGTGGAGTGACCTAAACTGAAGACTGGCATCTGTGATGCTGGAGACGTATGGAGGAGGATGAGCTGCTCCTATGTTCCTATCAAGCTTTGTAAGTAAGGCAAAAAGTACTGAAGAGTCGTCTTTATACAATGTCTTAGTCAATCGTAGGATATGCCAAAGGGCTTAGAAGCCAATTGAGTGCTTTTGAAATACAGCCCTTGTGATAAAGAAATGCCCCACCCTTGAGAGCTACCAGCCGATCTGATTGGCCATCAGTTCTTGGTATCCCAGCAATGCTAGAACTCAGTAATGGGAACAGCCAACTTGGATGGAAAAACGTCCTTTCCACTTTTTCCTACTTGCCACTGCCCAGTATATTATAGAAGTGGAAGCAAATTGAGGGCCTTAAGCTGGCAATGATCTACCACTTTCTGATCGAAATGAACCTAAGGATGCCTTGCGCCACCACCCACCACTCACCCATCAATTGTCACCCATGGTACTTGGAGAACCTGATTGAGGTTGGGTGGAGGGAGAGTGTACCAGTCACCTCAGATATTTTTATATTGCAAAAGGTCAGTATGTAGGTCATAAGTTATAGAGAAAACTAATAAAATGTTATCATTTATTAAGTGGAAATTGAAAACAAAAGTAGAAAGGTTTTGCTTCAGTTATATGGGGGACTGATGAGACCTTTATTTAGACAACTGTGCACAGTATTGCTCACCTTTATTTAAGAAAGGAGGTAATGACTTGGAAAAGTTCAGAGAAGGCTCGCCAGATTAATACCTTGATTGCAGGGGTAGGGGGCGGTTTGCCTTATAAGGAAAAGTTGGAGAGGCCAGGTTTGTATATGCCGGTGTGTAGAAAACTACAAGGCAACGTGATTGAAACATATAAAATCCTGAGGAGCCTTGACAGAATAGATGTGGAGAGGATGGTTCCTGTTCTGAGAGAATCTAGAGCTGAGGGTCACTATTTACAAATCAGGAGTAGCCCATTTAAACACATGATGTGAATTTTTTGTTCTCAGTCATGAGTCTCTGGAACTCTCTTCTTGAAAAGGTAGTAAAAGCAAAATCCTTGAATATTTTTAAAGCAGAAGTGATTATATTCTTGGCAAGCAAGGGCATGGAAAGATTGTTGGGTAGGTGGGAATGCAGATTTGAGATTCCAGTCAGATCAGCTATAACCTTATTGAACGGCAGAGCAGGTTCAGCAGGAACAAATGATTTACTCCTGCTTCTTGTTCATACTTGTCTTCCTCCACCACCACCACACCACCACCTCCCTCCGCCTCTGCTTTAAATAAGACCATAAAATCCATCCCCTGGAGTGTGAATTGAACCCACAACATGCTGATACAGAAATGAGAGTGTTATCAACTAATCCACATACATGGGAAGGTTTTATGCAAGGCAATAGTGTTAGAAGGCAGATTATCTCAACTGTGTTGTAGAATTATTAGTCCAGCATTTTTTTCTGTTTACTTGGGAAGTGATTACGATGGCACAATTGATATCAGTAATCTCCAGATTACATCAACAGTGCAATGTTGTGAATTTCTGAACATGACTTTGATTCTGTAGTTACCCTTAACAAAAGTCTAGTGTCGTTGCTGTAACAGATACTGGGAAATCTTCTTTGCAGAGAGTTTGCCAAAGAGAGAGAGAGGGTGGAAAATAGACGTGCATTCTTAAAACTGAGGAGACAGCAGCAAATTGAGAGAGAACTGAATGGTTATCTGGAGTGGATTTGTAAAGCAGGTAAGTGTGGGACTTGAACAAGCCAACAATGCTGACCTGGAGTTTACCAAAAGATAAATCTTCGTGTAACCTAATCATACAGGATATATTGGTGTCTTTGACAAAATATAGAGATAAACAAACAAGGTATTTAGTCAATTTGAAAATTAAGGCTAGTTAAGATAACTGGGACCTTGGTTTTGTAAATAGAGACAGCAACTTCAAAGGATATTTTGCAAAACAGTTATCAATTACTTGTTAGGCCCTAGTTAAAATTGGCCAATTCTGGTACCATATTTTAGGAAAGATGTCAAAAACATTGAGATTGGATGCAGAAGAGATTTACAAAAATAGAAATGGGGTGAATGACTGGAGCAACCAAGGTTGTTCTTTTCAGAGTGGAAAAAGTTGAGGGAAACGTGCTCAGTATTATGAAGCATTTTGGATTTGCTGATAAGGGAAAAAAAATTGTTTCCATTGGCTGGAGGAGCAACAGATGAAACAATTAACAAAGGAACCAGAGACAAGATAAGATTTTATTTTGCAGCAGAATGTTATGATCTGGAATTTACTGTTTGAAAAAGTGTAAGGTACAATTTCAGTATTGATTTTCAAAAGCAAATTGGATAGATATGGGGAAAAAATAAAATTGCAAGAGAATGGAGGAAGAAAAGCGGTGTAGAATTAATTGAAAAGCCTTTCAAAGAGCCAGCAAAGAAATGATGGGCTGTATGGCCTTCTTCTGTGCTGTAAAGTCCCTAATTGTCTAGAGTTTTTTTGTGTAGTAAACATAGCCATAGATAGATAGACAATGTATCTTGTTTTATTAAGCATATAAAGTTACAAGTTAACTTACAGTATTTTCAGGAGGCATAGAGCTTTGTGAGAGAGAGAAAAATAGATAAATCATTTGATAAATCACATGATGATTCAGACATCATGAATATGCACCCTATGCCACAAAAATCCAAGACATGATGAACGGAAGTTAGGATTAATTTCTTTCTAATGCAGAAACTTCATGCTGATACATAGCTTTAAAGATTATAAAGAGAATTAACAAAGTTGATGGAAGTGAAGTCTTCAGCATGATCAAGAGTTGAAATATCAGCCTGCTGTTAAAATAGACAAGGTGGTAAGAAGGAGGTCTGACAGCTTCCAGGAGAATATAGGACATTTGTAGCACAAACAACAGAAGATACTTGAAATGCTTAGAAAATCAGGTAGGGTCTATGGAAAGGGAAAGATGCTAGATTTAGAGGTTGAGAGCAGACTTGAGGAACTGAAATGTCCACTCCTGGTCTTAGTGCTTACGTTCTTTTGTTTATTAAATAAGTTACAAGGAAGAGTACAGTAATTCACACAGAATGCTGGCCACTGATCTAACATCTACCCAGGACAGTTGGGATGGTCCTGACCAACATTTATTAAATCAGGTTGTCAGCTTTTACTAGCTGAGTGCATTTTGGTTGGGCAGAGTCTGAGAAAAGTCCAGCTGAATTCGATGTAGCAGTTAGCTTATGCAATTGGAGCCAATGTGAGTGTGGGAAGGGTGTACCTCATTTTTATTTTGGTGGTTCCACCTCATCAGTAACTGATGGGAATTACTGAGCCTGATGACTTTATAGCTTGACATATATAGCAATTAGCCCAGCGGTAAAGAAAACTGAACACAATGTGTAATTAATAGCAATTCTTCATGTTAAGCTTTCTCAAATTTTAATAACTCTGCAGGAAATCTATTTTATGTGTATATAAGACAATTATTTTGCAGTGTTAATTATTACATAGCCTTTCATCATATTTCTATAATTTTTTTCTTGTTATTTGACGATTCATTTCATATAGAAGAGGTGATACTTGCAGAGGAGGAGACTGACACTGAGGAAAAATCACCCTTTGATGGTAAGACTTTCAGTATTGTAACAATAATGGGAGAAATGTGCTGATAATCAAGGCCCACTACTCCACCTATCATACCAAAATTGTTGATTTGATTATCAAAACTGTCAGTTGCTTTTCTTTTATACTACTATGCAAATTTGTTCTTAAAGCAGGTGGCAAATACAGAATAGCACCTAAATTATAATTCGGGGTGAAAATTAAATCCCCAAATCCGTCACAAAGGTACATTCCCACAACACAAAGACAAGTCTACGCAAGATGATGTTTTTTGAAATAAAGAGAAAAGGTGTAAACAATTCCTGTGTGCCAAGGGCTAGAAACAAAGGATAATCAAGGTGATGACTTCTCATGTCCACTGGATTTCTTGTTGACGAAGCTGCGAAGCTGGATTGCTGAAATTAATGGTAAATGTCCACTTCTGAATCCACCCAATTTAGATTTGAGTATTTGAGATTGGTCATAGACTTCTATTGCTTTCTGCCAGATAGGCAGAAACACTAGTATTTGGAAACTCTGTCAGGTACTCAAGAACTTGTACTGAGAAATGGATTTCAGAACAGTGTCTCACAGCTTCTGGATATCTTCTTTTCTGACTCCTGGGTCTGAAAAACAGAATTCAAATCCAGAAAGTGTGCTGGGCAGCCATTAGCATCAAAGCTCCCTATTCCTATCAAAGTCACATTTTCTAATAATTAAAGCAAATAACCCATCTCTTATCTCCTTAAAAGCCTTTCTTGCCTTTTCTCCAAGCTCACTTGATTTCCAGTAAACAAGTAAACCACAACATAGATTAAACTACTAGATTAATTTCCAAGAAATCACATGGAAGTGCCTTTTTCTATTCAAGGACTATCTAAAATATTCAAAATCTCTCAGTTTTCTCCAGCTAATCATTAAATATAAGTATTCCCAACATATCCTCCTCACTTAGCAAACCTCAGAGATATTTGTATAATAATGAAATTTTTAAATTGTTATTGTCAGCTCTCATTGTTAGCATGAAACAATCCCAGATCAAATAAAGCATAGTTAGATTTAAAAGAAAGAATTGCAGATCCTGAAGATTTGAAACAAACAAAAACAGAAATTGCTGAAATACCCCAGCAGATCTGGCAGCATTTGTAGAGAGAAAACAGAGTTAATGTTTCGATCCAGTGACCTTTCTTCAGAAGTTACATTGTTAGCTATAGTCACTTCCACAGTGCCCCAAAATGTAGCTCCAACCCAGGGTTCGCTAATGTCCTTCAGGGAAAGGAAATCTGCCATCCTCATCTACATGTGACTCCACACCCACAGCAATGTAGTTGACTCTCAATTGCTCTCTGAAATGGCCTAGCTAGCCATTCAGTTGTACCGATCACTACAAAGTCTCAAACTAGGCACCAGAAAAGACAACAGCAGAAACAGCCCCATCGAGCCTGCACAGTCCTCCTTACTAACATCTGGGAGCCGTCTCACAGAGGATGTTGGTTGGGAGAGCCGTCTCACAGATTCGTTAAGCTGTTGCCTGACATAGTCATACTCATGGAATACCTTACAGACAATATTCCAGACACCACTGTCATCATTCCTGGATATTCCCACCAGCAGGACAGACCCAGCAGAGGTGGCGGCACAGTGGTATACAGCCGGGAGGGAGTTGCCCTGGGAGTCCTCAACATTGACCCTGGACCCCATGAAGTCTCATGGCTTTAGGTTAGACATGGGCAAGGAAACCTCCTGCTGATTACTACGTACTGTCCTCGCTCAGCTGCTGAATCAGTAATCCTCCATGTTGTATGACACTTGGAGGAAGCACTGAGGATGGCAAGGGCACAAAATGTACTCTGCGTGGGGGATTTCAGTGTCCACCACCAGGCATGGCTTGGCAGCAGTACACATCGAGCTGGTCAGGTCCTAAAGGACATATTTGCTAGGCTGGGTCTGCACCATTTGGTAGGGAACCAATAAGAGGGAAAAACATATTTGATCTCATCCTTACCAATCTGCTGGCTACAGATGCATCTGTCCATGTCTTTATTGGTGAGAGCGACCATCACACAGTCGTCGTGGAGATGAGGTCCCACCTTCATGTTGAGAATAGCCTCCTTTGTGTTGTGTGGCACTATCACTGAACTAAATGAGACTGGCTTCGAACAAATCTAGCAACTCAAGACTGGGCAATCATGAGGCGCTGTGGGTCATCACAGCAGCAGAATTGTACTTCAGCACACATGTAAATTCAATGGCCCAGCATATCCCCCACCCAACCATCACCAGCAAGCTAGGGGATCAACCCCGGTTCAATGGAGAGTGCAGGAGGGCATGCCAGGAGCAGCACCAAGCATACCCAAAGGTCAGTTGTCAACGTGGTGAAGCCACCAAACAGGACTACTTGCATGCCAAACCACATAAGTAGCAAGTAATAGGCAAAGCTAATCAACCCACAAACAACAGATCAGATCTAAGCTCTGCAGACTTGCCACATCCAGCCGTGATTGGTGGTGGACAATGGAGTAACTCAGTAGAGGAGGAAGCTCCATAAATATCCCCATCCTCAATGATGGAAAAGTCCATCACATCAGCACAAAAGATAAGGCTGAAGCTTTTGCAACAATCTTCAGCCAGACGTGTCGAGTGGATGATCCATCTTGGCCTCCTCCAGTGGTCCCCAGCATTACAGATACCAGTCTTCAGTCAATTCGATTCACTCCACATGATATCAAGAAATGGTTGAAGACACTGGATACTGCAAAGGCTACGGGCCCTGACAACATTCTGGCATAAGTACTGAAGATTTGTGCTCCAGAACTTGCCACACCCCTAGCCCAGCTGTGCCAGTGCAGTTACAACACTGGTATCCACCCAACATTGTGGAAAATTACCCATACAGAACATAAAAAGCATGACAAATCCAACCTGGCCAATTACTGCCCCATCAGTCTACTCTCAATCATCAGCAAAGTGATGGAAGTTGACATGAACAGTGCTATCAATCAGCACCTGCTCAGCATTAACCTGCTCAGTGACGCCCAGTTTGGGTTCCACCAGGGCCACTTAGCTCCTGACCTCATTACAGCCTTGGTTCAAACTTGGACAAAAGAGCTGAATTCCAGAGGTGAGGTGAGAGTGACATTCCTTGACATCAAGGCTGCATTCAACCGAATGTGGCATCAAGGAGCCCTAGCAAAACTGGAATCAGTGGGTAATCGGGGGCAAACTCTCTGATGATTGGAGTCTTACCTGACACATAGGAAAATTGTCATGGTTGTTGGAGGTCAATGATCTTAGCTTCAGAATATCTGTGCAGGAGTTCCTCAGGGTAGTGTCCTAGGCCCAACCATTTTCAGCTGCTTTATCAATGACCTTCCCTCCATCATGAGGGCAGAAATGGGGATGTTCGCCAATGATTGCACAATGTTCAACACCATTTGCAACTCTTCAGACACTGAAGCAGACCATGTTCAAATGCAACAAGATCTGGATAATATCCGGGCTTGGCCTGACAAGTGGCAAGTAACATTCGCGCCACACAAATGCCAGGCTATGACCATCACCAATAAGCGACAATCTAACCACCGTCCCTTGACATTCAATGGTATTACCATCACTGAATCAACATCCTCGGTGTTACCATTGACTTAACTGGACTCACTACATAAACATATAGCGGCTAAAAGAGCAGGTCAGAGGCTAGGAACACTGTGGTGAGTAACTGTCCACCATCTACAAGGCACAAATCAAGAGTGTGTTGGAATACCCTCCATTTGTCTGGATGAGTGCAGCCCCAGCAACACTCAAGAAGCTCAACACCATCCAGGACAAAGCAGTCTGCTTGATTGGCACTGAATCCATGAGCATTCACTCCCTCCACCATCGACGCTCAGTAGTAGCAGTGCGTACTATCTACAAGATCCGCTGCAGAAAGACACCAAAGATCATCAGACAGCACCTTCCAAATCCACAACCACTTCCAGAATTACAAGGGCAGCAGATATCTGGGAATGCCACCACCTTCAAGTCCCCTCCAAGCTACTCACCATCCTGAATTGGAAATATATCGCTGTCCCTTCACTGTCGGTGGGTCAAAATCCTGGAATTCCCTCCTTTATGGCATTGTGGGTCAGCCCACAGCAGGTAGGCTGCAGCAGTTCAAGAAGGCAGCTTATCACCATCACCTCAAGGGCACCTAGGAACGTGCAATAAATGCCCACATCCCAAAAATGAATAAAAAAAATCAGCCATTATGTAGACCCAATCTAGTGAAACTATATGGATGGAACTCAGAAATAAGAAGGAGATGATCACCTTTATGGGATTGTATTATAGGCCCCAATAGTCAGAGGGAAATTGAGGAACAAATATGTAGAGAGATCTCAGATATATATATGAGTAATCATGTTTTAATTGTAGGGGATTTTAACTTTCCAAACAGAGACTACCAGAGTGTTAGAGGCTTGGATGGTGAGGAATTTGTTAAATGTGTTCAAGAAGACTTTCATTATGAATATTTAGATGTACCTAGTAGAGAAGAAGCAAAACTTGACCTTCTCTTTAGAAACAAGGCAGGGCAAGTGACCGATATGTTAGAGGAGGAGCACTGGGCCAGTGATCATAATTCAATTAGTTTTAAAATAGTTACGGGAAAGGATAAGCCTTGCATAAAAGTTAAGTTCTTAAGTGGAATAAGGCAAATTTTGACAGTATGAGACAGTAACTTTCAAGAGTTGATTGGAGTAGGATGTTCATAGATAACAGCACAAATGGCAAATAGGAGGCTTTCAAAAGTGAGACAACGAGAACTCATAGGCATTATGTTCCTGTTAGAGTGAAGGGTAAGGCTGCTAAGAGCAGGGAACAATGGATGAATGAAGATATTGTGGCTCTGGTCAAGAATAAGAAGGAGACACCTTATGTTAGGTATAGACAACTGGGATCAAGTGAATTTCTCAAAGAGTATAAGTGATGTCATGGCATTCTTAAGAAGGAAATTAGGAGGGCAAAAGGGGGATATGAAATAGCCTTGGCAGATAAGGTCAAGAATGATCCAAAGGCATTGTATAAGTACATTAAGAGCTAAAGAGCAACTAGGGAGAGAATAGGGCCTCTTAGACAACCTCGTTGATGTTTATGTGTGGAAACACAGAAGATGGGAAAGATACTAGACAAATATTTTGCATCAGTTTGTACTGTGGAGAAAGAAAAGGAGGTTAAGGAACCCAGTGAAATAAATATTGATGTCTTGAAAACACTCCACATTACAGAAGAGGAAGTGCTGGAGGTCTTAACAAACACAAAGTTGGAAAAATCTCCGGGACCTGATCAGGATGTTGTGGGAAGTTAGGAAAGAAATTATGGGGCCACTAGCAGAGATATTTATATCATCTAAAGCCACAAGTGACGTGCTGGAGGATTGGAGGGTGGCTGATATTACGTCTTTATTTAAAAAGCTAGGGAACTATAGGCATAGATACATAGAAACATAGAAAATAGGTGCAGGAGTCGGCCATTCAAGCCTGCACCACCATTCAATATGATCATGGCTGATCATGCATTTTCAGTATCTCACTTCCGCTTTTTCTCCATACTCCTTGATTCCTTTACCTGCAAGGGCCATGTCCAGCTCCCTCTTGAATATACCTAAGATACTGGCCCCGACAGCATCCTGTGAGAGATAATTCCACAGGTTCACAACTCTTGCAGTGAAGAAATTTTTCCTTGTCTCATTCCTGATTGGCTTACCCCTTATTATTAGACTGTGACCCCCCCAGTTCCGGAATCCCCAACATTGGGAACATTTCTTCCTGCATCTAGCCTGTCCAGTCCCATTAGATTTTATATGTTTGTATGAGATCCCCCCTCATTGCTGTAAATTCCAGTGAGTACAAGCCCAGTCAATCCAGTCTTCCTTACATATAAGCCCTGCCATCCCGGGAATCCGTCTGGTGAACCATCGCTGGACTCCCTCAACAGCAAGAATGTCCTTCCTCGGACTAGGAGACCAAAACTGCACACGGTACTCGAGGTGTGATCTCACTAAGGCCATGTACAATTGCAGCAAGATGTCCTTACTCCGATACTCAAATCCTTTTGCTATAAAGGCCAATATGCCATTAGCTTTCCTCACCACCTTTAGCACCTACACGCCAACATTCAGCATCTGTTCCACCATCAACACCCAGGTCTCATTGCACCTCACCGTTTCCTAAATTGCCACCATTCAGATAATAATCTGCCTCCTGTTTTTGCCACCAAATTGGATAACCTCACATTTGTCCACACTATATTGCATTTGCCAAGTTATTTGCCCACTCAGCCAACCTTCCAAGTCACCCTGCAGCCTCGTAGCATCCTCCTCGCAGCATGCAGTGCCACCCAGCTTAGTTTCATCTGCAAATTTGGGGATATTGCATTCATTTCTTTCGTCCAAATCGTTGATGTATATTGTGAACAGCTGGGGTACTAACTCTAAACCCTGCAATACCCAACTTGTCACTGCCTGCCATTTATTCCAACTGTCTGCTTCCTGTCTGCCAACCAGTTCTCTATCAACATCAATACATTACCTCTGATACCATGAGCTTTAATTTTGCTTACTAATCTCTTGTGTGGAATGTTGTCAAAAATCTTTTGAAAATCCAGATACACAACATCTACTGATTCACTCTTGTCCACTCTACTGGTCACATCCCCAAAAAATTCCAGAAAATTTGTCAAGCATGATTTCCCTTTAGTGAATCCATGCTAACTAGGACCAACACTGTCATCGCTTTCCAAATGCTCAGCTATTACATCCTTAATAATTGACTCCAGCATTTTCCCCACCACTGATGTCAAGCTAACTGGCCTATAATTCACTGTTTTCTCTCTCCTTTTTTTAAAAAAGTGGTGTTGCATTAGCTACCCTCCAGTCCATTGGAAATCTTCCACAGTCTAAAGAATGTTGGAAAATAATCACCAATGCAAGCACTATTTCGAGGGCCACTTTCTTAAGTACTGTGGGATGCAGAGAGTCAGGCCCTGGGCACTTATCGAGTTTTAATCCCATCAATTTCCCCAATACCATTTACTGACTAATAAGGATTTCCTTCAGTTCATCCTTCATGCTTGACCTTCTGTCCCCTACCATTTCCAGAAGGTTATTTGTGTCCTCCTTCGTGAAGACAGATCCAAAACATCTGTTCAAGTGGTCTACCATCTCTTTGTAGTCCACTATGAATTCACCTGATTCTAACTGTAAGGGACCTACATTTATCTTTACCAGTTTCTTTTCTCTTCACATAACTGAAGAAGCTTTTGTAGTCAGTTTTTATGTTTTCTGCAAGCTTTCTCTCATACTCTGTTTTCCCCTTCTGAATTAAACCCTTTGTCCTCCTCTGCTGAATTTTAAATTTCTCCCAGTCCTCAGGTTTTCTATTTTTTCTGGCCAGTTTATATATCTCCTTTTTGGCTTTAACACTGTCCCTGATTTCCATTGTTAGCCATGGTAAAGCCACTCTGTTTTACTCTTACACCAGACAGGGATGTACAATTGTTGAAGTTCATCCATGCATTCTTTAAGTGTCTTCCATTGCCTATCCACCGCGTAAGTATCCTTGGCCAGCTTATCTTAGTCAATGCATACCTCATACCATCAAAGTTAGCTTTCTTCAATTTCAGGACCCAGTCTCAGATTTAACTGTGTCAATCTCCATCTTAATGAAGAATTCTACCATATTATAGTCACTCTTTCCCAAAGGAGCTCACACCACAAGGTTGCTGATTAATCCTCTTTTATTACACAATACCCAGTCTAGGATGGCCTACCCTCTAGTTGGTTTCTCAACTTATTGGTCGAGGAAACAATCTCTCAAACATTCCAGGAAATACTCCTCCATCGCATTGCCACAAGTTTTGTTACTCCAATCAATATGCACATTGAAGTCACCCATAATAACTGCTCGACCCTTACTGCACAAATCTCTAATTTCCTAAATGATGCCATCCCAACCTCACAATTACTGTTTGGTGGTTTGTAGACAACTCCCGCTATCATTTTTTCCTCTTCGGTGTTCCGCAACTCCACCCATAATAGATTGCACATTGTCAAGGCTAATGTCCTTCCATACTATTGTGTTAGTTTCCTCTTTAACCAGCAACACTACCCCATCTCCCTTTTCTTTCTGTCTATCTTTACTGGAAATTAAATGCCCCTGGATGTCGAATTCCCATCCTTGGTCACCTTGGAGCCAGGTCTCAGTGATCCCAACTACATCAATATCCATTAATAAATGTATGCACAGTTAATTCACCCAACTTATTACAAATGATCCTTGCATTGAGAAACAGAACCTTCAGGCTCATTTTTTTGACATTTATTGCCCTTTCAGAATTATAATGTAATGCGGCCTTTTTTGATTTTTGTCATTGGTTTCTCTGCCTTCCACTTTCACTTTTCCCCTTACTGCCTTTTGTTTCTGTCCCCACTTTACTTCCATCTGACATCCTGCATTGGTTCTTATTACCCTCCAATATTAGTTTAAACCCTCCCCAATAGCACTAGCAAACACTCTTTCCCCCCCGCCTCCCCACCCACCTCCAGGATACTGGTACCAGTGCTGCCCAAGTGCAGACCGTCTGGTTTATACTGGCCCTTCCTCCCCCAGAATCGGCTCCAGTGTCCCAGGAATTTGAATCCCTCCCTCTTGCCCTATCCCTCAAGCCATGTATTCATCTTAGCTTTCCTGCCATGCCTACTCCGATTAGCACATGGCACCGGTAGCATCCCAAGATTATTACCTTTGAGGTCCTACCTTCTAGCTTACCTCCTAACTCCCTAAACTCTATTTGTAGTACTTCATCCTGTTTTTTACTTATATCATTGGTGCCTATATGCACCACTATCCCCTCCATAATGTGCCCTACCCCCTCCATAATGTGCCCTACCCCCTCCATAATGTCGTGCAGCCGCCCTGAGACATCCTTGACCCTTGCACTAGGGAGGCAACACACTATCCTGGACTCTTATTTGTGGCCACAAAAATGCCTATCTATTCCCCTTACAATTAAATCCTCTATCATTATAGCTCTGCCCCTCTTTCCCTGCCCTCCTGTGCAGCAGAGCCAGCCACGGTGCCATGAACCTGGCCGCTGCTGCCTTCCCCTGCTGAGCTATCTCCTCCAACAGGTATATCTGTTTTGGAGGGAAATGACCGCAGGGGACCCCTGCACTGCCTTCCTACTTTTCCTCTATCTGGTGGTCACCTATTCCCTGTCTTTCTCAGTAATTTTTTTCTGCGGTGCGACCAACTTACTGAATGTCCTATCCACAATTCCCTCAGCTTCACGGATATTCCAAAGTAAATCGAACTGATGGCAGCTCCAGAGCCATCAGGCGATAAGGCAGGAACTGCAGCTGGACACACTTCCTGCTCATGAAAGAGTCAGGGACATCACAAGGGTCCCTGAATTCCCATATTGCACAGGAGGAGCATGACGCATGTCTCCTGCCATGACTTAACCCTTAAGTTAACAACAACAACAGCAGACCTCTTGAGTCTGACATTAGTGATGAGTAAGTTGTTGGAGGGGATTCTGAGAGATAAGACTTAAATGCATTTGGAAAGGCAGAGACTGATTAGAGATTGTCAGCATGGCTTTGTGTGAGGAAAATCACATCTCACAAATTTAATTGAGTTTTTTGAGGATGTAACAAAAAAGATTGATGAGGGCACAATGGTAGACTTTGTCCAAATGGAAGCAAAAATAGATGGGGTGGCATGGTGGCTCAGTAGTTAGCACTGCTGCCTCACAGCGCCAGCGACCTGGATTCATTTCCACCCTCTGATGACTGTCTGTGTGGAGTTTGCACATTCTCCCTGTGTTTGCATGGGTTTCCTCCAGGTGCTCCGGTTTCCTCCCACAGTCCAAAGATGTGCAGGTTAGGGTGGATTGGCTATGCTAAATTGCCCGTAGTGTTCAGGGATGTGTAGATTTGGTGGGTTACAGGGGGATGGGTCTGGGTGGGATGCTCTGAGGGTCGGTCTGGACTTGTTGAGCCGAAGGGCCTGTTTCCACACTGTAGGGATTCTATGACTTTTTGAAATTGCTGGAAAAGCTTAGCAGATCTGTCAGCACCTGTGGAAAGAAATCAGAGTTAACGTTTCAGATCAAGTGACCATTCCTCAGAAGTGTCAACCTGAAATGTTAACTCTGATTTCTCTCCACAGATGCTGCTAAATCTGCTGAGCTTTTCCAGCAATTTCTAACTTTGCCTCTGATTTACAGCATCCACAGTTATTTCAGTTTTTATTATCTCATATGGACTTTAGTAAAGCCTTTGTCAAGGTTCTGCATGGTAGACTAATTAGTAAAGTTAGATCACATGGGATTCAGGGAGAGCTTACCAATTAGATACAAAATTGACTTGATGGTAGGGAATAGAGGGTTGTGGAGGAGGGTTTTTCATGCCGGAAGCCTGTGACCAGCGGTGTTCCATAGGGTTTGGTGCAGGGTCCACTGTTGTTTGTCTTTTATGTAAACGAGTTGGTTGAAAATTTAGGAGGCTTGTTTAGTATGTTTGCAGATGACACCAAAATTGGTGGTATTGTCAATAGTGAAGAAGGTTATCTAAGGTTAGAAAGGCATCTTGATCAATTGGGATAATGGGCTAAGGAGTGGTAGATGGAGTTTAATTTGGATAAATGTGAGATATTGCATTTTGATAAAACAAACAAAAGCAGGACTTGTACAGTTAATGGTAGTGCCCTGGGTATTGTTGTTAAACAGAGAGACCTAAGGCTTCAGGTACATAGTTCTTTGAAGGTTGCATCAAAGGTAAATTTAAGGGTTGCTAAGAAGACATTTAGCATACTTGCCTTCATTGCTCAGACCATTGTGTATAGGAGTTGGGACGTTGTGTTGATGTTGGGCAAGATGTTAGTGAGGTCAACTTTGGAGTACTGTGCACAGTTCTGATCGCTGAGCTGTAGGAAGGATATTATTAAATTGGAGAGGGCTCAGAAAAGATTTACCAGGATGTTGCTGGAACTGGAGGATTTGAGTTATAAGAATAGGCTATAGAGACTGGACGTTTTTCACTGGGGTGTAGGAGGTTGAGAGGTAATCTTATAGAGATTTATAAAATCATGAGGGGCATGAATAGGGTGAATAGCAAAGATCTTTTCCCTCAGCTGTGTGAGTTCAAAACTATGGAGCATATTTTTAGGGTGGGAGGAGAAAGATTTAAAAGGGACCTGAGGGGAAACTTTTTTCACACAGAGGATGGTTGATGTATGCAATGAACTGCCAGAGGAAATGGTAGATGCAGGTACAATTACAACATTTAAAAGATATTTGGATGTACATGAATAGGAAAGGTTTAGAAGTGGGGCCAAATGCAGGCAAGTGGGACTTGTTTAGTTTGGGAAACATGGTCAGCATAGATGAATTGGACTGAATGGTCTTTTTCTGTGCTCTATGACTCTATGACACAGAATCCATACAGACTACAAATTTAGTCAGGAAGTTTAGAACTGGGTGTCTTTAGGATTGTGTTAATATTTACTGATTCCCAGTACTATGCCATAATACCCAGTTGCTTCCTGGGAGTGTGCTAGTAATTTGCAGAGAAACCTGGGAGTGTCACTATTTGCAGTGAGCATCTAGGATTGCACCAGTAATTTCGGGAACGTCCTGACAATGAGTTCTGGGAATGTGGCAGCTTTTACTGGGAGTGTGCTAACGAACACTCTTCAGTACATACTGTGAGTGTTCATAGGAGTTATTGGCATCATACGAATCTTTACAAAAAGATCCCATAATGAAAATTTGATACTCAGTATTTTAAACAGCTTATTTCCTTCTTTTAAGATTGGGTTTCTGTTAGGAAGAACAAAGCCACTCTATTCTATCTCATCCATTTTATTTCTCTTCATCTGTCTTTTCCCATCTGTTCTTTCCAGCAATGAGGAGGGGAACAATAAAAAAGAGCAAAACTGATCTATTGAATCCTGAAGAGGGTGAAGATCACCTGGCGGACATTTCCTCTGTTGGTGAGTGTTTACATAGTATTGCTATCAGTGCTAAATTAAAATAGAAATTGAGAGACACTGTTAAAAAAAAAAAAAAACTGGGATTTTCCAAATGTAGTATGGAATTAAATTGGACTGGGGGTGCACTGGCGTAGTGGTATTTTTGCTAGAATAGTAATCCAGAGACCCAGGAAATGTTCTGGGACCTTGGTTCAAAACCCATCATGGCTAATGGTCGAAAATTGAATTTGATAAAAATTGAGAATTAAAAGTCAAGTGATGACCACGACAGTATTGCCGATTATCGTAAAAATCCATCTAGTTCACTAATGTCCTTTAGGGAAGGAAAACAGCCATCCATAACCGTGTCTGGCCTATATGTGACTCCAGACTCTCAGCAACTTTGAGCTGCCTTCTGAAAGGTTTTAGCAAGCTATTTATCAACCACTAAAAAGCCTCAAAAAAGGAATGAAACTGATGGACCATTTGCCATCGTAAAAGGCAGCAGCAACAACGTTATCAAAAATCAGCCCTTTCAGCCATGTGAAGTCCTTCTTACCAACATCTGGGGGCTAGTGCAAAAATTAGGAGAGCTATTTCACAGACTAGTTAATCAACATACACATGGAATCTTACTCCACGTGCAGTGTCCCAGATAGCACCACTGTCCCTCAGAAATGGCTGTCCCGCTGGCAGGACAAACCAGCATAGGAGGCACCACAGTGATATACAATTGGAATCCTCTACATTGATTCTGGACACCATGAAATTTCATGGTATCAGATAAATCAATCCTGCTGATTACAATCCCCTACACCACCCCCCTACACCATCCCCAACCAACACATCCTTTCAGCTGATGAATCAGTGCTCCTCCACATTGAACACCACTTGAAGGAAGCACTGATGGTATAAAGGACACAGAATGTACTCGAGGTGTGAAAGTTCAATGTCCATCACCAACAGTGGCTTGGTACTGACTGAGCTGGTTGAGTCCTAAAGAACTTAGCTCGGCCTGCAATAGGTGGTGAGAGAAAAACATACTTCATGTCATCCTCACAAGTCTTTCTGCTACAAATGCATCTGTCTATGACAGTGTCTGTAAGAGTGACAACTGTGCAATCCTTGTGAAAATGAAGTTCCATCTTTGTGTTAAGGATACCCTCAAATATATTGGGTGGCACTATCACCGCCAAATGGGATAGATTTCAAACAATCTAGCAACTCAAGACTGGGGTGAGGTGCCAATTGATGATGTGCTGTGGGCCAATAAGAGCACCAGAATTCTACTTCCACACAACTTGTAGCCTCATGGCCAGGCGTACTGCCCACTTCACCCTTACCACTAATTCAGGAGATTGACCCTATTCAAAGAAAAGTGTAGCAGTGTGTGCCAGGAGAAGCACCAAGCATATCTAATGATGCAGTATCGACCTGTTGAAGCTAAAGGCTAAGTAATTCCACAGTGAACAGTTCAGATTTAAGCACTGCAGTCCTGCCACATGCAGTTGTGAATGATGGTGGACAATTAAAGAACTCGCTGGGGAAACACAGCATCCCCAACTTCAAAAATAGTGGATCCCAACACATCAGTTCAAAAGATAGAGCTCAAGCATTTGCAATAGTCTTCATCCGGAATTTAAGAATGGATGATCTATCTTGGCCTTTGCCAGAGATTCCCAGCACCACAGATGTAGTCTTCAGGCAATTCAGTTTATTCCACATGATGTCAATAAATGGCTGAAGGCAATGGATACTGCAAAGGCTATGGCCCCTGACAACATTCCGGCAATAGTACTGATGACGTATTCTCCGAAATTCCAAAGGTGAGGTGAAAGTGATTGACCTTAACATCAAGTTCATATTTAACCAAGTGTGTATCAAGACACCCTAGCAAAACTAGAGCTATTGGGAATTGGGGGAAAACTCTGCTGATTGGAATCATACGTAGCACAAAGGAAGATGGGTGTGGTGGCTGGAGGTCAGTTATCTCCGATCCAGGGTGTCACTGCAGGAGTTCCTCAGCGTAGTTTCCAAGATCTAAACATCTTCAGCTGTATCATCAATGACTTCCCTCCATTGTAAGGTCAGAAGTGGGGATGTTCATTGATGTCTGCTCAATGTTCACCATTCATGATTCCTGAGATACTGAATCAGACCGTGTCCAAATGCAGCAATACTTGGACAATATCCAGGCTTGGGCTGACTAGTGGCATGTAACATTCATGCCGCACAGGTAGGAGGCAATGACCATCTCCCAACAACAGAGAATCTAACCATCACTCCTTAACATTCAATGGCAGGACGTTCACTAAAATCCTCACTGTCAACATCCTGCAGACCAGAAACTGAACAGAACTAGCCAAATAAATACAATGGCTGCAACAACAGGCCAATGGCTAGGAACCCTGTGGTGAGAAACACACTCCTGACTCAACAAAGTCTGTTCACATCTAGAAGGCACAAGTCATGAGTGTGGTAATACTCCCCACATGCTGAGATGAGTACAGCTCCACAACAGTCTAGAAGCTTGACACCATCCAGGACAATGTAGTCTGTTTGATTGGCACCACACCTACAAGTATTCAGTCTCTCCGCTACTGATACTTAGAAGCAGCATTATGTACTATCTATCACAATGGATCCTTAGGCAGCATGTTCTAAACACACTACTTCTACCATCTAGAAGGACAAGGGCAGCAGATACATGGTAACTCCACCATCTGCAAGTTCCCCTCCAGTCCAGGCAGCATCCTAATTTGGAAGAATATTGCTGTTCTTTCAATACAGCTGGGTCAAATTCCTGCAACTTCCTCTCCAATGGCATTGTGGACCTACCTACATCAAATGGGTTGCAACGTTCAAGAAGATGACTCACCCTCACCTTCTCAAGGGCAACTAATAATGGGAAGTAATGCTGGCTCAGCGAGTAACACCCACATCCAACAAACAAATAAAAAATAACGACCAGTCAACAGATTAAATTCTAGGTTCGTATCCAGTTGGGTTGATGACACCCATAGAAGTAGTAAAGGAGTCTAAGCTACCTTCCTGCTCTCATCACTGCTGTTTAGATTTGCACATGGAGAACAGATGGAGTGTGATCGATTAAATTATAAACATTTCATTTTTAATTATCTGATCCTTTGGTTAGAACCAGGTGAGGAGGTGTGAATCAGCTTCCCTCTTTTCAACCTCCTTGGTTGGCTACAATAAAAATGTTTTACAGTAATTTACAGCGAGGGTTCCGTTTCTGAGCAGCCATGCGAATGATGAAATTCACAAGTGTGGAGCCCTTTTAAAAGGTCGAAAATATGTGAAATATCGCGGAGACGTGAGTTTTGCCACAGATGTTGAATTTTGTTGCTACTTACTTTTTGACGCAAATAGGTGAATTCGCAAACGCATGGATACCGAGGATTTATTCTAAATTCTTTTTAGCATGCATTTATACCTCACTCCCATTAAAATGTAATTACCTAGTTCAGCAGAAACAAAAAAGTTACAGTTACAAGGCTTTCTTGCGTGAATTGAAGGTCAATTTTATTTCTTGTTGGCCCTGAGAAAATAATAAAGGCACAACAAACATGTACACAAACACAAATACCAAGTTGAAAGGTGATTGTGACTGCACAAAAATAAGATGAAAGCACATGCAGTTTTGACGTCCTTAGGGTGTTCTTGAGATATTAGGTTTTAACAAAATACACCAGTTGATTAGAAATTTTCTGGATCAGCAGCCCATGAAAATTATAGATATCATTAAGTCATGGGTGTTCAGATTTTCCTCCAGTTTTTTTTTGTCATCTGTTCCTTCGTCTTTACATAGAAAGCAGAGAGAGAACCTTCTCCAGTTCCAGTCACAAATACGTCTCTGCCAAATTAGTTACTTTAAATATAGATCATTCGTGTATTTCTGAGTCTACTTATTGTCTCTGAGCTAGATAATTATAGGTGATGATTTTCATCTCCTATGTATGAACTTCTCATGAAAGTCTAAACCAAACAGAAGGTGTACTTTTCTTAATGCCTGACTGGTTTCAGTCTCTCTTGATAAAAATAGTAATTTCATTTCAGTCTGGCTCTTGTTTATTTATGGTTTCATGAAACATGGCCCATCCTGTGGTCATTTTAAAATCAGCGTGTTTTCCTTTTTGGAATCGGCCCTTGAAAGTCCTAGATGTTAAAAACTGATGATGGAAGTAGAAAATTACTACTCTGTATTTTCTCACTATCATAAAGCCTTTCTGAACAGTTTTAAGTGTTCCAAAAAAGGATTTACTAAACTGCCAATCTCATCTCCACTGATGTATAAAGTGACACAACGAAACAATAACTAATGTCCTTGCAGTATACAAAATTCATTTAAGTCAAGAATTTTTCTTGCTTCTTCATTACTTTTCATCATGGATTGGACTTCCTGAATGATTTGGTGGGTTAAACACCTCATCTGGTATGTTACTGAGTCTTATTTACTTGAAGAGCAGTAGTTCCACAATTGGTCATTGCTGATGCACTGATCTGAGTGTTGCAATTGGCTTCTGTGCAGCTGTGCTGCACAGGAAGAATGGAAAATCATCCAGAATTATTGCTCTTGATTGCTACAGGAATCTACACAGTTTGTGGATTTAAATTGAGGGTAGAATTCGACTTGATTGTGATTGTCCCATGGTTGAAGAGGCTGCACATTTACATCGGATGTTGAATAGCAGCCAGTCCTCATCAAACTGTACGTTAGTGCATAGCTTCAAGAGAGGAGGGGAGAAGGGAAAGTAACATCAGAAATTTTGATCAGCATTCTAATATGATCTTTTTAATAATTGTCTGTCTGTTATTGTTATTTTCTCCTGAAACAGGATCTCCTTTTACAAGAGCAAGTATTAAAAGTGCCAAACTTGAGGGGTCTTCATTTTTCCGTAAGAAGGAAAGACGGTTTCGCTTCTTCGTCCGACGGATAGTGAAAACTCAGGCCTTTTACTGGACTGTCCTTAGTCTGGTAGCACTCAACACATTGTGTGTTGCAATTGTACACTACAAGCAGCCAGATTGGCTCTCCGACTTCCTCTGTAAGTGCTTCAGAATATTTATATGTATTGTATATCAGCAATGGTTGTACATAGGCTGGATTGTACAATGTATAGGTAGATTAAGAAAGTGGTAGGATTTCATCTGCAATATTGTCTATGTCTACTTCAATATTAAATCCTCAAAGCACAGTTCTATTTTAATTGCTATTTACTGTGCACTCTATAATTAAACAGAGGCTTATGTTTTGCCATTAATAAAGGAGAGGCAGTGGTCTCGTGGTATTGTTACTTGACCAGTAATCTAGAGACTCAGGTAATGTTCTGCGGTCCTGGGTTTAAATCCCAGCACAATAAATGATAGAATTTGAATTGAATAAAAATCTGGAATTAAAAGTCTATCACTTAATGGTTGGAACCATTGTTAATTTTCGTAAAAACCCACCTGGTTCCTCCAGGAGAAGAAATGTCTGTCCTTACCTCACCTGACTCGGCAGAGTCAGTGAAATGTAGTTGACTCTGAATTGCCCTCTGAATTGGCCTAGGAAATCACTCATTTGTATCCAAGGGCAACTAGGAATAGGCAATAAATGCTCGCACAGCCAGCAATGCCCACATTCGATGAGTGAGTGTAAGATGTGAAATACTATTGAGTTTTTAGGCCTCTTGGCCTTAGGCCATTGGAAAGGTTTAGGCCACCCAGACTGAGGTTATTTTAATGAGGCGGGCTGTTGCCTGACACCTGGAAAACTCAACTATAGGCTAATTGTACAGAATGCCTAAGAAAACCACACAGGAATAGCATATCCTGCATGTATCATAGCAGAAAAAGATCTATTATAATCGCAGAACTTTATAACTATTGTGGATTTAAATGTTATAATTTATAGTAGAACAGTGTGTCCTACATGTTATTTAAAAAGAAGACCTTTTAGATATTGTATAACAGCACAGCTTCTTTATATTAAAGAATGTTGCCATCTTCATGGACAAATTCCTCCATACCCATTTTTAATGGAAGCAGCCTTATGTAAAATTAAACAAGAAGCGAAATTGCTGGAGAAACTCAGCACACCTGTGGAGAAAAAGCAGAGTCAATGTTTAGGTCCAGTGACCCTTCTTCAGGACTGGACCCAAAATGTTTCTTTTCACAGATGCTGCCAGACCTGCTGAGTTTCTCCAGCAAGTTTTGTTTTCTGTTCCTGATTTCCAGCATCTGCAGTTCTTTCTGTTTTTGCTTAACCTATGTAAACTTGTCTATAATGCTGTCTTGTCTTTGGTTAAATTATTAACTGATTGTCTTTTCTCCTTCATTTTCAGACTATGCAGAATTCATTTTCTTAGCACTCTTTATGTCAGAAATGTTTATAAAAATGTATGGGCTTGGGATTAGGCCTTACTTTCATTCTTCTTTCAACTGTTTTGATTGTGCGGTAAGTAGCAAGTAACGATTTCTTTGTAAGGTTTTATTCTTAGAACTCCCTATAATGTCTCAGTTGGTAAATGCACTGCACATTGTGGATCTGAGGCATAGACTAGGGAAGACCTGAATTCCAATGTCTCCTTGTGCTCATTTTGCTGACCTTGCCGCATGGACGCACAGAGAATGAGTTAGTGGACATGGTGGGGCATGGAAGTTTTACTTAAGGTTGTGGCAGCACATTCAGGACAGGAAGATGGGAATGTAGGATTGATTAATCTTTTAAGAAAAGTTAGTTCCTGAACTGATCAGTTAGTTTGTTGAAGAGTGGAGAAGCTGAGTCATGGAGATTCACTCTGCAGTAGGCTTTGAATGTGATGATCAAAAGAAGAGTTGGTAACAATATTTTAATATGTGCTGTTTATTTTTTTTTCTGGGTGATATTTTTAGTTAAAATGTAAGTGTTCAAAACAAAAGACCAGTGAATAAACCTTCACAAACATGTTCACAATTTTGGCAGACGTCACTTATTGTGGAGATATGACAGAAAAGTATTATTCTTTCTTAGGCTAATATCCAGCTTTGTATTTTTCCAGTAGCATGCATTGGACAGTGAAGGTCTCACTGTTCCTCCCCTCTATTCTATCTCTGTGAGTAAAGACTAAAATAAAGTTAGGTCATTGCTTTGTGTATGACCATTGATGTGTACTCTGAATCAGATCAACCTGTCATAAAGGGTTGCACTGGAAACACTAGCCTTCTCTCATTCCAATACTGATTGATTTACTGTTTATTCACAATATTTTTGTTTCATTTTTGCTCTCCAGTAATGTGTGAATCTGTACTCTCTTATTTCAGGTTATTATAGGGAGTATTTTTGAAGTGTTCTGGGCTGCTGTTAAGCCAGGTACCTCTTTTGGCATCAGTGTTTTACGGGCACTCAGGTTACTTCGAATATTCAAAGTTACAAAGTAAGTTTTCCAGTTTGCCATCCTGTCAGTTTAATATTTGGCAGGTAATATTGATGGTCACATATACCAGAGTGTACAGAGTTTGTTGATATTCACTGATCCAGATTTTCTGGTTGGAAAATTTTTTTTACAGCAATGTGCCCTGAAAAATGTACCAGGACCCCTTGGAGATCCCAACACATTGACTATATAAGAATTACCTGGGAAATTTGCTGGACAATTATCCTGCATCTGCCACCCTCTGAAAAAGTCTAAACCCTGAGGGATACAGAAGTTTCCAACTCATTTACCTGAAAAGTTACCCAGGAAAAGCCAGGACAAATAAAATCTCCTCTAATTCCTGGATAACAAAAGAACTGAACTTCACCACGCTTCCAAATAACCGAAATCCCAGACACCCTCAATTTGAAACTGTGTTCACGATTCAACACTCAATCTGCCAACCCACCCATCCACATGCCACTCTTACTCTCTCACCTACTTGCCTCCCTACTTACTCACCCACCTACCTGCCATCTTAGTCCCTCATCCACCTTCCTGCCACCTTACCTTTCTCAGTCAACCACTTGCCACACCCTACACTTTCCCTAGCTAATAGTGCCCACTTAATGCCTCTCCCTAGCTTTGTAAAATGCTTTTTGGATTTTACCCCAAGAATATGACAATTACTGCTTTAAAAAGGTGAGGCTCACCCTTCTGTATTGATCCTGTGCTTCACTGGAAGACTCCTAGATCAGGTACACTGCATGTTCCTCAAGAGGCTGGATTCAGAGTCCAGGCCAGAAATGTGGACCCCCAGTGTAGGGTAAGGATAATGAAGTTGGGTGACAATCTGACAGTAATTGCCGTTCCCTGGAAGATTTGGCCCACTAAGTTTGATTACCTTGGCTGGAAATTATTACAAATGGGTGAGGTGTAAATTGATTTTTAATAAGTTCAAGTGAAGTATTCAGTGAGTTAGAACCAGACCTTCTCTAAAGTTTTAGAGTAGATTAGTAGCTCAGGTTGTAGATGTTGTAGTTGGTTGGCTCGCCGAGCTGGTTCATTGTTTCGCAGACGTTTCGTTACCATGCTGGGTAGCAACATCAGTGCAGCCTCTGATGAAGCACGGTTGTGTTTTCCCACCTGTTATTTAAACTCTGGAACCCATTGAGCTGGATTACCTCATTTCCGGTTTTCCTTCGCAGTGGAGTATATATGGGGTCGAACTCTACGTGTTTGTTTATGGCTTTCTTCATGGAGTACCACACTTCTAGGAATTCCTGTGCTTGTCTCTGCTTTGCTTATCCCAGTCAAATTGGTGGTCCTCCTTATCCATGTGGATAGAGATGAGTGAGTATTGGTTGTGTCTTTTGTAGCCAATTGATGTTCATGTACCCTTGTTGTTAATTTCCTTCCTGTTTGTCCGATGTAGTGTTTGTCACAGTCTCTGCAGGGGATCTTGTATATGACACTGGTCCTGTCCATAGTGGGTAGTGGGTCTTTGGTTCGGGTGAGCACTTGTCGTAGGGTTGATGTGCGCTACCCTGATGCCCAGTGGTCGTAGAAGTCTTGTGGTCAGTTCAGATGTTTTCCTGATGTAAGGTAGCGTGATAAGTGTGTTGGGGCGTGTAGTATCTTCCTGGTGTCGTTCGTGTAATAGGCATCTTCTGACCCAGTTTTTCAGGTACCCGTTGTCCCTGAATACCTGGAAGAGGTACTCTTCTTCTTCTTGGCGTAGCTCTGTGCTGTTGCAGTGTGTTGTTGCCTGTTTTAGGAAGATACTACACGGCCCAACACACTCATCACGCTACCTTACACCAGGAACACATCTGAACTGACCACAAGACTCCTACGACCACTGGGCATCAGAATAGCACACCAACCCACATCAACCCTACGACAACTGCTCACCCAAGCCAAAGACCCACTACCCACTATGGACAGGACCAATGTCATATACAAGATTCCCTGCAGAGACTGTGACAAACACTACATTAGACAAACAGGAGAGAAATTAACAACAAGGATACACGAACATCAATTGGCTACAAAAAGACACGACCAATACTCACTCATCTCTATCCACATGGATAAGGAGAACCACCAATTCGACTGGGACAACACCAAGTTCCTGGGACAAGCAAAGCATAGACCAGCACAGGAATTCCTAGAAGTGTGGTACTCCACAAAGAAAGCCATCAACAAACACATACAGCTCGACCCCATATACACTCCACTGTGAAGGAAAACTGGAAATGAGGTAATCTAGCTCAACGAACTCCAGAGTTTAAATAACAGGTGGGAAAACACAACGGTGGTTCATCAGAGGCTGCACTAATGATGTTACCCAGCAGGGTAATGAAACGTCTGCGAAACAATGAACCAGCTCAGAAAGCCAATCAACTACAACAACCAGACCTTCTACCTTGGACCACGCTAAGATCCACTTTTCAGTGATGGCAATGTAATCTCTCTCTGCTATGTGAAGGTTGTATATGAGGTTAATTTGCTGAGTCTCAATTCAATTCTTGTGATTGAGGATCTGAAGCACAAAACTGCCCCAAATAGGAAATCCCACTAATAAGCCATGGTGATGCAGACATAGAAATGAAAATGTATTATACTGACAGTGTGGTCATAATATGGAAGCGTTTTAGAGGGAATTTTACCTTGTACCTAACTACCTTGTATCTTACCTCAGAAGGCTGTATATTGACACTTGGGTACTTGAAAAGAAAAATGTATTTCATTCCCCAGTATTATAATCCCAGCTGATTGTAATATTGGACAGTCAGGTACCAGAATGAAATATGACTTGATACACCATAAACTTAATTTTTCCTTTTATTAAACAATGGTGGTCAGTCACTGAACCTATTCACAAGAGGCTATCAAAGTACTTTCAATAAAAGAATATAAAATTTTATTATACACAACAGAAAAAAATGACGTTACGCTATACAAGAACTAATTAAAACTGTCTTCTTACAAATATCAGAAAATTTCAATGCTTTTACCCTCAACACCAATATTACAGACACTCAAACCTCAGGAATGTTAACCCCTGTATCCACCTTAAAGATGCTTGACTTGGAGCAGATCTGTTACTCCTTTTAATACATTGACGGTGAATGCCACAAATTCCCTTTTGGATTAAAGATATCTCTATTGTTTCCCATAAATGTGTGAACAAATTAATTCAGGCAATCTAATGATGCAGCCATGTTTCCACACAGAATACCTCATGGTGATTCTCTGACAATAGTGCAAAAATCCTTGGGTAATCATGACATAAGAACAGCTTACTCTGCCACCAATAATCTTCCAGGAATTTAAAAATAAAATTATACATTTACGTAAGCTTGAAAAATGGTCTTTTGAGGATATTTGGTTGTATTGACTGTTTAATGGCCTTGATATAATAGGATTTGAGCTGCTTGTTTGACAAATACTACATCAGATAATTGATTGCACCATCTATCCTGATTAGTGATCATTATTAATTTTGTTCTAAACAAACTGATTTTTATTTAATTAATGCTTTCATTTGAGAAGAACACTTGTGATTATTCTGTTGGGATAGGGCTTTCGGTATAAAATCAGTGAACATCTTTAAAATGTTCATACTGTGTTAACACAGGTGCAGGATTTAATGCTGATTTGAATTTTGGCTTCCTCTAGGACAATAAAAACTGATAGATATTTCTTTTTACCCCAGGTACTGGGCTTCTCTTCGAAACTTGGTTGTCTCCTTACTGAGTTCCATGAAGTCTATTATTAGCTTATTGTTCCTATTGTTCCTCTTCATCGTTGTATTTGCCCTTTTAGGGATGCAGCTCTTTGGTGGCCAGTAAGTACTGGGTTTCTAGATATTTTGTTTTGTATGCATGTAACTTTATGATCTAATCAAATCTTGCATTAATTGTGGATACTTAATTAGGTGAAAGAAATGGCTTGATTAGTAGTAATGATACATGATGTAATAAGGTCATAACCAGGAATTGATTTCAAACAGCATTGATTATAGTGGGAGATTTTGCTAAAATTATACTTGAAGATTCATTATTTTCAGTTTTGCTAGGACCTGTGTTATGATCTCCACCAAACAGTTAACTTTTAAAAAGAATTTTGAACTTCCACTCAATAGCTGAGAGGATGAATAAACAATATATTTGTAGGAAACTTATACTTTAAACTACAAAAAACAATTTCCCCTATTTTCTTTAACGCAACCAAAAACACACTTTGCAATATACTTTATGCTGACCTTTAAGTAGACAAATCAATTCTCCTGTAAGCAGTCCAAGGTGAGTCTTAACTCCTGAGGGTTAACCTCTATCCTTTTCCTTTCTGAGCCTGGCAACTTTTAATCTGACAACTGACTTTCAGTGAGTGTTTTTACTCCGAGATTCTTGCTCTACAATTAGGTAGGAAAAACTTCCAGCTTCAGTGTAACAATTCATGAATTTGGTTTTTCAATCCATGTACTAGCTCTCACCCACATTCCTGTATGGTGAACCAAAGTATCTTGTTCCTGTATCTCCTTGGGATATCAGGGATACCTTTAGAAACTCTTCTCTCTTAAAGACATCTCCATGGCAACATGAATCACATGGACCTTGTACCCAGGTAGTAATGCTGATTAATTTTCCTTAACACCTCACCTCTCATTTGTCTTGAGAGTAAATTGAAAGTTTACAGCATAACCGTTTGTAATCTGACATTCTCAACACTTTTCTGAGACTTTGGAGACTTCCAGTCTATCTACTATTAGCACATAGGCTACAACCAGTGTCTTCAAATGTAAGCACCTTGCATTTTCTTCTCAAGTAAAGAATGTGGGCCCTCTTTGAGCTACAACAATCGAAATAACCCAGCTTACAGTTAGCAGACTTCGGACCAGTTTACATGATCCCCTTCATTTTCATTGAAATAAAGCCACAGTCCTAAAACATAACAATCTTATAAATCACATAATCAAGACATGGTCCAAAGACAGCTAAATGTAAAATTTTAAGGTCTGGCTTTGAAAAAATCTTTTCTAAATTGGGACTAGTTTAAGTTGCATTCTCTTTTCTTTAAACAGTGCTGTACAGATAGTAGTGGGGAACAAGGAAATGGCTGAGGAACTGAATAATTACTTCGCGTCTGTCTTCACGGTGGAAGACACGAGTAATATCCCAATAATTCAAGAGAGTCAGGGGGCAGAGCTGAGTATGGTGGCCATCACCAAGGAAAAGGTGCTAGTAAAACTGATTGGCCTGAAGGTGGATAAATCACCTGGACCAGATGGATTACACCCCAGAGTTCTAAAGGAGATAGCTGAAGAAATAGTGGAAGCGTTAGTGGTGATCTTTCAGGAATCACTATAGTCAGGGAGGGTCCCAGAGGACTGGAAAATCGTTAACATGACACCCCTGTTTAAAAAGGGAGTAAGGCAAAAGACAAAAAATTACAGGCCGATTAGCCTAACCTCCGTCGTGGGTTAAGATTTTGGAGTCCATTGTAAAGGATGAGATTTCCGAATATTTGGAATTATATAGTAAAATAGGGCAAAGTCAGCACAGTTTCATCAAGGGGAGGTCATGCCTGACAAATCTGCTAGAATTCTTTGAGGAAGTAACCAGCAGGGTAGACCAAGGAGAGCCAATGGATGTTATCTACCTGGACTTCAAGAAGGCCTTTGATAAGGTGCCACACAGGAGGCTGTTGAGTAAGGTAAGGACCCATGGTATTAGAGGCAAGGTGCTAGCATTGATAGAAGATCGGCTGTCTGGCAGAAAGCAGAGAGTGGGGATAAAAGGGTCTTTCTCAGGATGGTAGTCGGTGACAAGTGGTGTTCTGTAAGGGTCAGTGCTGGGACCACAACTTTTCACTTTGTACGTTAATGATCTAGATGAAGGAACTGTGGGCATAGTGGCTAAGTTTGCAGACAATACAAAGATAGGTGGAGGGACAGGTAGTATTGAGAAGGTGGCGAGGCTGCAGAAGGGTTTGGACAGGTTAGGAGAGTGGGCAAAGAAGTGGCAGATGGAGTACAACGTGGGAAAGTGTGAGGTCATGCACTTTGGTAAGAAGAATAAAAGCATGGACTATTTTCTAAATGTGGAGAAAATTCAGAAGTCTGAAGTGCAAAGAGACTTGGGAGTTCTAGTCCAGGATTCTGTCAAGGTAAACTTGCAAGCTGAGTCAGTAGTCAGGAAGGCAAATGCAATGTTGGCATTTATTTTGAGAGGATTTGAATATAAAAGCAGGGATATACTACTGAGGCTTTATAAGGCTCTGGTCAGGCCACATTTGGAGTATTGTGTGCAGTTTTGGACCCCATATCTCAGGAACGATATACTGGCCCTGGAGCAGGTTCGGAGGATGTTCACAAGAATGGTCCCAGGAATGGAAAGCTTAACATATGAGGAACTTTTGAGGACTCTGGGACTATACTCATTGGAGTTTAGAAGAATGAGGGGGGATCTAGTTGAAACTTTCAGAATACTGAATAGCCTGGACAGATTGGATGTTGGGAAGATGCTTCCATTGGTAGGAGAGACTAGGACCCGAGGGCACAGCCTTAGAGTAAAGGGAAGACCCTTTAGAATGGAGATAAGGAGAAACTTCTTCAGCCAGAGAGTGGTGAATCTATGGAATTCACTGCCACAGAAGGCTGTGGAGGCCAGGTCATTGAGTACATTTAAGACTGAGATAGATAGGTTCTTGATTATCAAGGGGATCAAGGGTTATGGGGAGAAAGCAGGAGAATGGGGTTGAGGAACTCATCAGCCATGATTGAATGGCGGAGCAGATTCGCTGGGCCGAATGACCTAATTTCTGCTCCTATGTCTTATGGCCTTATGGTCTAAAACGTTAATCTTTTTGGAGTGATTGTTCAATACCTTTACAGTATAATCATATGCATGGTTCTTCCTCTAATAACTTTTTCCCCTGCTATCCTTCTGATAGCGTTGACTCCTAGCTAGGAGTGTTACAAATCTGTCATAGTAAAACTAAACAGACATGGAATATTTTAGTACTAATTTGGATCTGCTTCAAAATTAAGAAAATTAACATTCCAGCAAAGCTCTTACACAACAAAGGCATACTCTGACTCTCACATTGTTTTCATAAAAGTGCAAGACATCTGGAGAATATCATGTCTGTAATGTTTTTAAGACATTACAATGAAGGAGAGGATTTAAAAATAAGAGGCAATATGGTCTGATTACTCATTTAATGAATGCAATGTTTACTTCTTTCAGTCAGATACCATAGGCCAATTCTTGGTCCAAGTTTGCAGGTTTTAGCAGAGACAATAAGTGGGATCAATAGTTACATCAATGAAGAGCAAAGCCCATCTGTATCCAGCATCCGTAGCTAGAAAGTCTGTATGCAGGAAGAACAAAGTCAGCTTTGCTTCATGTTAACTTCCTTGTTTTGCAATTAAATTGTCTTTCACTGTCCATTTTCACATATAAAGAATAACTATTTAGGAAAGACACTGAAGGATTTTTGGTGTAATCGGAACTGACAGGAGGGATTAGTGCTTTCAATTACGGGCAGGGGAAGCATTTGAAAAGAAACCATAATTTGGTTTCGAATGAAATCTAAAGGAAAACATAGTTTTGATTCCAAGTTTCCTCTTGTTAAATGTTACAGATTTAATTTTGAGTCTGGCACACCCTCCACCAACTTTGATACTTTCCCTGCAGCAATAATGACTGTATTTCAGGTAAGAACGATGTTGAAATATTTCACTGAATCAGTTGAAATAAGTAAAAAGGACAGTAAAAATTCAACTAATACACATCTTGGGTTTAAAAAAAGAATGTGGTTTAATTTTTGAAAAATCAGTGTAAAGTACTGCACTATTGCTATTAAGCCCTTTTTGTCATTCTGTCTCAAAACACTTCACACAATTAATTATTGTTATGGTGGCAATCAAAATGTTCTGGTGTTCAAGCTAAGTTATGCAGATTTAGCTGATCAGCTTGTGACCTTCTAAGATGTATCTTTTAAACAAAATGAATACTTTATTATGTAACTGGATTTGTCCAGAATGTTACAAGAATTTGAAAGGGACCTCTTGCACGCTGCCGTTTCTGATGTATAAACTGTGTACCACCAAGACCTTACCGTTCTGTGAATGGAATGGATAATGGGAAACAAAAATATAGATAAAGTAGATGAATGTTATTTTTTTTTCTCTTTAGATTCTGACTGGTGAAGATTGGAATGTTGTGATGTATGATGGGATAGAATCCCAGGGCGGTGTTAACAGAGGGATGATTTCTTCAGTCTATTTCATTATTCTGACTCTCTTTGGAAACTGTATCCTTTTCATTTCAAATATGAACCTTGGAATATCTGTTTTTCGGCATAGTTCCAACAAGAACATGGACACGCTTTGATGGTTAGAACAAGTTATAGGACCCCATGAGCTTTCGTGAATCCTGCATATTTTGTAGAACTGTTAATATTCCAGTGGAAATTCTATATTTTCCTTTGATCTTTAGTTCTGAATCTTTATCAGCTTGTCATTATTGTAACTGCCTAAGTAGATCACCCTTTAGCCGTCTATCCCAGATGTTATTCTGATGAATTATTCCTCGGTTTTGTTCCAGATATTCAAAGCTGTCTGAGATAGATTTCCATATTTGTGCTTTATAACAGACCTTTTGAGAAATCAAAAAATATCCCTTCTACTCTATACCATGATCTTTACAATGTCTATTCTGTGTGATGAATAGAGTTTGGACCAAAAATGATATCTGTTCCATTTTACCTAGGAAACAATAAGAATGAGATGACCTGTTTATTGAAGTTGTATTCTCCTATATGTACAATGGTTGTCCCTGTGTTATTTAATCCATTGCACGATGGCAGAATCAAATGCCATAAACTTCTTATCAAATCTCCAATGAAAGATCACTGACCTGACACAATTACGTATGTTCTGATGCTGCCCATCATGGTGAATATTTCCAGCATTTCCTGTTTTAAATTCAGATTTCCTATATCCACGCTAATTGGCATTGGGTTGATTATTGTACTGACATTTGCATTCAGGGCGTTCTGAAATCAGCTGCTGGAAAGTGACCCGAGTGGCTCAGAATGCACCCTCTCTCTTATGGGAATTTGCTTGGGTTCTAATTTGTCCCTTTTCGTAACAAAAAAAGGTCTTCAATAGTGTGAGCTGATGAAGTGACAAGTCATCTGATTTATTAAATTAAAATTAAAATACTGCAGATGTTGGAAGTCTGAAATAAAAAGAAAGTAAGTGTGCAAAAAGCACAGCAAATCTGGCAGTATCTGTGTAGACAGAGAGAAAGTTTGAGTCAAATTGGGATAACAATACGACTGTACTTAAGGAGAATATTCCTGGGAGATTGTCCAGTGAGGTTATATGGCTGGAACTGAGAAATAAGAATGGGATGATCATCTTGTTGGGATTGTATTATAGGTCCCCCAATAATCAGCGGGAAATTGAAGAAGCAAATATGTAAGGAGACCTCAGATATCTGTAAGAATAATAGGGTTGTAAAGGTAGGGGATTTTAACTTTCCAAACATAGACTAGGGCTGTCATAGTGTTAAGGGCTTGGTTAGGGAGGAATTTGTTAAGCGTACAAGAAAACTTTCTTATTCAATATGTGGATGTACCTATTAGAGAAGGGAAAAAAACCCTGACCTTTTGATGGGAAATAAGGCAGGACAAGTGACTGTGATGTCAGTGGGGGAGCACTACGGGGCAAGTGATCATAACTCTATTAGTTTTAAAATAGACATGGACAATGATAGAATTGATCAAAAAGTTAAAGTTCTAAATTGGAATAAGGCCAGTTTTGATCGTATCAGACAGGAACTTTCAGAAGTTGATCGGGGGAGGCTACTTGCAAGTAAAGGGATGGTTGGGAAGAGGGAGGCCTTTAAAAATGAGATGAGAGTTCAGAGACAGTAGGTTCCTTTTAGCATGAAGGGCAAGGCAGGTAGGTATAGGGAATGCTGGGTGATGCGAGAAATTGAGGCTCTGGTCAAGAAAAAGAAGGAGGCATATAGCAGGTATAGACAGCTGGGTCAAGTGAATCCCTAGAGGAGAGTAAGGGCAGTAGGAGTATACTTAAGAGAGAAATTAGGAGGGCAGAAAGGGGACATGAGATAGCTTTGGCAAAGAGTTAAGGAAATCCAAAGAGATTCTAAAAGTACATTAAGGGCAAAAGTGAAACTAGGGAGAGAATATGGCCCCATAAAGATCAACATGGCTGTCTATGTGTGGAATCACAGGAGATGGGTGAGATACTAAACTAATATTTGGCATCAATATTTACTGTGGAGAAGGACAAGGAAATTAAGGAACTTGGGGAAATAAATAGTGATGATTTGAAAAGAGCATATTACAGAAGAAGAGGTGCTGAAAGTCTCAAAAATGCATAAAAATAGGTAAATCCCCAGGACTTGATCAGATATATCCCAGAACTTTCTAGGAAGCTGGGAAGAAATTGCTGGGCCCCTTGCTGAGATATTTGTATCATCAACAGCCACAGGTGAGGTGCCGAAAGACTGGAGGTTGGATAATGTGATGCCATTATTTAAGGAAGGCTGTAAGGAAAAGCCAGGAAACTATAGACTGGTGAGCCTTCCATCAATGATGGATAAGTTGTTGCCGGATATTATGAGGGATGTTGTTGAAGTTAAGAGGGTGCAGGAAAGATTTACAAGTATGTTGCCAGGACTGGAAGGTTTGAGTTATAGAGAGAAGCTGAATAGGCTGGGGCTTTTTTTTCCCTGGATCATCGGGGGCTGAGGGGTGACCTTATAGAGGTTTATAAAATCATGAGGGGCGTAGATAGGGTGAATCGCTAAGGTTATTTTCCTAGGATGGAGGAGTCCAAAACTAGAGGACATAGGTTTAAAAGTGAGAGTGGAAAGATTTAAAAGGGACCTGCGGGATATTTTTTAATGCAGAAGGTGGTATGTACAATTACAACATTTAAAAGGCATCTGATTGGGTATATGAATAGGAAGGGTGTAGAGGGATATGGGCCAAATAGAGAAAAATGGGACTAGATCAGATTGGGATGCCTGGTCAGCATGGACAAGTTAGACCAAACAGTCTTTTCCCTGCTGTATGACTCTGTAAATATCACTCTTCTATACTTTTTGCTGTAAGTATGAGTTCTTTATAGCTCTTTTAAAAGGCCCCTGACAAGTTCTGTAAGAGGAGCACCTTGAAATGATTTGGAGGGGTTGATGGGTTGTTTATATTTACACACTAATCGCTGAATAGTTATGGTGCAGAAGGAGGCCATTCAGCCCGTCATGTCACGATTGTTGCCAGACCTGGAGAGATGGTGCACATTCTACCTGTTGCTAAAGTTGAATTTTGAAATTCAAAATCTTATTAGTTAGTAAGTTAGATAAGCCACATGCATTACATGCATGATGTCAAACTGATATTCCCCTAAATTACTAAAAAAAAATGGCAATTATAATTTGACCTGAAGATGGCAGAAGCACCACACCTCATTAGAGCCTCGTTCCAAACCTGAACATAAGGGTTGAATTCCAGAAATGAGGTGACAGTAACTGTCTGAAATCACAAGCCAGCATTTTAACAAATGTGGGTCCGTATAGCCCCAACTAAATTGAGGTCAAAGGGAATATTCTCCACTGGTTGGAGCCATCCCTCAAACAAAGGAAAATGGTTGTGGTTAGTGAGGTACATTCATCTCAGTTCCTGAACATCACTGCAGGACTTCCTTAGTCCTTGGCCCAACTATCTTCAGCTGTTTTATCTTTGACCCTGTAACTTAACATTTGTAATGCAGAAATGTTATTGTCAGCAAGAGAAAATTGCCTTTGCTTTTCAAATCCCCAGCAACAATAGCTAGGTGACTGTTATTGACCAGAATAATCACAGGACAAGCTATGTAAAATGCATAACAGAGACTGTGAATTTTGCAGTGACTAACTCACATCCCAACTCCCCAAAGGCTGTTTATAAGGTTGAAGTTATAGAGGTTTATAAAATCATGAGGGGCAAGGTCTTTTTCCTAGGGTAGGGAGTCAAAAATTAGAGGGCATAGGTTTAAGGTGAAAGGGGAACAATTTAAAAATGACCTGAGGGGTAACTTTTTCACGCAGAGGGTGGTATGTGTATGGAATGAGCTGCCAGAGGAAATGGTGAAGGTGGGTACAATTACAACATGTAAAAGGATCTGAATGGATATATGAATAGAAACAGTTTAGAGGGATATGGGCCAAATGCTGGCAACTGGGACTAGGTCAGATTGGGACATCTGGTTGCAGCAGATGAGTTGGACCAAAGGTTCTGTTTCTGTGCTGTATGACTCTATGACTTTATGTCTGCTCTGGCTCTTTGAGCATTTTAACTTGGTGCCAATTTCTTGCGTTCTCCCCATTAAATGAAAGAATCATAGAATGGCTATAGCACAGAAGGAGGCCATTCAGCATATCTTTTTGATGGAGAACCACTCCAAATTTCATTTATGTTCTTTTTCTAGCCCTAATTTGTTTCCTTTTCAGATAATGATACAATTCCTTGTTGAAATTCTTGTTTGACGTTTGCTCCACCATACTATCAGGCAGTGCATTCCAGATCCCAAATACTTGATGCATGAAAAAAGATTTTGCTCGTGTCACCATTGCTCCTTTTGTCACTTACCTTAAATCTGTGTCCACTGGATCACAATCCTTCCATCAATGGGAATTGTTTGTTCCAATCTGCCAATATATGATCACTTTAGAGTTTTTGTGCACATTCTCTGTCTTTTATTACCTTCATTTTGGTAACCAGACACTCTGCTGAATGTATTCTTGGCCATCGCTGTGGACAACCTTGCCAATGCACAAGAACTCACAAAGGTAAAATAAATTGCTGTTTTATTTAGGAAGTCATGCTTGTGAAAGCAAAAGTAATGCTGAGAAGGAACACTTTCCATTTTATATAGCCAGTGTGAACATCATGCATTCCTAGACCAGGGAGACCCCAGGCCTAATGTTGTATAAGGTTTCTTCTGCCTTACTCCAACAGTGTACTTCAGCTGCCACCCTGGAATAAAGCTCTTATGCAGCAGTGTGATACTTTTTATTGCCTTGACAAGCCAGCTAGCCTTGTAACAGTGTTGAGCTGAGGTACAATTTCCACTGAGTCCTAAATTGAAACCGCACCAGGCTTATTTCACATCAGTGGCTTGAGCTAAGTGAAAGACCTTCTAACCAATATTTTAGTTGGAATCAAACCCAGAGTTCAAACTTAAGCTTCTAACCCATAGTTGTGGCGTTGAGTATATGCCATTGAAATAGCTATTAAGTAGAGCAACTAGTGCACGCATGATCACAGCTTGTAACAGTTAATATAATGCAACTGTATAGCTAGGAACAACTCGTGTACAGTATTGGTGCAGTGTGTGCCCTGTTTCTCATCTACCTGTTTAAGTTTCTCATAGAGCTTTCGATGTGTCATAATAGGATGAACAAGAAGAGGAGGAAGCTGCCAATCAGAAACTTGCATTGCAGAAAGCCAAGGAGGTAGCAGAAGTGAGTCCATTGTCAGCTGCCAACTTGTCAATAGCTGCGTAAGTAGTCTGGTAATATTATCTTAGCTGGACTGAAGTTTAATTAAAGTAATAAAGTTACAGTTTGTCAGAATACGAGTTCCTGTGTCATTGGTTTGAAACTTTTAATTTCACAAGGCATTTTGGTAACATTGCGGGCAAGTTACTGTTTTGTAAAGTGGCATGATGTTCTGATGTGTTCTGCTTGCTATTTCATGATCTACCTGAACATTGCATTTGTGGTTCACTTCATGGCAGAGCTCTAATCCTGTAGATGCCCTCTTACTTCTTGGTGTATGCACATAATTGATATTGACATTAGATGGAAACGGGTCAAATGACTGGCACCTTGGCCAGAGAATAGAAGAGTGAAACTCAAATGAGGGAATTCAATCCAAACAAGAGACCAAAATTATACATTACCTGCTTTGTTGGAATTTGCTTTCAAGTCCATTTCTTGTTCTGACAGCTGTACCCTAAATGTCATGAATTCAGCTATTCTTTAAAGACCAGTTTCTAGCTGATGTCAATATGAAGCAGAAGTCTAACAAGAAACTGTCACTTACATGGCAATTGGTTCTGATTATAACCAAATTAAAGAGAGAAAAAAGAATCAAGACGAGGGTACCTGCTTTAAATATCACTTCCATCTCTATATTGGGAAATATAGTGATAATGATATATTTGACTAGTATTAAAATAACGTGAAATTTCTTACTTCTTGGGGAGCCTTCAATTCAGGCTGTCCTCCAGGACAACATCACTGAAAGCTTGTACCCAAGCACAGCTCCATTCGTTTCACTACAAGCCAAATACTGCAGATGCTGGAAGTTTGAAATAAGAACAGAAAATACTAAAAGTAACAGCTGGCCAGGTAGCATCTTTGGAGAGAGAAATGGAGTTAACTTGAAATGTCTTTCAGTGGAATTGAATGAGCCATTAATTTTAGTAGGGCTGGATACCATCAGAAATGTAGTAGCCATTGGTAAAATGCAATAAATCATTTCCCAGATTGATTTAATGTTCTTCTTACCACAGAAACGAATGGAGATGCTCCAAGACAATGCAATCCTTCCACATTCACTAAAGTGTTGGGTAGGAATTGTAGAGATTTGGTAGAGGGAGTTGTTGGAAATACAGGTTTCAATTAAGACAAACAATTAGCATTCTTCTATTGTAAGTAAGGATTCTATACTTCTCCATAAGAGATGGACTGTGTATATTGCACAGAAAGTAACTCTGAGATTTTCTTTCATCTTTCTCTCTTGTAAAATGACAGTTGACTTTTAACCAGACAAAATTAAAGCTAAAGAGAGGAGGGGCTACAGGACAGATCAAAAAAATATACATAGTATCAATCAGAAGAGTAAGTCATCGGGTGGAGATTTCACTCTAGACTAATGTTGCAACTTGGAAAATTCGTTCCTCAAAGCAGGATAGTGTAAAACATCAGGAATAGAATTTGGTATGAGTACAATAAGCATCTTTTTGCTGAAATCACCTGTAGCAGTTTCTAGCCTAATATATACGTCTGCATGTATCAGCTGTGTCAGATATATTTTAATATGCCCAATGTGTCCATTTTTTGTATTTGTTGTCCAAATCAGGCCAAACTGTTCATTGTTTATTTATTTTATTTTCTGAAATCTAAATACCACCAAAACTTTGTTTAACAAAAAACATTTTTCTTTTTCTTATTTTAAGATGGACATTCCTCATATTTGTGCAATGTAATCGCTCTAGCCTGGAATATTTGCAACCAAAGCATTTCTGGATTTTGGAATTTAATGTTAGAATGCCAAACCACAAGTTTATGACCTGTAAAGAAATATCTACCTGTAGTATTAAAACATGCCAAAACAAGTGTTAAGACATAAAAGTGCACATTTTCAAAACTATTTAATTGAAAATATGCCTTGATAAAAAAATGAGAACTGTCAAAAGATTAAATAATATCCTGATTTAACAAGTACAGATATAATAAGCAGTGTCTCTCTGTCCCTCTGTCTCTGTCTCTCTCTCTCCCCCTCTTCCCCCCTCACATAATCATGCAAGCACACAGACATTTCCCACTTTTGGATGCTAGCCTGAAATTCAAAGTCACCTGCTAGGGTAAAATGTTTGTTCAAAAGGCAGACTGGAGAAAAAACACAAAGTTTGAAGCTGCCCTCAGCTTCCCAACTCAGTTGTTGCAGTTTTTCCTCCACTGAACGCATTGGTCAGTCAGCAACTGAATTAGATTTGCCCAACTCAGTCTGCATACAGACATCCTGGACTCATTTGACACTTAGAGTCATAGAATCCCTACAGCACGGAAGAAGGCCATTCGGCCCATTGAAGCACCGACTCTCCAAAGACCATCACACTCCGACTCAACCCCCTACCCAATCCCTGTAACCCTGCATTTCACATGGCTAATCCACCTAGCCTAAACATCACTGGACACTATGGGCAATTTAGCTTGGCCAATCCATCTGACCTGTACATCTTTGGACTGTGGGAGGAACCAGGAGCACCCAGAGGAAATTTGCAATTAAACATGTTACCAAAGGTTGAAGAGCTGTTGGGTGCATTGTCTGCTTCAGCAGCAGTAACCCAATGGGTTCCAAGGCTGTTTTAGTGGCGCTAACAGTGAGTAAGAGAATTGTGGGACCTGCTGAAAAAAATTTCAAGACAACTATTATTGTAGATGTCAAGAGTTCCAGACTAGAGAGGTTACAATGTAGTTGTTTACTGAGCATACATTTCTTTCCCAAATAAAAATTAATTACTTTTTGGTAAGTAATTGGTCAGAGCTTTCCCGATGTCTTAGTTGGAATGTGCACCATGGGATATAATACAGTCATATATGCAGAAAGATTCCAGATTTTATTCCTAATTTCTGGTGGTTCAAATCTTCTGCATCAGGGCATAACAAGGCTGCTGCAACCAGATACGTGGTTCTGAGCTGGGGAAAGAGATTTAAAAGATCAAATGGATTATTCCTGTTTAGTGTTATCCATAATTTCTATTAGAACATATTGGGACATTAGTTGTGAGGCATGATTAGTCTCTATAATTTAATGTTTCCTGACACCCAAACTGTTTGAGTTTACATAATGAGAATGGTTAATTGAGTAAAATGCCACAGGCTGTTGATGCAAAAGTCAATCCTCACATGTAAAAAAAAGAAAAACAAAACATCAACTGAAAATAATTGCTTATAGAAAGACAATCATCACCAGACCACAGTTGTACACTTGCTGAAAGCCACTGGGCACAATGGAGTAACCAAGAAGAGGCAGGGGAGGAAAATAAGCTTGGAGAAACCTAGACATAAGATCTTTGTATAGAGCACAAAGAATTTTTTAAATTGAAGCATAAAACATCGAGCATGCGGGTGGAGATGGAAATGGATGCTGTTCTTTCACTTCTAGAATCTTGGTTCAAATCCAGTTCATACTTATGATGAAAATTTCCCATCTGTTACTTCAGAGTCTTCCACGAATTTAGTTTCGGCAATCTTAATAAAATTTATACTAGGCACAAAGTAATAAGAGGCAAGTCATTTGACTCAATCAGTCCATGTCAATGTTATTACTCCAATTGAGCCTCCCCTTGTCTTTGCTCATCAAAACTATCAACAAAACCTTGTATTTCATTTTTCCTCAACTGGTTATCTAACCTCTTATTAAGTGTGTCTGTACTGTTCACTTCAACCACTCTCTGTGCTAAAGAGTTTCACATTCTCATTTCTGTTTGTATCATATATGTAGTTGTGGTCATTTGGTATGGAAGTTTTCTGAATTCTCCTATTGGATTTCTTAATCATTTATGTTAAAAGCTTCTAGTTGTGCTTTCCCCACAAGGAGGAATATGTCCCGTACACACACTATCAAAATCTTTTATAATTTTAAAGACCTCTAATTGGCTATTCCTTTTCCTTTATTCTCCACAAGAAAAGAAACCGCATAGTAATCCTTCCCTTACATTTTTCATATCATCCTTGTAAATCTGCCCTGCTCCCTCTCAAACATCTCCGTAATTCTTTTACAAAATGGTGGAAAAAACTAAGAATTAGAAAAGTGACACTGGTTCAGAAACAGTTATGCTCAGAAGATGGGACTGAGGCATATTGTTAGGGCAGAGTTGAGGGTGTTTTACTTTATACTTACCAAACGCTAAAACTGATGGCAGGAACTGGGAAAAAGTTCCATTCAACATTGCTAATGATATTTTTCTTTAAAAATACAAAGTTCACTAAATAAATGAAAGGAAAAAATAATGAACGTGTGAATTAGTTATATAAAAGGTCTTGTGTTTTACATATTTATTATACAACCTAAATCATTCTTCAGAATGTGAAAGTATAAACAAAACAGAATAGAGATTTCCTTCTATTTTCACTTCGATAACCAAACCTCTCTCCTGGGACAGCCACTGGGACTGTATATGCAGGTTAGAACATAAGAACATAAGAACTAGGAGCAGGAGTAGGCCATCTGGCCCCTCGAGCCTGCCCCGCCATTTAGTAAGATCATGGCTGATCTTTTTGAGACTCAGCTCCACTTACCCGCCCATTCACCATAACTCTTAAATTCCTTTACTGTTCAAAAATTTATCTAGCCTTGCCTTAAAAACATTCAGCGAGGTAGCTTCAACCGCTTCACTGGGCAGGGAATTCCACAGATTCACAACCCTTTGGGTGAAGAAGTTCCTCCTGAACTCAATCCTACATCTGCTTCCCTTTATTTTGAGGCGATGCCCTCTAGTCCTAGTTTCACCTGCTAGCGGAAACAACCTCCCTGCCTCCACCTTATCTATTCCCTTCATAATCTTATATGTTTCTATAAGATCTCCCGTCATTCTTCTGAATTCCAATGAGTGTAATCCCAGTCTACTCAGTCTCTCCTCATAATCCAACCCTCTCAACTCTGGAATCAACCGAGTGAATCTCCTCTGCACCCCCTCCAGTGCTAGTATATCTCTTCTCAAGTAAGGAGACCAAAACTGCACACAGAACTCCAGGTGTGGCCTCACCAGGACCCTATACAACTGCAGCATAGCCTCCCTGTTTTTAAACTCCATCCCTCGAGCAATGGCAGACAAAATTCCATTTGCCTTTTCAATCACCTGCTGCACCTGCAATCCTACTTTTAGCGATTCATGCACAAGGACACCCAAGTCCCTCTGCGCAGCAGCGTGCTGCAATTTATTACCATTTAAAACAAAGTCCATTTTGCTGTTATTCCTACCAAAATGGATGACCTCACACTTATCAACATTGTACTCCATCTGCCAGACCTTTGCCCACTCACTTAGACTATCTGTATCCCTCTGCAGACTTTCAGTGTCTTCTGCACACTTTGCTCTACCACTCACCTTAGTGTCATCTGCAAATTTTGACACACCATACTTAGTCCCCAACTCCAAATCGTCCACATAAATTGTAAACAGTTGCGGTCCCAACACTGATCCCTGAGGCACACTACTAGCCACTGACCACCAACCAGGAAAACACCCATTTACCCCTACTCTTTGCTTTCTACTGGTCAACCAATCCTCTATCCATGCCAATACATTACCTCTAATACCGTGCAACTTTATCTTATGTAGCACTCTTTGGTGTGGCACCTTGTCAAATGCCTTCTGGAAATCCAGATACACCACATCCACAGGTTCCCCATAAGGGGCAGGATTAGGCAACCAAAAAGGAAAAGGGAGCGGCAATAAGATGAGGGTAGCTGCCAACATTCATGATGTTCCTCTAGCAATTACCCTCTCTCAGACTTCTGGACTTGCTTATTTAGACTACTTCATCCTAGCAAGTACCAGAGCAGTAATCTTAAATGAACAGCCAAGTTAAGTGCAGTTTCATCTTAGAAGTTAGACATCAACGCATGTTCCAGATTATCTCTGAGCAATTCCATGGAAGACCCATTAGGCTAAAGTAAACATGAAGTTAATAAATTTTCTACAAATAAAATTATAATAACATTGCAAATAAAGATTTTAATGAACACATTCACACTATTTAAGACAATTTTGTTTGCTAAGTCAAAGTCTTCGCTAAAAGTTATAATTAAACATTTTAAACAAGAAGATGTTTTGATATATTACCACAGATTAGGTCTTAATGATTGTATATCATAATAGCTTGGTGTGTATTGATTCACCTTATTAAAGTTTATGGAATTCTCCCCTCTAGAAACTCAGTTATTCTCTTCCCTCCTCTCTGCCTTTTGCTGTAGGAGGACTGTTTGGCACTTCTACATGATAGAACTGTAAAGGATTATAGCACAGAAGAAAGTCATTTGGACCATTTCCTCTGTGCTGCTCTTCCTTAAGCTTGAGAAATGTCATCCTCCGAAGGAGCATTTAATTTTTTCTTGATTGACTACAGAGTGTTTATTTTCGGTGCTTGACCTAAAAAGCCATTCTATCATGTGTAGACACTTCAGTGAGCTACCAGTAGGCTAGTAGCCTTTGTGAAACCATAATCCTCCAAGAGTAGCTGCCTTGAGGGGAAGTGAGGAAAACAGAGGTAGAAAATGTTAAAGAGATAGTAGGAACTGCTGATGCTGGAGAATCTGAGACAACAAGGTGTAGAACTGGATGAACACAGCAGACCAAGCAGCATCAGAGGAGCAGGAAAGCTAACATTTCAGGTCTAGACCCTTCTTCAGAAATTGGGGAGGAGAAGGGGATTCTGAAATAAATAGGGAGAAAGGGGGAAGCGGATAGAAGATGTATAAAGGAGAAGATAGGTGGAGAGGAGGCAGACAGGTCAAGGAAGCGGGGTTGGAGCCAGTAAAGGTGAGTGTAGGTAGGGAGTTAGGGAGGGGATAGGTCGGTCCAGGGAGGACGGACAGGTCAAGGAGGCGGAATGAGGTTAGTAGGTAGGAGATGGGGGTGGGGCTTGAGGTGGGAGGAGTGGATAGGTGGGAGGACAGGTTAGGGAGGCGGGTACGAGCTGGGCTGGTTTTGGGATGCGGTCGAGGGAGGGGAGATTTTGAAGCTTGTGAAGTCCACATTGATACTATTGGGCTGCAGGGTTCCCAAGCGAAATATGAGATGCTGTTGCTGCAACCTTTGGGCGGCATCGTTGTGGCACTGCAGGAGGCCCAGGATGGACATGTCGTCCAAGGAGTGGGAGGGGGAGTTGAAATGGTTCGCAACTGGGAAGTGCAGTTGTTTGGTGCGAACCGAGCGTAGCCACCCAAAGGTTGCAGGAACAGCATCTCATATTTCGCTTGGGAACCCTGCAGCCCAATGGTATCAATGTGAACTTCACAAGCTTCAAAATCTCCACTCCCCCGACCGCATCCCAAAACCAGTCCAGCTCGTCCCCGCCTCCCTAACCTGTCCTCCCACCTATCCCTTCCTCCCACCTCAAGCCCCACCCCCATCTCCTACCTACTAGCCTCATTCTGCCTCCTTGACCTGTCCGTCCTCCCTGTACCGACCTATCCCCTCCCTAACTCCCCACCTACACTCACCTTTACTGGCTCCAACCCCGCCTCCTTGACCTGTCTGTCTCTTCTCCACCTATCTTCTCCTTTATCCATCTTCTATCCACCTCCCCCTTTCTCCCTATTTATTTCAGAATTCCGTTCCCCTCCCCCATTTCTGAAGAAGGGTCGAGGCCCGAAACATCAGCCTTCCTGCTCCTCTGATGCTGCTTGGCCTGCTGTGTTCATCCAGTTCTACACTTTGTTGTCTTAGAAAATGTTAAAGCAGTCTTTGTTTGCTATTGCTATGCCAGCAAGAAAAACGATGGGTGTACATTAAAGGAAATCAACTGGATTTCCTGCTGTTGATCACCAGTATTCTATGGTGCAAGGTACTTGTGTGTGAACATTAGGGTAAGGCAGAATCAAGCTCAACTGAGATGTCTAAAATGTCTTTTATTTTGGAGATCTACATCATAGGCTCACATTGTGAAAGTAAGGAACCCAAGTTGAAATCAGATGGCCATTACCTCAGGGCAGCAGTGGAGAAATTAATTGGAATGTTTGGCAGCTTGTTATCCTGAAATCAAATGACCATTTTTCCTGGCTTTCTTGCAAACTTCCAAAAATGAATATTGAATAAATTCAAAGCATCAACAGCTGAATAGTAATTCATGAATTGATAATTGTATATAAAATCCCTAATGTGCTTGTGTGTCATTATCAAGTTAACATCTTTGCTAAAGTGATGGACTGAATAATGCCATACAGATGCATAATTCTTGTCTGTTGTTGTAAGTGACATCTTACAAGTCTATAAAATTGCATTTTTAAAATTGTCATCATTTATGAGATTGTCAAATAGTACTGGAGAGCTGCTGATTCCTATGGGGATATACCCAATCCAGGTTTTGGAATCTTAAGGAAACTAAGGGGATAAAGCATGGGGAAGTTACAAAACAAAGTTAACCTGATACAAGGTATCTTGTCATAGATGGTGCCGCACTTTGAGCCGGGCCAGCTCTGAACAACTCAGTAACATCTTTATATACATGCTTATGTTTGTTTCAGTAATCATAACTCTGTCATTCCTTCAGAACATACTGTTGTGTAGCAATTTGCTGAATGATATTTGTAAGGTTTATAAATTGTGTATTTTTATATGATAATATCTTATGATACACCTGACTTTCCTGATCTGGCAACCTGGGCCCAAGTGGCCTAAGATTCAAATTAGCTCCACATTTTGGAAATGCTAGGCTAACGTTATAATTTTGACATTATGTTGAATGGTTAGAGTATTGGATTTCTTGAACATTTTGATTTTAAAAAATATTTTGTTGTTCAATTTCAGAAAAAAAATCAGTTATTTTGCTTTTCAATTTTTTTAGCCCATTTGAAATCAAAGAACATAAAATATTAGCCACAGTTAGCATAATCTCTTATTTTTGTTTAATTATTACACCTTTAAATTTTAATTTATCTGGTCATTTTATGGTAATTTTCTATCCTTATGCCCTGTCTCAACCTCCACATGTAATGGGCCTCTCCAGTAACACTCCATTGTGTCTACTTGGACACATGCGAGATTGGGTTGGCTAACCCTTTGATTTTCCCTCTATCACTTTCTGATATGGTAGCCTGGATGAAATAATTCTTATAAATTTTCTAAATTGCACGAGGTTGGTAGAGGATAACTTGGCTGAATTGAAAAATAATGAATATGCTTTTTTAATATTTTGTTTAAAATTAGATTTTTAAGAGTTTTAAGTTCTTTCTCCAAGACATTTTCACACTTCTCTGTTCTTGGGTTTCTGTGTGACAAGTGCCGTCTGCAGCTGAGAGTACTAATGTGTGAGTTCCCAACAGACCTTAGTATCTGCCTGTGTTGCACTAAAACCTGCTGTGAGGAGGTAAGGAAATGTACTGGGGTGGGAGCAATTCTCCTTCGCATTTCTCCTGTGCTGAGGAACCCCTCTGCACTGAAATATGATTAAGTTTGGACAGCTGGAGATGGGCAGAGTGAATCTCGCTCAACAACCCTCAGCATTCAGTAACAATGTATGTTACAGAAGCAGTGGAAAAATAAACTTTTGAAGATGGCAGTTAGTTGATATTAATTAACACGGTGATGGTAATATCAAATAGAGATCACATGAGTGGCTCCACCTAAGGTTCATCTAACAAAACATTGGTTCGAAAAAAAGGTAGTTCTACCACACTCCAGAATCCAATACTCAAACCTTGAAGATAACTTAGTAGTCTTGAATATTAAGTGATAAAGTTATCTGAATTTTCTCCCAAGAGGCAATATTGATTTTAAGTCAAATTTTCAGCAAGTTTGAAAACAGAAATTAACCAGGACAGTCATGAATGCAGAATCCCAGAATGTGTACACTTCATCTGGTGTTTAGTAACAAAGAGCATGCTTCTGAATTGTGACACTTTTTCCACATGTCTGAACAGTACAGAGAGGGTAAGACCCCCTTCCCCTAGGACCTCAATGTACTACAATGATGCCTGCACTCAAATGTAAGTATTCATGCAGGTGCAGATTACAAATGAAACAGAAAATCTAGTTTCCCCCTAAAAATCCAGATAACTCACTTCTTGACCACTTTTGTAATTTTTCAAAGTATTTATTAAATGTAACATACAGTCCAGATTTGACAGATCACAGTACATCTCGGTATTGCCTGAGTGTAAGTCCCACCTTTGTGTTTCTTGAAACTTTGAAAATAATTCTAAGCAAAATATTTGCAGTATAGGTTTATAAAATAAAATAATGTCTTGTACATAAGTGTATTTATAATGTATATTTTATATTTTTTTTAGTTATTTTGATGTAAATGTATTTGGATTGCAAAATCACAAATTATTTTGAAAACTATGTTTGTATGTTAAATGTACAATAATATAGATTATGTGCAACTAGGTTAGTTCATTGATGTTTAATTTCTGAGCTCTGTGTTTGTATCCAATACAAATAGTTTTGTTTGCTGACTGAAATGAATTCAGGTCATTTTCAAATAGGGCCACTAACTCTTTAGTTGTAGCAACTTTGATCTTGTGATAACTGGTCTCCAATCATTTCACCCCACTCTCCATCCATTGGCCCTCAACCACCACAATACCCTTGCTATGTTATCTTTGTGAAAAATGAACAGATTCTTCATTACTCAAATAATGAAAAGAAAATGGAGGAGTTATATAATTTTGTTTTAATACCCCAATATTTTTTCTTCCACATTGTTCAAAGCAGTGCCCTGACTAAATCTAGTTGCCTATAAATTAGAAGGCTTGTTTTCTATGCCAGAAATTCCAAACCATGCTTCATATCGGAACAAAATTCTGGTGTGATGATAGTTGCAGCCATGAAAGGAATATTTGCATTATGGTCTGTTTGACTGTTAATCAGCCTTCAAATCCATCCATTACTTCGTACACTTCTCTAATAGAAGAATGTAAAGATATGGAAACAACAATAAGAAGAAGTTGATTTGGTCTCCAGAAGAGATGAAGAAAGTTTTGTCTCTTTTTTCAAAAAAGTCCACAAGCTCCATTTGTGAGAGGTTCAAAGTTCATTCCCGTGGTCTGTAGGGAAGATTGAATCCTTATTATATGATAGAGTCGACATATTTAGATATATGGTTGAAATCTTGGAAATGATTATTCAGTGTATGATTGAAGATATATATTCTGGCCACATCTGAGGATTAATACAGGATTCATCACTGGGGGCATGGATATCGAGAGGAAAATTGTGATTCTCTTGCAACGTCCAGTGTCACGCAGTAGACCTGGATATACATAGTGAAGGCCATTATACAATAATGTTTGTAGTTCCAATTAATTCAACTGATTAATCTGATAATGTTCTCTGTGGTTCATTATTTGGTTTGAAGCACCCATTTTTTAAACTTTCAACTCTGTGAGTAAAGTTGAATTCCATCACTTCCTTTTCCCATTGTGAAACCTCTAGCTGTTGTTCAAATTCACTTGTGGAGCAGCAGAACAGATATCACATACCATATCCCTGATGTAGTAGCACTGGGAATGAAATCAAATGGCATTTTTAAAAGGAATTGAGTTGGTGTTTCCTTATTTTAATTTGAACTTATTTTGTGTTCATCTGACTTAATGTGTTTTCATGATGTACTTTTCTTACTATGGACCACAGTTACTAAAAGTAATGGACCTAATTTATATGGAGCTAACAGCTGAGTTCCCTATGGTGAAATTGCCTCAGATATTATCATATTACTTAAATATTACTTATTATTTAACTATTATTTTGAGAATTTGGTTTCCACAAAAGCTGCATGACAGTTTGGACAAAATTTTACCAACCCTCATGAGAGTAGGAGTAGATAAGGGGGAACTGGTTAAAAGGCATAGACCCATGTTCACCCAGTTCCTTGAAGTCGTCCCAGCAATTTTGTGAGATATAGAGGTAGGATGGATCATGAGTGAATAATCAAAAAAACTATGATAGTACAATCTGCCACCTTGTGATTCTGACATATACTTCAGTTTATCACTATTAAATGAAAAATCCTGATTCAATCGGGAGTGGACATGAGCAGATGACACTAACATAGGTGGGAAGGCAAGTAGTGAGGATAACACAGAGTCCACAGAGGGATCATCATGCTCATTGGGTAGTGCACTGAACTCGAGTTCTGCTATTCCTGGAGTCATTACAAAACTTTTGTGATCCACAGTGTTGTTAGGGAGGGAGTTCCAGGATTCTGACCCAGCGGCAATGAAGGAACGGTGATATATTTTCAAGTCAGGATGGTGAATGGCCTAGCAGGGAAGTTGCAGGTGGTGGTGTTCCCACGTACTGCTGTTCTTGTCCTCCTCGGTGGAAATGGCCATGGGGTTGGAAGATGTTGTTGAAGGATCTCTAGCGAATTTCTGCAGCTCATCTTGTGAATAGTGATCATCAGTGGTGGAGTGACTGACAGTTTATTTGTGGATGTGATACTAATCAAGAATTCTGTTGATGATAGGCATCCATGAGGTGCTACGGGCTAATTTGAACTGCTAAATCTATTCCGATGCTATTCCATTTTGCATTGTCTTGGTATTATTGTATTATATCATAATTGAACAGTGTGTGCCAAAACTCAGCTCCACTATTCAACAAGCCCTCACAAATGTAGAAATACCCAATTAAGTCATCAATGTGATCAATTACCTGACTGCTATTGATGACAAAATCAAAACACACCGGGCTGTATCATTAACAGGGAAATTTATTTTCTTGTAAACAAACTTACTTACTCTTTAACAAATGGCAGAGACTAAAAGAACACATCCAGAATGATGTAACTTAAACAGTAACTCTTTAGAACTGCAGTCTCTCACACTTACCTTCATAAGACAGACAAAAGACATACAGTTTGACATAAATGTTATGGGTGTAAAAATATGGACAGGTAAACAAACGAATTCTGTAGATCAAAGCCCAGACCAATGTAGTGAGTTCCTTCTCACAGTTCTTTTAGTTTTAAAAAAGATGACACAATGCAGAGTCATGATCATTCTTCGACTGGATGACTGTTCATGTGGACTTAGGTCTTTTCTTGTGTTAGAATTCCTTATTTTTAGAGTCCTTAGGTTTTCGGTCTTTTCACATGTGCAGAAAGAAGCGAGAGAGAAAGATATTTTCCATTTACCAGCTCTGGATGTCTCTCGCTGTACTCTACTTGCAGACCTGTAACAATATTGTTGGACCAATCGAGAGCACTCATCAGGCAGTTTTACCTTAACTGAAAGACCTCGATGTCACGGTATCTCATAATGTAACAACCTCACATCTCCAAAAGCAACATTGTCTTGTACAGCTAGAACTGTAAATCACACAATCCAACTTGGCTTTCAAGTTGAAAAACTCAGCTGGTATTTTATCTGTATAGCATTGAATATTCCACTCCAGTTTATGTTTCAAAAAGAAAATATGTGCTCCCATACAATTGCCAAACAATTGGCAGGTTTCTTCACTGTTGGACTGGAACTTTATCTCCACAAGGACTGTTCAGTGATCACTGCTGCAAAATGTCATGGACAAATGCATCTGCAACAGGTAAGTTAGTGAGGACAAGGTCAAATAGGTTCTTCCCTCATATTGATTTTCTCACCACCTGATTTGGTTCCAATTTGGCAGATATGTCGTACAGAACTCCATCAGCTTGGTCAACAGTGGTGCTACTGAGCTACTATTGATGATGGATGTTGAAGGCCTTGTAAAGCTTTAGTTTTGTGCTTTGGGCTTTAGTTCATTTACAATAAATAAATTCATGGGTTTAAAGAAGTCAAAGAGAGACACATTTCAAAGTATAACTCTATCATTAAAACTTGTGTTGTAAAACCCTTTGTGCGTTGTTATATAGAATCTGCACATCAAGATGTTGAAAATGTAATGTAGGTGGAGTGTAGAGCATTTTTGGTTCTTACAATATAACGCTTGATTGTACAAATGTTCATGTTAGTTTATTCTCTTTTACAAATATACAGTGCATTAATGGTATACTGATTGCACTAGGTGATGGTACCCATTGAGGAAATCAAAATGGATTACAAATCAACTCGTTTTAAAATTCATATCCATAAATTAGTTGTAGATAGGCAGTGGTAAAACTGTGCATAATTTTTGTACATTTATGATAGATTTTATCTAGATTTCAATTGATTTCTTGTCCTTACTTATCTAAACTGTAAAATGCAGAGTATCACAAAGCAAATAAAATCTGGTGTCTGCCATGTTAGTTGATTTCACCTAGGGTGGCCTTTGTATCTCTGGGATAGGAAAAGACAAAAGAAAAAGCTATGAACTAATTATACAAAACGATATCTAAGTATGCCATCATTCCCTCTATGAAGTAACAGATAACAAGGAACCTGTAAACGACACCTTGAACTTTGCTCTTGCAATGTTATGAATTCCACATAAATCACTCCATGCAAACTGCGAGAGATTTTCAATGGAACTATCTCCAATATTGTATAATTTAGTTCTTCATGTAAAATTACAGCAAGCTGGTATATGATGCATGAAATTATTTCTTTTTAATCTCTCATTTTGTTCAGTTTTCTCATTAATGTTCATCAGTTCAGTTTTATTACTTGCATTTTAATTTCTCACTGGTTGACTTTGCAGGTGGAAATGGAGTAATGTTTAAGGTTAATGAAGGATGTCAGTCAGGTTTTGAAGCAGCTCTTCAGATCAACCCAATTTCCTCCTCCAGATCTCATCCCTGTAAATTCTCCCCCGTATGTACAAATAAGTGAGCACAAATTGAGCTGTGCTTACTGACGTTCTGCTTGGCTGTTAACACCTGCGTGAGCAATAACTTTTGTGGCACCATTAGATAACTTGCCCTGTAGTGAAAGAATATTTTATCTCCAGTATGATCATGAGTGGGAGCAGCTTCTTATTGTGTTACGCGTTTCCAGCCCCTCCTCATAATATGAGCATATTTGCCTATATTTTTCAGTCCTGTGCCAATCCATTAGGCTAGCCTCTTCCCTCTAAGTTGAGACATCATTTTTGATTGAATGCAAAAGCCTTTATTCTGAACTTAATCATGTATTATCTGACCCTTAGGTAAATGGAGTTGACACTGTAAAAATGTTCTATTTCAGTTCCATAACGTAGTAAGCACAGTAAACTAAGTTCGCCATGAATTGATAACCAAGGCATTTGGATGCAGCTATGTAATCTTGTTATTGATGCATTGTGCAGCCTTTGGTTGATCCATATGCTGTGTTAGATCAATTGCTCTCACATTACTGAAAAAATCAATGTAGGAAAATGGAAAAGAGGGAGGGACAGAGTTTAAAAAAAAATAAATTTGCTCTTCCAGTTCCCTGCCTTGCAAAGCAGCTCATGTTGAACTCTGTACATTTAACTGATTGCATGCTGCATGGAATGTGCTGGATTTCATTTGCACTCTGGTAAGTAAGTATGGCACTGAGTATGTTAACAATCTCAGCTGCATCTTCACTTTTCTGTTTTTTGTTCATCACAGTTTTATGCTTTCTGCTTTTCATGGTTCAGTTTTAAGCTTAATAAATCTAAATAAGAATAGAAACAGAAATATTACAGCACAGAAAAAGCCATTTAGTGCATCGTGTCTACACCAGCTGAACAAACAACCACCTATTCTAATCCCACTTTCCAGATCTGATCCATAGCCTTACAGGTTACAGTGCTCCAGGTGCAGGTCCAGATTCCTCCTAAATGAGTTGAGGGTTCCTGCCTGACTAGTGAACTACAATAAATACCCTTTGGATGAAAATGTTTTTCCTCATGTCCCCTCTAAGCCTTCTACTGGTCACCTCAATTCTGTTTGACCGGGACCTTTCCACTGGGGGAAACAGGCCTTCCCTATCTCCTCGATCCAAGCCACTTATTATTTTGTACACAGCCTCCTGTATTCTAAGGAAAACACCCTAGTCTATCCATCTTTCCTTGCAGCTACAATTTTTAAACTATGGCAACATTCTTGTATAACTCCTGTGTAGTTTGTTAGAGCTATAGGAACATAGGAATGGAGTAGGCTATTAGCTCATCGAGCCTATCACACCATTCAGAATGATCATGGCTGATTGAACATTTTACTTCAATGCGTTTTACCCATTCCCATCCCAGCAAAATCCTACACCACTGGTAATCAGAAATCTATCAATTTCTACCTTAAACTGAGCCTCCACATTTCTCCTCATTTCAGACTCAAGTGGCACTCTCCTTATTTTTAAACTGTGGCCCCGATTGTAAACTCCCCAGCCGTACGAAACAACTTACCTGCATCCTAACGGTCCCTGTCTATCGTTCATTCTTCAGAACTCCAGAGAATGCAGACCCAGTGGTGCAGTGATGGTGCCCCTACCTCTGAGCTAGATGGCCTGTGTTCAAGTCTCATCTGCCCCAGAGATGTGTCATAACACATCCGAACAGGTTGATATAAAAAGAAAGTTCACCACAGGGGATAGGGTGCATTATTTCCCCCGAAACTAATGATTTCTTATGGTACAGTGGAGGAGTCCCAGCCTACAGATCACAAGGTCAGGGTTCATGCTCCATCTGCTCCAGATGTATGTAATAACATTTCTGAACAGTTTGATTAGAACATATCTACTATGTTCATCAGAGATAGTAGGAACTGCAGATGCTGGAGAATCCGAGACAACAAGGTGCAGGGCTGGATGAACACAGCAGGCCAAGCAGCATCATAGGAGCAGAGAGGCTGACGTATCGGGCCTAGACCCTTCATCAGAAAAGGGGGAGGGGAAGGGGGTTCCGAAATAAATAGGGAGAGAGTGGGAGGCGGATAGAAGATGGATAGAGGAGAGGATAGGTGGAGAGGAAACAAACAGGTCGAAGAGGCGGGGATGGAGCCAGTAAAGGTGAGTGTAGGTGGGGAGTTAGGGAGGGGATAGGTCAGTTCAGGGAGGATGGACAGGTCAAGGGGGCGGGATGAGGTTGGTCGGTAGGAGATGGAGGTGCGGCTTGAGGTGGGAGGAGGGGATAGGTGGGAGGAAGAACAGGTTAGGGAGGCGGGGACGAGCTGGACTGGTTTTGGGATGCGGTAGCGGGAGGGGAGATTTTGAAACTTGTGAAATCCACATTGATACCATTGGGCTGCAGGGTTCCCAAGCGGAATATGAGTTGCTGTTCCTGCAACCTTCGGGTGGCATCGTTGTGGCACTGCAGGAGGCCCAGGATGGACATGTCGTCTGAGGAATGGGAGGGGGAGTTGAAATGGTTTGCGACTGGGAGGTGCAGTTGTTTATTGCGAACCGAGCGTAGGTGTTCTGCAAAGCGGTCCCCGAGCCTCCACTTGGTTTCCCCGATGTAGAGGAAGCCACAACGGGTACAGCGGATGCAGTATACCACATTGGCAGATGTGCAGGTGAACATCTGTCCTTTATCAATTGTGAAAATAATATCTTCAAAAAGCTCCAACAAGTTCATCAAAGATGATTTCCCATTTGCACGTCCTTGCTGCCTGTGCCCAATCAAGTCGTTGTCAACCGGGTGTCGTTTCATCCCATCTTCTATAATAGATTCCAGCATTTCCCCTACTACTGTGCAGAGGACTGTGAAACTTTGCAGAGGAACATAGATACATTGAGTGAGTGGGCAAAGGTCTGGCAGATGGAATACAATGTAAATAAATGTGACGTCATACATCTTGGTAGGAGTAATAGTAAAAAGGATTATTACTTGAATGGTAAAAAGTTGCAGCATGCTGCTATGCAGAGGGACCTGGGTGTCCTTGTGCATGAATCACAGAAGGTAGGTCTGCAGGTACAACAAGTAATTAGGAAGGCAAATGGAATTTTGTCCTTCATTGCTAAAGGGATTGAGATTAAAAGCAGAGAGGTTATTTTGCAGCTGTACAAGGTGCTGGTGAGGCCACACCTGGAGTACTGTGTGCAGTTTTGGTCTCCTTACTTGAGAAAGGATGTACTGGCACTGGAGGGGGTGCAAAGGAGGTTCACTGGGTTGATTCCGGAGTTGAGGTTGGCTTATGAGAAGAGACTGAGTAGATTGGGATTATATTCATTGGAATTCAGAAGTTTGAGGGGGGATCTTATAGAAACATATAAAATTATGAAGGGAATAGATAAGATAGAAGTAGAGAGGATGTTTCCACTGGCCGGTGAAACTAGGACAAGAGGGCATAGCCTCAATATTAGAGGGAGCAGATTTAGGACTGAATTGAGAAGGAACTTCTTCACCCAGAGGGTTGTTAATCTATGGAATTCCTTGCCCAGTGAAGTAGTTGACGTTACTTCAGTAAACGTTTTTAAAGATAAGGTAGATTTTTTTTAAACAATAAAGGAATTAAGGGATACGGTGAGAACGCGGGTAAGTGGATCTGAGTCCACGAAAAGATCAGCCATGATCTTATTGAATGGTGGAGCAGGCTCGAAGGGCCGGACGGCCTACTCCTGCTCCTAGTTCTTATATTATGTTACTGATGTAAGGTTATTAGGTCTGTAGTTCCCTGTCACTCTCTTAACTAGTGGAGTGACATAGGAATATTGGGCTGCCTTCCAATCCACAGTAATCATTCCAGAATCTATAGAATTTTGGAAGATCATCACCAATTCATTGACTATCTCTATAACCACCTCTTTGAACACTCTGGATGTAGATCATTAGGTCCTGGGGATTTATCAACTTTCAGCCCCAATTACTTTCACCAGTACAATCTCCCTACTGATGCTAAATTTCTCAAATTCCTCATTCTTCTGAGCTATTCGTGTCTCTAGTTCTGACAGATTTCTGTTATGTTCTTCAGTGAACGAAGATACAAAGTAATCATTTAGCTTCTGTGCCATTTCTCCATTTCCCATTTCAAATTCTCCTGATTGCCTGTAATGGACACACATTCATTTTAGCCAGATGTTTCCTTTTTGCGTGTCTACAGAAGTTTTGACAGTCTGTTTTCATTTTCTGCTAGATTGCTGTCATTTTCTATTATCCGTTTCATCATCAGCTTCTTGTTTCATCTTTGTATTATGTCCTTTCCCGTAATGTGGTGACCTGAACTGTATACAAAACTTCATCTGTGGCCTAACCAGAGACTTGTATCATTCCACTAAACCCTGCTTTTGTTTTCAATACGTTGCCCAATGATAGAAAGCAACCCATATACTTTAACACCTTATCTAACCGATCTGCCTCCTTCAAGGATCTGTAGGCATGCGCTCCAAGATTTCTCAGTTCTTCTACCCCTCTCTACCCTGCTGTTTATTGTATATTCCCTTGCTTTGTTTGCGTTCCCCACGTGCATAAATTTCCATTTCTCTGGGTTGAAAACCGTGTGCTATTTCTCCGCCAAATCAGTCATACATGGAAATCACCATGCTGTCCACAGCAATCCCGTTCACTAACAACAACACAGATAATTTTGTGATTGTGAAATTTGCAGGCAACATTCTTCCTACGTATAAGCATAAAGCATTAATATATACCAAAGTCAGCAATGAACCCAGCAGTAGCCCTGTGGACTACCATTGAAATTACTTTCCATTTGCAAAAACATCCGTCAACCATTATCCTTTGTTTCCTGTCACGGAACCACTTTTGGTTCCAACTCAAACAGATACCCCTGTATCCCATGGGCTCTATTATTTCTGACCAGTCTGTTTTATGGAACCTTGTCAAGTGCCTGACGAAAATTCATGTCGACAACATCAACTGCACTAGCCTCATAATCCTCGTCAGACATGACATTTCCTAACAAAACAATGTTGAAAAGTATTGATAAATTTCCTCTGAAGGCAGGAAGGCTTTATATTTGGTGTAGCCATTAGTACAGACTATTTTTGCAATTCCAGGTCTTCTAACCCCAATCCCCCCTCAGGTGCGCAGTTAAATAGAAAAATTTTCTTACACTTCTGGAAATTGGGTTCAATTTCAGGCTAACCAATATAGAAAAAATAGCTTATTCTCTCTGGTGGCTGTATATTACCATGTGAAAGTTAATTTAGAAAATCTTTAATCTGTTAGTATTATGTCATTTCCAAATCGACAGGAATAGACCATTCAGCCCTCATGGTCATTACACTCCACATGATTTTCTCCCATCCATTCAGTTAACCACAACAATAGATTTATTTCTGTCTCATGTTTCTCTAACTTCTCTTTAATGTAATTTAAATAATTAACATTGTGATAGTGAATTTGTACCTTCTCTGAATAAAGTAGCTTCTTTGGAATTCCTTATTGTATTTATTAGCAATAATTTTATACTATGGATCTTCGTTCTAGTCCTTAATCAGTAAATGGAAACATCTTCTACATTAATTCCATCGAACTGTGTCATTATTATAAAGATTTGTATCAGATCACACCTCAGCCATTATCATTACCAGAGAAAAGAGTCCCAACCAATTCTTGCCAGGTACAACCTCCCAGAAATGATTAATAAAAATTGATATTTGATCAATTTCCTATTGGACAGAGGTGTAAGTTGCTCAATATTTGCTTCTAATTAACACAAATTTGAGGGAAAAAAAATCACCCTTCAAAGATTGATGTTAGATCGAAAAGAAAGAGGAGACAGATAAAATAGGAATCCACTTAGCGGAGCAGGGAAGGAGTAGCTATCATGTTCAATCCACTTATGGCACGTGATTCAAGAAAGAGAGTTGACAGGGATCTAATGTGAAAGGGAAGAAAATGTTTTAAAGAAGTGAGTTGACTTATGTCCTTCAAGGAGAGAAATGTGCTGTCTGGGATGCTTTTAATCTAGACCTGACAACTTGGCTATTTTCAAAGATGCTAAATCTTAATATCTCTTCCTTAATTATGCTTACCCAATGGAATATTTCATAAATAAACAAACTCTATTGCCACAATTTTATAATGACTATACAGAGCAACAGATGATCCCATTTTTAAGAAAAGTCATTGGTTAAGAGGGGTAAAGGGGTTGAGTTTATTTCTCTTATTAAATATTGAGGTGACCCAATAAAAGTTTTCAAGAATGTGAAGCTAATTAGTAAATGCAAATTGCTCACTATAGAAACCACAGATAGAAGATGAACAAACTGAAAATGAGTTAAAATTAATTCTTCACTGAAAGGGTAATGAGTTATGAGAAAAATCCATTTAAGTGGACAGAACAGAATGGTGCTGAGAAAATTAGACAACCCTTTGGAAGGAGTAAGCTTTGAGATATAATGAGAAAACAGGTAGGTGAAGTCAATCTTTGGAGAAAGAATGATGCTTAAATTTCACTTAAAAACATACAGATTGTTGGTGCTATGAGCTAACTGATTGTGGATATTGCACTGGCTGGTCAATGTGGTAATTTCTATTGTCTTCACAGGAAAGAGCAACAGAAGAACCAGAAACATGGAAAGACAGTGTGGGAGCAACGAATGAATGAGATGAGAAAGCAAAATCTGCTGACCAGTCGGGAGGCTATTTACAATGAATTAGACCCTGATGAGAGGTGGAAAATGGCTTACTCTATGAATATTCGACGTGACATGAAAACACACTTGGATCGGCCTTTGGTTGTTGACCCTCAGGAAAACAGGAACAACAACACTAACAAAACGAGGCCTTCAGAACCCTCACATGATCAACGAAGCAGTCAACAAAGGGCAGAGGAGTTTCTGAGAAAGCAGTGTCGTTACCATGATCAAGCCAATGATCCAAACAAAGAAAGGATAAGTGAAAGAGAAATGGGGGGATTGGAGCAGGGAGACAGGCCCAGGAAGTATCGCAGTAATAGCAAAGAAGGAGAAACAAATCGAGATGGTATTCCTAAAGATGTGGAATACCGTGGAAGAGACCGTGAGGGAAACAATGAAAGGAACACACGGGATGGTGATGGTGAAAGAAATAGAACCAACGAACCCCACCGGCGTCACCAACACAGACCAGGAGTAAGCAAAGAAGGGAGAACTGCTTCACCGAGGACTGAGGGAGACAGAGAGCGCAGACACAGGCCACACCGGCGTAATGCAGAAAGTCATGATGTCAGTGGAGTAGAGGAGGGTGTCAAAAGTGAAAAAAGTGAGAGGCGCTCAAAGCACAGGGAGGGTCCCCGGGGCAACAAGGAAGGGAAAGGAGGTGCGGAAAGTGAAAATCCAGATGGGCCAGAGAAACGCCGTAGGAGCCGTCATAATCAATCCGCTTATGATAATGACACAAAAAAAGAGAGGGATGATAAGGATCCAACAGCAAAGGAAAGGAGACACAAACGAAAGAAGTATGTATTGTTTTAAAGTGATTTAACAAAGCAATTAATTCAGTTCAGGGATGTTCATGGTGTGCATTGCAAAATGCATTGTCAACTCCCTTTATGTTGGCATAATATTGTATATTACATACCTCAGTCTAATTGAGACATAGGAGATGCTGAAGGGGATTGACAAAGTACACAGAGTAGATGTTTCCCCTTGTGGGGCAATCTAGAATGAGAGATCATAGTTTTAGGCTAAAAAGTGGCCGATTTAAAACAGAGATGAGGAGGAATTACTTTTATCAAAGGGTTGTAAATCAGGAATTCACTACTCCAGTGTGTGGTAGACACTGGAACATGGAATAAATTTATGGAGGAGATAGGCAGATTTTTAATTAGCAATGGGTTATAGGATTACGGGATGGGTCGAAATGAAATCAGCCATAATCGTAAGAATGGTGGAGCAGGCACAAGGGGCTGAATTGCCAACTCCTGTTCCCATTTATTTTCTAACGTTAAAAGAGCAGTCTCTCTAGGCAAGATAGCAATCATTGATGCATTCCAAAATAAAACAGTCAAGTATCACAGATGAAGAGTTATGTCAACCTGACTCAATTAGTAAAACTCTGAATCACAAGGCCATGAGTTCAAGTGGCAGTCCAGTTCTTGAATATATAATTTGGGTTGGTGCTCCAGTACTGTACCAAATTAGGGCTTAATTTTATAAGTACCAACCATTGAGTGAGACAGCAAATTTTTCTGGCCATTCTTATGACACAAGTGAATTATACAGTATAGGCTGGAATTTGTACTGATGAATTATTACAATGCATAATGACTGATTTGCAGAATATTCATTGTCTTCTATAATCAGTATGTCAACTTTTGCTCCATGATGGCATGCTTTCCTTTGAGTTAGAGATTGTGGGTGCAAGCCCCACTCCAGAGACTTGAGCAGAAAATGCAGACTGTCACATTCAGGGCAGTACTGAAGAAACATTGTACTTTAGAGGTACTATCTTTCAGATAAGACATAAAACAAAGGCCCCATCTATCCTTGCATGTAAATATAAAAAAATTCTGATTTTGTAAAGGGAAGGACTTATTTCATTGCCTGAGCCAATATTCCTCTTTGAGCAAATGCCTCATAGGCAAGTATCATATTACTGTTTTGGGGAATTTGCTGTGTAAATATTAACTGTCATATTTCCTACATTGTAAGCATGACTCAAAAGTGCTTGATTGGCTGCGAACCACGTTGGGACATGCTGAGGTTGTGAAAGGGCACTATGTAAATGCAAGATTTTATCTTTTTATCTTTTTTTATATCTGTACATCTCTATACAGATATACACATCTGTATTGTCTAATAGTATACATTTATTTTAAAAATCTCACAGGTAAAGAATATATATTGACATAATTTGTACTGATGGTTATAAAATAATTGTAAAATATTCTATAATGTTTAAAATTACATTTAATAGATACTAACAATCATTATGTAATAATTAAGCATACAGTACATACTCACATAAAAACTCTGGATCCCTAATAGAGACTGGATTATTATGAAGTATGTTATTAAATATGTGGGTTATTACATAATGTACAATGACTGTGACATCATATAATACTAATATATTCCCAGTAGTGTTGATAATGGTAAGTTATAAGTTAGGAAGCAAAAGTGCAAACTTGAGCCTCCTGACAAATCTCAGATAGTCTGAACCATCTCATTGAAGTAATACCACTGCATAATCAATCCTAAATATTGTTTGTGGTACTTAACAAAGCAGAACTGAACTGAACTAAATTTACTTTTACCGTGGCTTAGGTGTCAGTAGTGCACACCCTTCAAATTCTCCTCATTTACACTGTAATATTCATCACCGTACGTCCACATCTCCTCCAAGCCTAAAGTTTTTTAAAAGCTGTAGAATTCTCTGAGCTTTATGATTTACTGATGGAAGCAGTCCTCCAGGGAAATATTTCTGGCACAAGATTTACCCAGGTACAGCTTTGGGATTATCGTGGTTCTGACTAACACATAGTTTTATGTCAGTGATTAATGTTAATAGTCGGCAGCACTTAAACAATTTTTTAAATGATTGATGCATTATTTAATTTTTTAAATAATAGGCAACTCCTGCTGTCAGTGCTCCTATCAATTGTCTTTTATGATTGTTCACTGTTTGTAAATGTGAAATTGGTCTTTGTCATGAGAAAAGTTTTCTTTTGTGCGCTATTTACAGAAACAAAATACGCTCCTCGGAAACAGTTCTATGATTTTGCTAATTTTGATTTAAACGAATGAAGAAAGAAAAACTAGCATTCTTGTACTGCCCACTGTGGTTTCAGGATGTCCCAAAACACTTTATGTAATGAAGCAATCTTGAACTATAGCCATTGTTGTAAAATAGAAAATGTGATAACCAAATTGTGCACACTGAGCTCCAAAAAACAATAATTGTTATAGTTTGCTTCTACTTTTTCTCACCTGTAATTCCAATTTGTTATTTAAGAGAAAGCCACGGAAGTGGGCATCCTGCTCCAGGTGGCCCAGCACTTTCTACCACACGACCAGTGCAACAGGATGTGAGCAGGCAGAATGGACAACAGACAGAAGATATAGACAATCTCAGAAACAGCAAGCTGGCAACCCAACCCTCCAATCCCAGGAATACCAATAATACCAAGGATGGCACAAATCCAGCTAACTTTTCCAATCCTGTCAATCTTCATAACCCTGGAAAAATTGGAAACCATACTAACCCTCATAATCCTGGCAACCCATCTAATCCCCACAATGCAATCAATCGTAAGGCCCCAACTACTACACCTGGAAATCCTACCAGTCCTGGGAACCCCAAAAACCCAGAAAACAGCCTTATACTCACCAATCCAACTAACCCAACCAATCCTAACAATCCAGCAAAAAATACTAAGAAGCCTGAACATACAACTATTAATATCCCATTTGCAGATCCATCTTTGCAAGGTAAGACTGTAAGTTGCAAGGTCATTTTATGTAGGTATTTAACATTTTCCTGTTAGATTGGTACCAGTCATGAGAGAGATTTTGTTGATGCACCATATGTCACAAAATAAGAATTGTTCTTTATTAATATATTTATGAAAATGTTAAATTTGGCACAAAAATATAATCCAACCATATCCACAGTTGTAACATCTGAATGATTTTTTTTTCTGTCATGAGAATGAATATTGCATATATTTCAGCTATTGGACTGTATTTTCAAGGAGAAACTCCAGAGAGGTATAAAAGTGGTTGTCAGGATCTAATTTCAGGATTTGTGACCCCATTCTCAGAATTCCTGATTTTCACCAATGCTGTTTAAGGGCTAGTTCGGATTGCAAGCTTGCACCCTACAATCTAGAGCTGGCTGCCTCCATTATGGGGGCAGGTATCTCTTAGCTCTGCATAATATTCATGGAACAGAGTCAGCTTTTAAAGGACTTTTGGTTCACCTTTTAAAGGACTTTTGGTTCACCTTAGAGGTGTCACAAACCATGATCAGAATGAGGGAACCTTTTGAAAGGTAAGTTTTAAAGCTCTTACCCATGCCCTTACCCACCCACCGTGGCCAAACATACTCTCCATGCCAAGCTAAGACACTTCAATGCCCATTCTAAACACTCTCCGTAAAATCATCGACCCTATAGTGACTGTTTAAAATGTTTTTGAAAAGGTTATGCATTCATAAAAAGGGTTGTTACTACAGCCCATTAAAACTGTCAGTCATCAAGACCCTTTAATTAAAACGCCTTTCTCTTATGTAAATAAGTATTGTGAAATTAACAAAATAAACCACAGAGTCAATCTGTTTTCCCTGGCGCTCAACTATTTCTTGGCTGAGAGCCCAGACATCCAACAGGTGAGGGCAAGAGGGCATTAATATTTTTATTAAAACCAGGAGGAAGTCCCAAAGCACTGAAGGCCTTTCAAGTAGTCCGCCTTGGCTCCCTGTTGCTGCCTCTGAATCCTTTCTGGGCGCTGTAGGTCTGACTCTCGTTAGCACCGTCCTTCTCCCAGAACCGTGAAAACTGATTCTTTTCAGGCACTTCTCCAGAAGCGGGTATGCAGTCCATTGTGTATAATCAACATTGAATCCAAACTTAGTTATGCATATCCTGAGCTCCCTTTTAGTAATTGAAAATGTCAAAAACTATTTAAATAGAAAATTCTCAATGATATTCTTGAATAATTTATTATTTGTCTTAGTATTTCTAGCAGGGCCATTTTGCATGCTTATTGTTTCCAAAAGTTACCTAAAGTTTAATACAGCTAAAAATGAGGAAATAGATTTCCCATCAGAATTAGGACCTTGATGTCCTGCAAATGATTAGCGAGTAGTTTCTATTAATATACTAACATTAAAAATAGGATGAAAACAAGAGTTTGAAGTAGAATGTAGTGATTTCTGGTATAGAAAGTAAAGCAGTCTTGAGATGATAAAACCTTCCTGTGACTGCATAATATACCAGTCAACATGAACCTCACACTCAGAGGTCTCAATCTAAATCCAGTGCAAACAGGTGGAATAGAAGTTGGCTTTAAACATTTTGTATCATGTGAAAGATCTTGTGATTCATACACTGTTAGCCTCCAGTTTTGCTTCAGGAATAACAGGTATTTGAGAACACATTCAGGTCGCACGATAGTGCATTAAATAGGACAAATGGTTGAAGAGGTAGATCTAAAAGCTAATGAGAAAAGCTTTTCAGGTGGTCTATCTCGACTAAATATTGCTAGCCAGAACATTGACGGAATTATTCATGAATTAGAGACATTTTTAACCTCATCTTTGAAATGTCATTATTTTGTGTTGAAATTCTAATCTTTGGCTTTGACTGTTTGTAAGCTAGAAATTGAACCTGAGAATTGCTGAAAAAAAGACAGATTTTGTCAAAGTTTTTCATCTTGCACTCACCAGGACAACTGCCAGGCTTTCAAACCAGACAGATTGACTCTGATTGGTCAAGGTATTGCCCTGAGAAATGAACCAGCAAATCTGTTGCCTAGATTTTTGAGACGAGCAGTTAACAGATAATTGTTGTTAGCTGGTGCATTTTCTATGGAAATACCTCTACCAATCAGAGTCCAATCATAGTCCAATTGCCAATGAATCAACACTCTCTTATAAAGTATACATGCTGCTTTTCCTCTCTATTGCTATTTTTGTGCATTGTCCTGAGGGTGCAAGACAAAAAGTTTTGACAAAATGTTTTTTTCCAGCAATATTAGGTTAGAAACGTTTAAGTTCTGTACCACCAGGCAAGCGTTTATAAGTTAGAAACCATCCATTTCCAGTCAATTTAGGAATTAAGCTTGAGTGTGACATTGCTTTGTGACATTCATACTCAATTAAATACAGTAACAATCACTCATTGTTATAGAGAATACCAGTAAGGTTGTTGACTTCTCGCCGAGCTGGCTTCCTTTTGTTCAGGCGTCACCGTGCTAGGTGACATCATTAGTGAAGCCTCCGATGAAGCGAATGTTTGTCTATGTGAAAAAAGCACACCAATCAACATCCCACTAGCCAGAGAAACAGTGGCCACATTACTAGAGGAAACAGCAACGCAGACCAGCAGCTCCATCAGCAAGGACAACATACTTAAATTACTAGACCACTGCCTCACCACACACATCGTCTTTAATGGTCAGATGTACAAACACATTAACGGTACACCAATGGGGTCAGCCATCTCGGGACTCATTGCAGAAGCAGTCATGCAAAGACTAGAACACACCACCCTCCCCCGCATTCAACCTAAACTGTGGATCCAGTACGTAGATGACACATTTGTCATTAGTAAATGCAACAAATTAGAAGAGATCCACCACCTCATCAACAATGTATTCACAGGGATCAAATTCACAAGGGAAGAAGAAAACAACAATCAACTTCCATTCCTGGATGTTAAAGTAGAGCGATTGACAAACGGGGAGTTCTAAACCTCAGTATACAGAAAAGCAACCCATACGGATCAAATCCTCAACTTCCACAGCAACCACCCCAACGTCCACAAACAAGGCTGCATTAGGACACTATTTAAATGGGGGAGGACACACTGCAACACTCCAGAACTACGCAGGAAAGAGGAAGAACACTTATACAAGATCCTCGCTTTAAATGGATATCCCCACAACTTCATCCACAGATGCCTACAGAACAGACAACAACAGGAGGACACAGTACGATCTAATGCATTGGCCATACTGTCCTACATCAAGAACATATTGGAACTGACAACAACACTGCTAAGACACTAGGAATCATGGTGGCCCACAGGCTCACAGCCACTCTACAACAAATACTTACAAGGATTAAAGATCCCATTCCCACATCAATTTAAATGGGACAAGGTAACCATAGTAGCCCAAGCCAAACGTAGACACGCACGGGACTTCCCAGAGGCATGGTTCTCCACCTGTAATGCAGTCAACAAACATATAAAATTGGACCTCATATACAAACCCATACAGATCAAAACCGGAAATGACAATACTCACCACAACGGACCAGACAGTATAAGTTCCAAGCGGAGTAGAATAACATCACTTCATTGGATGCTCCACTGATAATGTCACCTAGCTTGGTGACGAAACGTCTGAACGAGAACAAGCCAGCTCAGCAAGCAAGTCAACAACCTCACCCACAACCCGAGCTACAGATCTTTGCCAAAACTTTAGAGATACCAGTATCTGAGTTTTTGGTTCAGTTGATTAATTAGTGAAATTTCTGCCCGGGCTGAGATTTTGTCATACAAACCAATAAAATCTCCAGTTTGGCCTTTCTCTTGCCTATGTTTACTGTCATTTACAAGATTGAGGGTAAGGACACTAACATGGTAAAAGAGATCAGCCAAGCTTACTGCTGAGAAGTGTCGATGAATGGGGTATGACTGTCACCTGCTTCCCTCTTACATTATAAAATAGCCTGCCAAATTTCCCTATCTCGGTTCACACGTAATTGCCTGTGAAGGAGATCTAATTGGGAGTTTTAATGATAAATTGATAAGACAAAGTAGATGCAAAGAAGTTATTTCCTTCACTGAGAAATCTTGAACAAGGGGTGACAATTTTAAAGTTTGAGTTCGGCTATTAGAAAGTGATAGATATCAGGTAGGAGAAATCTCCCCAGAGGAGCTAATCAACTGATTCAAATTTTCAAGATTGAGGTTGGAAGATAGGATAAAAGGTATTATGGCATATGGATTGAGAACGGGCAAAGGAAAATTTGATATGGGAAGGTTTGAATGACCCACTCATTTTATGTACCTAGCATTAACCCTTTGAGGTGAGATTGCAGCATTATGGTGCTGTGAGTTTTCTGAAAGGCAATGATTTCTGTCTATTTGTTTTCAGCTACATATTTGTATTGTTTTATTCATAATTAAGTTATGAAAGAAGTGGTCAGTAACTTCTGAGGAGGGAAGAAAATGTACTCTATCTAAATTGAATACTCAACTGTCTTACAAAACAATTTGAAAACTATAATTCTTATGTAATGACATGCAAAACTAGGATAAACATGTAAAATGAAAAACCAAGAAATGTATTTCCTTCTTTCAGTAAACAAAAATGCGAACACCGATGCTTTGCCGAAAAAGGAAGAAGAAAAGAAAGAAGAGGAGCAGAAAGGTGGTGATGAAGATGGACCGAAACCGATGCCACCCTATAGTTCCATGTTTATATTCAGCACTACAAATCCGTGGGTCACTTTCAAATATTTATTGGAATTTTGACTGATAGAGATCTAAGCTATATTTCCAGTTGTATATCAGAACCCTTTTATTTCACACTTAATTATAAATCTTACTGAGAAACTGTGATGGAGAGTCATGCTTCAGGCTTTGCTTCTATTTAGTTAGACCCAAAATCATATCATGTTGGCCCTATGATTTAGTAATAATAGTCAGCATGCTGCAGGCAGCAGGAGGCATCCCGGTCAGCTCACTGGAAAAGTGGAATTGAATATCAGACCGTTGTAGTTCTAGCAGGTGACACTTGAGTAAGTTGATAACAGAGCCAAAGAAAACTAAACAAAAGAATCTAGGGGAAGAACATTTAGATATCCCAGCCTTCCATCTAGAAAATACCTATGGGCCCAGCAAGTATCTACTATTTTCTTAAAATGACACCGAAGCAGCAGAAGAATACCAATTATCAACAGGTGAATCAAAGCAAGAGGACATAACTAAAGAGTTTGTTGTGTCTATCAGGTCATCCTGGGGAACAACAGAAACAGGGGTGGATGGAAAGGAAATGTGTTGGGAACTCTGCAAATCCAAGTTGTGAGCTTTGGTATGTGAAAGTTGGGAGAGGAGTTGCAGCAAGGACAGTTTGAGGAAAATACAGTTCAGCACAGAGTACCAGCAGAACATGCTGAAAATATTCAGCAGATTATGGCAGTATCTGCAGTTCGAGAAAGAGAGAAATGTGCTGAAGTCTCATCAAAAGTTAAAGTACTATTCCTCAAATTTGTATTGAGTTTCACTGGGGCAGTGTGATAAACTGAGAACAGAAATGTCAGTATGAAAGGAGGGTGGAGAATTAAAATTACAGGCTATTGAAGCTCAGGGGCAGGCTTACAGACTGAATAGAGACGTTCAGCACAGTAGTCATAGAGTCACAGAGCTGTACAGCACAGAAACAGATCCTTCAATCCAACTCATCCATGGCGACCAGACACCCTAAATTAATCTAGTCCCATTTGCTAGCAGTTGATCTATATCCCTCTAAATCCTTCCTATTCATGTACCCATCCAGATGCCTTTTAAATGTTGTCATTGTACCAGCCTCCACTACTTCCTCTGGCAGCTCATTCTATGCACGTTCCACCCTCTGCGTGAAAAAGTTGCCCCTTAGGTCCCTTTTAAATCTTCCCCCTCTCACCTTAAACATATACCCTCTAGTTTTGGACTCCCCCCACCCCAGGGAAAAGATCTTGTCTATTCACCTATCTATGCCCCTCATGATTTTATAAACCTCTCCTATAAGATCACCCCTCAACCTCTGACGCTCCAGGGAAAATAGCTTCAGCCTATTCAGCCTCACTCTATAGCTCAAACCTTCCAGCCCTAGCAACATCCTTGTAAATCTTTTCTGAACGCTTTCAAGTTTCACAACATCCTTTGTATAACAGGGAGACCAGAAATGAAAGCTGTATTCCAAAATTGGCCTACCCAGTGTCCTGTACAGCTGCAACATGACCTCCCAAATCCTATACTCAGTGCACTGACCTATGAAGGCAAGCATACCAAATGCCTTCTTCACTATCCTGTCTACCTGCAACATTACTTTCAAGGAACTATGAACCTGCACTCCAAGGTCTCTTTGTTAAGCAACACTCCCCAGGACCTTACCATTAAGTGTATAAGTCCTGTCCTGATTTGCCTTTCCAAAACACAGCACCTCACATTTATCCAAATTAAACTCCATCTGCCACTCCTTGGCCCATTGACCCATCTGATCATGGTCCCATTGAACTCTGGTGTAACCTTCTTTGCTGTCCACTACATCTCCAATTTTGGTATCAACTACAAACATACTAACCATACCTCTTATGTTTACATCTAAATCATTTATAAATGATGAAAAGCAGTGAACCCGCACTGATCCTTGTGGCACACCACTGGGCAGAGGTCTCCAGTCTGAAAAGCAACCCTCAACCACCACCCTCTGTCTCCTAGCTTCGAGCCAGTCATCCAAACTGTGATATGCACAGAAACACAAGTAGACAACATTGTGAGCAGTGGAACAAATTGAAAGAAATACATGTAAATCACAGAAGGAGTAGTTGGGGTTTTAGATGGTGAGAAGAGAGAATTTAAAAGGACATGTGACATTTCCTGTGTTTTGCTTGGAAACACGTGTTGGGAAGAGGATCATGAATTGGGATCGCTAAAGAATTAACCAGGGTATCTGGGCAGGAATCGTCCCTCTAGAATTCTGAACAGAGAAGTGAGGGGAAGATATGTTTGGTAACAGCAATAATCTTCGCTTTTTTGTTATGGCTCCCTTTTGTGTCAATGTCTTGCCTGATTTTAGCAGGAAAGCACTAGTAACTCTTAATTTTAAAAAAAATCAAAATGAAATCATTCTTGGAAATCATTAGAGAGCAGTGATGCAGTAAAGTGGGGTAAACACTGTGGGCAGTACTTTTCCATAATAATTAACTGAGAATGGAAATCTCGTGTTCTGAATGCCACCTTAACAATTCAGCTTGGTACCACAGGCACCCATCAATTAGAAAAAAACAGCAGTAAGTTATCATTACAGTACCTAGCACCAAATTTCTGTTACCAAAGCTGCCATTTCAGTATCTCCGTTGCTTCTCATCTTTCAGCCTCCTTGCTGTTTGCTTACCAAGTCTCACATTGAGTTCTAGTCTTTTTCTATTGCTTGCTTAGCACTCGGCTGGAGTATTGCTTTAATATTTACTCCTGCCAGAGGACAGGAAACAGAAGTCAGGACTGTTTGCAGAAGCCAAATCCATCTCCTAGATTGGAACAGTCACTCATGATTTTCACATGGGTGCACCCTTAATTGTCATGGAGACAGATCTGCCATCCAATTAATTACACAGGATCAGCTCTTAAAACTAGGGGGCTAATCAGCGGTCTTCCAGCTTGAAAGAAGTAGCAGTTTGGTATAAATAACATGAAGGCACCCTCTCTCCAACTTTTTCAGATCTTAAAGTAAGCAATGTTTTTGGCAGCCAGGCAACCAGTTATGGAGGGAACATACCTAATTCTTCTTGAGCGCTGACCCCTGCAGTATGTCACTGGGAAAACATTTTCAGGTGCAAAAACTAGACTCCACTGCCTGCGAGAAAGTCATCCAATTGGAAAATACAAGTCAGCCTCCTGTAATTGGCCTGAGGTAGCTCTTATTGAGCTTAATGGGTTATCTGTCATGTGAGGCTGGGTAGCCTTGCTCTGACCAATTACCCTTTCCTCCCACCTCCAGCCCCCCAACCTTCTTCCTTTACCCCCACAAAAATGGTCCAGAGTTGGGATGAGACCTGGGACCTGATAAGCAGGCCAGCCATGCCAATTTCAGTTCCCAACCACTTCTGATCCTGGGCCAAAATCCGAATCCTGTTAACTGACAAGTTATCATTCTCATCAATACATTGATCCTTTTGTAAATGGGAGTTTGTATTGCTCTACTGATTAAATTGTTCTAGTTTTACAAAGCTTCAGCAATAACGAGTGCAATAAACCAAATTATTTTAAAACTTTCTTGACAGACTGCGCCGAGCTTGCCATTACGTTGTAAATTTACGCTACTTTGAAATGTGTATCCTCATGGTCATCGCAATGAGCAGTATTGCACTAGCTGCAGAAGATCCTGTCCAACCAAATGCCACAAGAAATAATGTAAGCTGTTGCCAATTAATATATAGTAAACCTTTGATCACTGTCTTTAAAAGGGTCACTGCTGCAACAGAAATGATGGAGTCAAACAATGAGAATAATTCTGTGTATAAAAGAGGGGAAGGGAAATAAGGTTAAAAGTAGAGAAGCTAAACAGCAATGGTCAAAAACATGACAGAACTGACAGAACAGACAAAATTGCTGACTTTTCTTTCTACGTCCACTACATGCAGTTGTGTAGTGCACATATTTTTGGTGTTATGGATTCCTTTTTGGATTCAAAATGGCATTTACACTGTACTCAGCCTTTTATGTGGGTTGTGCCAGTCTCCAGCCTGGTAATTAGCATGGTATGAAATGAATGCAGATCATGATGCCAGTTAACTGTAAGTCTGATTTGATGTTAGCCATTTCATTTTCAACTTTAACACTGTAATTTATTATCTTATCCAGCTGACCATACGTTGTTGAGTTAGTAGAACCATTCAGAGTTTTGCACTGCTATTTAAAGTTCATTAAGTCTACATGGAGGTGTACGACTTATATTGAGGTCTTGATTCAAAATTCAAATGATCTGTTTAGAACACATCTTCAAATTATGATTCATGCAGTTCCATTCCCCTTGGCCTACAGTCTCACAGGAAGAAGGAGCAGAGGAGTTTCAGCTGAAAAGAAGTTGCTCATCAGATGGAGGTGGGAAGTGAGAAGGGGATTCTTCAGGGGGGCAGTATCATTATGCAATTCCCTCCATAACAGCATTGTAGGTCTACCTATAGCACATGGGCTGCAGTGGTTCAAGAAGGTAGCTCACCACCACCTTCTTAGATGGGCAATTAATGATAACAAGGTGTAGAGTCAGAAAGAAGGGTCCCGACCCGAAACGTCAGCTTTCCTGCTCCTCTGATGCTGCTTGGCCTGCTGTGTTCATCCAGCTCTACACCTTGTTATCTCAGACTCTCCAGCATCAGCAGTTCCCACTATCTCATGGGCAATTAATGTTGGCCCAGCCAGCGACACCTATACCTCACAAGTGAATACATAGAAAGTTAGAATGCAGGAAAAACCCAGGGACAGTTTTGACTTGGTGATGTTAGCTGTTGGTGAAGAGCTGGAGTTATGCTTGTGAGTGAGTACATGTGTGCAGTTTCGTGGCCCAATGAAGCAAGACCAGGAATGGAGGGTGATTGACTTGAACAGGAACAGTTGCTGAAGCAGTCCATGATGGAGCAGCTCTTGAGAGGGAGGTTTAAGATTGACAAGGTGAAAAATTGTAATACTTCATGAAAGTTAGTGAGCTTTGGTAATCTACCATGACATTAATGTTTGGGAGGAATTGTTGAGAAATCTGTGGGATCTGTCCTCATTGCATTTGCTACTCTTTTAGACTGTGGGTTATTCAATCACAACCTGTTGCCTGTTTTTACTACATATTAATTGAGGATATTAGAAATGATTTCTGTGTGTATTGTTGATTGTGTTACTGTTCTAACAGTCCGTAGTAAAGTATATTGTTGTTTGTTTAAAACCCGTTAAATTTTGTGACTTCACTCTCTTGGTAAGCTTCCTGGACCTTACACTTGTATACTTGAAAAATAAATATAATTGGTTCCTAGCTCTATTGTAACACAAATTTGGTGGTCTCATTTGGTATCATAATACTTGTCAATTGTCATAGTGATTTTATTTTGTCTCAGTTTCCTGTCCTTTCACTATTTGAGTCCTGAAGAGGGTGACAACTGGGTTAAAAAGGCCACCACTGACCATTGGTTCCTGATTCCAGTTCACAATCTATGCACATGGTAGCAGTGTATAAGAACTATGTTGCAGGAGAGGCTATCTTCAGTAGACCGTTGGGTGCTTCACAAAGCTTCCAGTGCTTCAGCTGCTCTGGACCAGTCCAGTCCTCCCAGAGTATATGGTCATGAGAGCATAGCGCTAGACATTAGTTAGAAGGTGAGCAGCTGAGTAGGAATGGAGAGAAACAATCAGCACTTTGTTTCTGACTGGGCTATCTTTGATTCATCTGATTGGGTCACCAGTGAACACAGCCCAGTTCTCCTTTGGAATAGTCCCACCTTACTGTCCTACTGTTAGTGGCCATAACAGTGTCCTCTTGTCCAGAACATTGAAAAACAAGCCACTGCAAAAAAAAAACATTCCAAGCTAACTTTATTAATCAACTAAAAATCAAAAGGACTGTGGATGTTGAAAATCAGAGAGAAAAACAGAAATAGCTGGTAAAACTCAGCAGGTCTGGCAGCATCTGACGAGAGAAAACAGAGTTAACATTTCGGATCTAGTGACCTTTCTTCAGAACTGGACCCAAAATGGTAACTCTGGTTTCTCTCCACAGATGCTGCCAGACCTGCTGAGTTTTTCCAGAAATGTCTGTTTTTGTTTATAAATCAACTACCCAGTGTTCCATAGAAAAGTCAACTTTTTAGACAGATCAAGGATGACTTTCTTCCACTTTGGTCCAAAGAGTTCTGAGATTGCTGGAACATCGAAATGTGCAGAAGGTGATGATTGACAGATGGTTGGGGAGTTGTTTTGGTGGTTTTGTGCTCTATTTGCATCAGCTTTGGCTCTGCCCCTTCACGACAAAGAGGTCGTAATGTGTTCATTGCCTTCCTAAATGGGTGTTCTTCAGTTTGGTCAGTAACAAGCTAGAGTTTCCCTTGGGTTGGCAGGTACACTTGGCTACTTCAAGAATGCTTTGAGGGTATCCCTAAGTTAATTAAACTATACGCTGTCCTTTATAGTAAGCCTTCCATGTACCTTTAACTGGCTTAATGATCCTACCAGGGATGAGAAATTGCTGCCATTTGGCAGAATGCCAATTTGGAATCAGGGAATTCCGCCACTAAATTATTTTCCAATCTCCACTGCTACAGAGATGTATTGAAATATATTAAACTTTAAACCTTTAAGGAGAACAAAATTTGAGTCTGGGCTTAAGAAATGGGAAGATGAGGCAGAGCCTTAGTCATTCAAGACCTCTGTTTAGGTTTGCAGACCCATCAAGGACAACGCACAATTATCCAATCAATTGTAGCTGAAATTGACATGGTCACTTGGTTGATTGGTTGTGTCTAATCAGCTGGTTCAATTCAATTTGAAACAGGAGCTGTTATAGCAGAGTAGTCAGTGCATATGGAGAAAGACCAAGATGCAACTGGTTCAGCCCAGCCCTTTGGGATGTAGTGTAGAGGAAGGGCTGGATTTAGTAGAAGGGGAAAGTCTTTGAATTTAGAAGCAACTCTACATAGAGGAGCATTTTAGGGACTCCCCATTGACTTTTCACTGGGGTAGTGCACTAGAAATTGAGCCCCACTATTCTTGGAGCCACCACAACTGTTAAAATTTACTGAAATTGCCAAAAAATATCAAATTGCCTCTGACTGACTTCTATCCAGGGTTAAAGCAAACTGTACTAAGTTTTTTTCAGCAACAATGAAAATATCTATTTATGCACACACAGTCACACAGAGAAAAAGCAAGACAATAAAGGAAATATTATGAGAGGACGGAAAAGCAATAGTCCAAATCAGAAAACTAGATTTTACAATCCTTCCAATTCTTTGATAATGTCTCATATTTTCTGTGTAGCGATGATCATTTTGAAGTTCACTTGTTGCTTAGTTGGAGCCGGATCTTCCTTGTTGTCTTTGAGTTGTGGAATAATTTATTTCAGTATGTCCAAATGTAGTTATTCTGCTTTTTCAACAGAAAATTAGAGAAAGCAACTTTGCAGAGAAAGGAGAGAGAGAAAAATTGATGCAGCTAACTTCTGGAGATTTTCTTGCTTCACTCTTCCCTCACAGAAATGAAACTCCGTCCCTGTATTAAATTGCAGTCTGACTAGTCAGAGGGTTGTTGTTACGCTGACCTCTCATGAACCCACAATAATGGTGCCAACTTGTCTTGATTTAACGTCCTCAAAAATTAATATTGTCTCATATGCATCACTCAGCTGCACTTGCTTTTTCAAGCCAGAAACTCCTTGTAAACATAGACCCAAAAAAGATAGGAGCTGGAGCAGGCCGTTGGATCCCTTGTGTCTGCTCCACCATTCAATATGATTATGCCTGATCAGTAAGCGCAGTGCATTAATCCCACCCTCTCCCATCTCTTGATCCATTTAGCCACAAGCGCTATATTTGCCTCCTCCTTGAAAACACATAATGTTTTGCCTCAACCACTTTCTGGGGTAGTGAATTCCACAGGCTCACCACTCACCCTTCCCAACCATTACGCCCCAAAAGGCTGGGCTGAACCAGTTGCATCTTGGTCTTTCTCCAGCCCAGTCCCTCTCCATGTGCACTGACTACTCTGCTACAACAGCTCCTGTTTCAGATTGAATTGAACCAGCTGATTTGACGCAACCAAGTGACCATGTCAGTTTCAGCTGCAACTGATTGGATAATTGTGCGTTGTCCTGATTCTACTACTGTTTTCTAAAAGTTCTGCAAGAAAATCCTTGAAACTAGACTCTAGCACCTTCCCACTACTGACACCAGACTCATCAGTCTATAATGCCCTGCTTTCTCTCTACCAACTTTTTAAAATAGTCGGGCTATATTAGCTACCATCCAATCTGTAGGAATTGTTTCAGAGTTTAAAGAATCTTGGAAAATGACCGCCAATGTGCATTCTTCCCTTTTAAAATTATGTCCTTTTTCACAGTTTCTGTCTGTAGTCCAGGGAACAAAAAGATACATCCTGGCCTAAAATGGAAGATGACTATCCAAATTGAATTGGCCTGGAAATTATCTGCATTCATTTGAGATTATAAAAAATGTTATAATTATACGATAACTTGTCACAGGCAACAGCAGCAAGTAGAGTGACAGTAGTGGGAAGTTGAGAGCTGTCAATCTTAGAGGAAGGACAACAGGTTCCTGCACAATAAGGTCATAGTCATTCATATGGACAGGGACATAAATTAAAGTAAAGGGCAGGAGGTTTAGAGGGGACTTATGGAAGTTTGTTTTCATCTAGAAGGTGGTGGTTATCTGGTACTCATTGCCTGAAAGGGTGGTAAAGGCAGCAACCATTACAGCATTTAAGAGTATTTAGGTGGTGACTTGAAGTGCCATTGTAAACAAGGCTGTGGGCCAAAGGCTGGTAAAATAGGACTAAAGTAGATAGGTGATTGATGACTGGAACGTACGTGTTGGGCCAAAAGGCTTTTTCTATTCTGTAGAACTATCCCAAGTCACTTTTCCGACTGTGATCTATTTAGTCAGAGAGAGAGAGCTATACAGCACAGAAACAGACCCTTCGGTCCAACATGTCCATGCCAACCAGATATCCTAAATTCTGAAGAAGAGTCCCGACCTGAAACATTAACTTTCCTGCTCCTCTGATGCTGCCTGGCCTGCTGTGTTCCTCCAGCTCCACACTGTGTTATCTCTGACTCCAGCGTCTGCAGTTCTTACTATCTCCTAAATTAATCTCGTCCCACTTGCCAGCATTTGGCCCATATCCCTCTAAACCCTTCCTATTCATATACCCATCCAGATGCCTTTTAAATGTTGCAATTGTACCATTAACAACACTTTCACCAGTAGTCCGCTGAGGTTCTTATCAATTTTCATTATCAAGCACATCGTAATGGCCTATCATATGCAGCATCTCTTCGTAGACCCAGACAGTTTAGCGGTCAGTTTCGCTGGCATCAAAAACTTGGCATGTAAATGAGCTTTTACTCTGTCACTTCATGGTGCATACCTTCAGTAGACTAGCATAATTACATTATTATCCTCAGTAACCTTTAGTTTAATGTAACTGAGAAACCTCCTTGAGTGATTTGAGTCCATAAGGGTTAATTCCTTAATGTGCATGTGGATGCGGCACTCATATGGACTCAGAATTACAACCTTATTGCTCATTCAGAGAACCAATGCAGGCACAATGGGCTGAATGGCCTTCTTCAACACTGCAACAATTCCCTGTTACTCCAGTTCTTCAAACTGTGCTCCTGCAAGTGCAGCTTCCTAATGGGAGGAGTTGGGACAGTGCTTTGGTGAAAATGTGTAATGGAAGGGATCAATTCTAGAAGTAGTTAGTAGTTAGGTGATACAAGTTTGGGTTTCAAAATCCTTTGAATTGTACATGAAAAGGAAGGCCGAAAAAGGTGAGGAATTTCACAATTTTGTGATTGCGAAAAAGACTGAGTTGTGCTCAGAGATATAATCCCTGTGGGGAATCTAGAGCTAGGGGGCACAGTTTAAAAATAAGGGGTGTCCCATGTAAGACACAGATGAGGAGCAATTGTCTTTCTGTTAGATTGTTGTTCAACTTTAGAATGCTCTTCTTGCAAAGTGCGGTGGAAGCTGGATCATTGAAAATGTTCAAGGCTAAGTTTAACAAATATTTCATCAAATCAAGAGCTATGTGGGGCATGCAGGAAGGTGGACTTAAGGTGACAGTGTGATTAGCCATGATTTTGTTGAAAGGTAGAGCTGGCTCGAGGGGATGAATTGTCTATTGCTCCTTCTATTTCTTATGATCTTAATGATAATTGTGGTACGTTATCATCAATGAATCCCACCACTACCACTTGTGCTGCCAGCCAATTGTTTTGGCTGGCAGTTTTGCTGAAGCTGGGTAGGGATGAGCAGTTTTTAAGTTGAAAGCAACAGAGTGGAATGTAAGGGGCGGCGTGGTGGCTCGGTGGTTAGCACTGCTGCCTCAAAGCACCAGGGACCCAGGTTCAATTCCAGCCTCGGGTGACTGTCTGTGTGGAGTTTGCACATTCTTCCTGTCTCTGCATGGGTTTCCTCCCACAGTCCAAAGATGTGCAGGCTAGGTGAATTGGCCATGCTAAATTGCCCATAGGGATGTGTTGACTAGATGGGTTATAGGGGGATGAGTCTGGGTGGGATGCTCTGAGGTTTGGTGTGGACTTGTTGGGCCAAAGGGCCTGTTTCCACACTGTAGGAATTCAATAAAATGAGTAAACTGTGAAGTTTTGATTTCATTCATTCTTTTCATTCCTTCTTTCCACAGGTTTTAAGATACTTTGACTATGTATTTACTGGAGTCTTTACCTTTGAAATGGTTATTAAGGTATGTACGAACTACCCATGCAGAGTGGGACAACCCAAGGTTCTTTGCAGTTAACTGATCTTAGCTAGCCTGACAGTTAAAATGCAACAATTGGCTTCATCAACTGAATAGGAGTGGGTTAAAACTGCCAAGGATACAACCACCAATTCCTGGTGAGAGGTCTTTAAGGTTATAAAAGGTTCTCGATAACATAAGCATAGAAAATATTTTCCACTTGTGCGAAATCCAAGACTAAAGATCATCCATAGACATGAGGAGCACGTTTTTGGCATGTGTTTGGAATCTGGAAGGCACAAACTGACACAAGTGGAGGCATGTTCAAACAAGACATTTAAGAGTGAACTAAATTATTATCTGAAAAAGAAGAATGTGCAAAGGTACAGCAGATTGGCTTGATTGGAGACCAAGAGCAACATGATGGGTTGAATTCTCTCCTTTAATATTGGAATCATTCTGTATAAGACAATCATTAATAAATCCAATAGGGAATTCAGAAGTAGTCAGAATGTGATACTTGTTGCCATATGGACTTGTTGAGACAGATAGCATAGATGCATTTAAATGGAATCTAGGCAAGAGAGGGAAATGCAAACACACGTGCATGTTGATAAGATGAGATGATTCTATAGAAGGTGGCTTATGTTTATGCTGTAGATTCTATATAATTTTTTAGAGATTGAGTCTGCTAAGTGTGCTAATGCCAGAAGGGTAGTATTGAGATTGCTTCTGATGCAACTGCCAGCAATCTATTTCAGGTGAAAAAAATCACTTGGCTGGTTATAGAAGCACAGCCGGCACTTGGAAATGTACTCCAATGAGAATCTAGTTTCTCCAAGAGGGATAAGAAATAAAATTTCAGGGGTAAAAAGCAGTCTTCAAAAACTGAATTGCACCTCTGCTACATCTTAATGTGTAATAATACGCCTGATCTTACTTTTCATTGTTATGTTCTGCTAAAGTTTTTTAAGAAATTCTCCGACATGGGAGACCCACCAATAGTGGCAGCACAGTGTTATACATTTGAGGGTGAGTTGTCGTGGGATTCCTCAACGTTGATTTTAGATTTGTGAAGTCTCCTGACATTAGGTCAAATATACATGAAGAAAACCTCCTACTGATTTGCACTTGTTGTACCCCCCAAAGCTAATACTGTCTATATTGAACACTAATTGGAAGAAGCGCTGATGTGTGGCTGGGGTGCCAAAGGGGAGAGATTTCAAACAGATCTAAAACTCAAAACTAGTTATCCATAATGACATATGGGCCATCAGGAGGAGCAAATTATAGTCAACACAATCTATAACCTCATGGTTCAGTGTATCCACTACACTACCATTACCACCAGATTGGGAAATCAAACTTAGCTCAATGAAGGATGCAAGAGGGCAAGCCAGGAGTAGCACCAGGTTTACTTAAAAATGAAGTGTTGCTCTGGTGAAACTACAGTACGGCCCTATGTACATGCCAAACAGCAGCTGCAGCATGCAAAAGAGTTAAGCAATCCATCAAATCAGACCTAAATTCTGCAGTCCTTTCGCATACAGCCATTAATGATGCCAAACTTTTAAATTACTAACAGAAAGAGGAGACTCTACAAATATCCCCATTTTCAGATGCTGCCAGATCTGCTGAGTTTCTCCAACGTTTTATGTATTGATGTCAATTGGAATTAGAAATCAGAATCCACAGGTTGGATTTGTACTCATCTCAGGAAGTTGGGTCTGGTCATTGGAGGTCAGTCATCTCAGTCCAAGATTATCCCTGCAGGCATTTTTAACAGAGTGACCTAGACCCAACCATCTTCAGCTGTTCAGACTTTTCTTCCATCAGGATGTTCATATGTTCGCTGATGATTGTGCACTGTTCAGCATCATTTGCAACTCCTCAGATATTGAAATGCAGTCCACGTTCACATGCAACAAGACCTGGAAACCATCCAGTCTTGGGTTGATAATTGGCAAGTAATATTTTCACCACACGGGTGTTAGGCAATGACCATCTCCAAAAAGAGTCCAAACATCACTTAAAGCACAAGCTAGAGATGTGATGGGATTCTCTCCAGTTGCTTGGATGAGTGCAGCTATAATAAAACTCGAGGCTCAACATTGTTGAACTCTCTTGATTGGTATTCCATGCAGCATCTTCAGCATTCACTCCTATTACCACCTACAGGCAATGGCCATAGTGTGTGCCATCTACAGATGCACTGCGAGGATTCACCAAAGCTCCCAAACACATGACCTCTATTACCTAGGTCAAGGACAGCAAATACATGGGAATACCACCACCTGCAAGTTTCCCCCCAGGCCACACAGCTTCCTGATTTGGAACTGTATCACCATTCTTTCACTGCTATTGCGTCAAAATCCTGGAACTCCCTAGCAGCAGCATGGTGTCCCTCCACCCCATGGACTACAGTTAGTTCAAGAAAGCAGCTTTCCATCCCCTTCTCTGAAATAACAACACAGAGCTGATATCCCATCACCAAGTCACCCTTTATTTACACGTGCATAGTACATGACATTGACACAGCTCCCTCAGAGTGAACAGAATCTTTGACACTCCTGTCTGTATCTGTCAGCCAGGGCTCCTTAATTGGACCAGATTAACAGCCCCAATCAAGGAATTCACATTCTACAATGTCCACCTGGCTAAGCTGGTTACAATCACTACATTCTCCAGGGTAATTAAGCACAGGCCTGGCCAGCAGCACCACCTCCCATGAATGAATAAAAAAAAATACCCAAAGAAAGTCTTCCCAAGAGTTCATAGAATCATAGAATCCCTACAGTATGGAAGCAGGCCATTCGGCCCATTGAGTCCACACCAACCCTCCAAAGTTCATCCCATGCAGACCCACCTGCTACCCTATCCCTGCATTTCCACCCTAGACACTACGGGCAATTTAGCATAATCAATCCCCACCTAAACTGCACATTTTTGGACTGTGGGAGGAAACCGGAGCACCCAGAAGAAACCCACGCAGACACAGCAAGAATGTGCAAACTCCACACAGACAGTCACCCGAGGCTGGAATCGAACCCGTCTCTGATGCTGTGAGGCGGCAGTGCTGACCACTGAGCCACCATGCCCCTCCAAAACATCCATATCTACTCAAAGAGCTAAATGTTATCTTCAACTTCCTAAAACATGTTTTTTCTATTCTTGAACAGAATAAAGAGGTGGGTGAATTAATCTTACCCCCTGCTATCTAATTGGCTGCTTTTCGTTGTTCAAATTGCGATAAGTCAAATGTTTGAAATGTGAACCAAAACTGATTCAATCAGAAAATGTGAGTATCTGATCCCCCCCCACAACAGGGAACAAATTACTTAACAATATATTAGTAAATCAATTAGATTTAAACAACAAAATCATACTTTTATTGACCACTTTCTGGTGCTAGACCACACTCTAACAGATTTATTAAGTTAAATTTTAGAATTCTAGTCTACCTGTTATGAAAATGTGTCATAGACTAGGTCGAAACAAGCTGGCTATCGGGTTTAAAAGAATCCGGAAAGTAGGACATAAATATAATATTAAACGTTAAGAGATTTATTTTAAATTTGAGGTTATAAGGCAATGGAGTTTATTATCATTATTAATTATTAAGGCAAAGGCCTTGTTAACATTTAAGATTATTGCTCATGTGGATCACAAACACCAACTTAAATTGCTTGGGAGCCAAATGACTGTTTCCATGTTGTAGCTTCTCTGCAATTCAGTGTAAAGATTGATCAAGTGACCATTGGTCACCTTAGCTGGAACAGCAGTAAGAGGCTACAATTGGCTTCAGAATGCAGGGCTAAGAAAATCAGCAAAGTGTCTACTTCCCTATGCTGTCAGTCATGAAAGGTGTGAAAAGTTTACATATCTACGCATGAATGTTGGTTGATGAGAAGTCTGGGTTTAGTTGCAGTGAATTTCAAAATAGAGCAGTTGTCACTCACTGTCACAACATAAGCTTGGAGAATGAGTCAGGTAATGGAGGGCAGTAATCACCATCCTAACATGTCTCAGCACCTTTGAGAGTGAAGTAAGGCAGAGTAAAGTATGAATTTGCTGGAATGTATTTATTTATTATGTTTTTTCTGTTTACAGATGATTGACCTTGGTTTGGTCCTGCATCAAGGGGCATACTTCAGGGACCTATGGAATATTCTGGATTTCATCGTAGTCAGTGGTGCACTCGTGGCTTTTGCCTTCACGTAAGTTTCATCCTGATTTCACGTGCCTGCTTGGAAGGTCCTGCTGCCTGAGATCTTTGTATGCAACCAGTTCATTTTTTCTCAGTTTTTTGAAGAGAGTAATGGTACATACACTCTGCTTGTATCTCTATGCTTGCAGAGAGAGGATGTGGAATGCATGTTGTCTATACATAGCAACTGTTCTCAAATTTTAAGTTTTCATAAGTGTTCAGAATTATATTAGGAATGGGGTGTTCGGACAGGTGTGAGGGACAGTATGGCTCTGACAAGAGCTAAGAAAGCTAGCACAGTGTAAACAGAACCAAGACAATAGAAATACTGTTAATGACATTAGTGGATAAAAGTGCATCAAATTACCATAATTTGACAGGAGTGTTAGCCCATCGAAAACAGAGGGATTAATACTTTCATTAAAATATTAAGCAGAAGATTGTTGTATAAATACGCTGAACCTTCTTTTGTCAAAATAATTTCTGTTCTAATAGCACTACTGCAAACCTGATATCTCAGTCTGCAGGTGCACTGATCTATTCAGACAAGGAAAAACCTCAGGTTCTGTCACTAATCCATGCGAAGTTGATTGATCTCGTTAAGGGCTATGGTACATATACTATTGTTTACTTTGACATTTCTTGGATAGGGAGGCTTGTATCTCAGTTCAAAATGATTGTTCAAATAACCTGTGTTTGGTTGCTAGGCTCAGCTGTTTTGCCCAGTTGTAGCTATCCTGCTGTCAGTCACTGTACAGGCTAAGGAGGAAAACTAAGCACTTGTGTGTGAAATACCAAAGGCTATCTATTGCCCACAAAACTGTAACCCACTTTGTGACAACACCTTCGGTGGAGATCATATAAAGTTGAAAGGGAAACAAAACATAACGGTAAACAATTGAATCAAACATTAATCAAATATGTTTAGAAATGGAGTATGAGTTTCAAACGGTTCATTTAAGTCTTGGAACAAGAACTTAAATCACTCTCTTCTTGTCTTGACTTGGACAATACATATGACCTAGTGTATTTAACATTCCGGGTACCCCTCCTGTCATTTTCTTCTTATTCCCAATGTTCATAGATTGTTGCATGTTGAAAAAGGCAGATTAAAAAAAGAAAAAAATACATGCACTTGTCAAAACGCTAAAAATTGTGAAAATCACTAAGTAACAAATACAATTTAAAACTTTTTCCTGAAATACTTTCTGAGAAGATCAACTGCAGAAATATTTCAATATTGTTTGGAGCTTTATATAATCTGTCCATTTGAACCAATCAAAATGCATTCTTTCAAAATATCTGTGTCAAATTTCTCTAAATATTTCCTTTGGTGCAGTCAGCTTTCCCATCATCCTTTGTTAATTCCATGCTCAATTTTCCAATTTTTGAATAATTTAACATCTTTCCATACTTTTTGTTCCAATCATTCCCTACCTATTACAGCTATTTAACCATTTCTCACCTCCAGCAACAGAAATAAAAGCTCAAATATATCATTCTGTGATGGTCCCATTCTGACTGATTAGGGACATAAGGAACAGGGCAAAAATATGATTTGTATGCATGACCAACATGTATATAACTCAGTGCATAATCTTATGTTATATTGGTACCTTCACTTAGTTTTTGACTATATTTGCTAAAGGAATTAGGGAGCATAGATTGTTGGAAAATATTGTTTTGGTGGAACTTGGCAAATGGAACATAATGTGAGATTATGCACTTTGTCAGGAAGATTAGAGGAGGTGAATATTGTTTAAATAGAAAAGACAGCGGAAAACTACAGAACAGAGGGATTGGGAGTCCTCTTTCATGCACCACAAAAAGCTAGCGTTCAAGTTCATTGGATAATAGGGGAAACAAATGGAATGTTGGCCTTTAGTTCAAAGGGAATGCAGTATAAAAGTAGGGAGGCTTTGCTAAGACTATACAAGACATGAGTCAGACCGCATATAGAATACTGTGAACAGTTTTTGCCCCCTTATCCAGGGAAAGATGTACTGCCCAGTCCAGAGAAAGTTCACTAGGCTGATACTAGGTATGGTGGGATTGTTTTATGAAGAGACATTGAGAAGCTTGGGCTTGTATTCATTGGAATTAGAAGAATAAAATGTGATCTCATTGAAATATACAAGATTCTTAGGAGACTTGGTAGGGTAGATGTGGAGAGGTTGTTTCCCTTTGTGGGAGAAACTCAGGCCAGAGGACATAATCTCGGAATAAGAGGTCACATTTTTAGACTGAGATGAGAGGGAATCTCTTCTGTCAGAAGGTAGTCAATCCCTGTCAAAGTTGGGTCATTAAATGTACTCATGCCATAGATATATTTTTAATCGGTAAGGGAATCAAAAGTTATAGAGAGAAGGCAGGAAAGTGGGAGTTGACGGTTATCAAATCAACCATCATCTCATTGAATAGCAGACCAGACTTGATGGGTGGAATGGCCCACTTCTGCTCTTATGATTTATTGTAGTTAAATCAGTGGAAAACAAATTTATAAGGGTATTGTGAAGCTTATTATTGTGCTGGCCAAGGCTTATGGAGTGCTGTATGTATCTCTCATTTTTACACTTCAAAAGTAATGTGCCGACATGGGAGGAAATAAGAAGTAAAGAAGGTATCCTCATTGTAAAGAGGATGAACTTTGAGGAGAATCTAGAGCAGTTTAAGCTCTATAATTCAGAGAAAACATAGATTAAAGGTATTCCCTGTCTCTGTTTATATTAGATATTAAGTTATGTAGGTAAGGTGAACACTGATTATGTTAAAGAAGCCAATATTTAAAGGATCAATATTTAAGTTAATGAAAATAAATTTAGAATCATTCTTTGAAAATATACCTTTAGTCAGGGGTTAATATTTATAAATTAATATTTAGAATAATCTGAGTGGGAGGGCAGTAATAACAGAGGCACTGGGGAAGTTCTATTCACAGTTAAATGTGGGACTGTGTGAATTAGATTGTTAAGCTCTCTTAGCTGAATGCCCTTTTCACATCCATGAATGTTATACTCTAATAAGCTTATTTTTGCTGGCATAACAATTGTGTGTTTCATCATAGTGAAGTAGTGTACAACTGCTTAAGGAGGGATCAAAGGATTCCTAAGGAATGCATGTCTTTTTTGACACCTTAAGCATAAGTGGGACTACATGGTTTCAGATTCAGAATTTCAAAATAATTCTTTATTTGTAGTTTCCCTTCCCTCTCATAAACCATCCAGATTGAACCAGTTGGATATCTGCGAAACACTTGGCATTTGTATTTTTAGTGGAAGAAAACTATGATATTGCATTGCACAGAAGGTGGATGAGATTATCTGATTGGCATTAGCATCCAAAGGAAATCCAAGAAAGCAAAAATATGGTACTGCCTATTTTCCTAAAATTGTACATCTGAATCTGTTGGACAGAAGTTGCAGTGATGGATTGCTTACTAATGAGGTCATTGTCTACTGCGTTTTCCTCACTAATTCCTCACTGCATTCTCCTTCACTAATGTCTAATGTGAGCGATGGCTGAGACGAATTCCTGCACCAGTGCATGCCCTGTCATATACATGCTTCATATAAGTTGTACCATTTTGCATTATGTTATCTGTGTGTAATGCTGCACATTATAAAGTATAACTGGACAATTATACTGAGTCATCAAAGCAATATCTTTTATTTTGACTTCTGCACCAATGTTTGAAAGAGAAAAATAAACTTTGACTGCTGCCTTTTATAAATGTAATGCAATCAGCACATGAGAGACAAAGGATAATTTAACAGTTTGGTTTGGATTAATCATCTGATCTAGCAAAATCAGAAACTCTTAACAAACTAACAAAAATGAGGTAGCACCTCTGAAAAAGGGAAAAGAAAAAACGCAGTGGGGTTGGTGGAAAATAGCTTTCTCCAGCTGGAATGTGCCACTTCTGATCTAGAGGTCAATCTGAAGTATTAATTGGCCTGTGCTCCTTCCTCGGTGTACTTTCAATGTTTGTACTTTTATTTCCTATTTTCAGTGTTTGTGGTTTCATATCACTTCTCTTCCCTTTGTTTTTACTGGGGCTGGATGACTAAGAATTTAAAACCTGGTTTTGAAGTCTTGTGGTTGTCCTGTCCTATCTGCTGTGAATAGTGTTGTTCCTCCACAGTTTTGGTCTCAAGACTTTGTTCACAAGTCTTTGCATGAAATATTTCGAGTAATCAGCATTTTGACATTTATAACATGGGCAGAGGTACTTAATGTGGACTTGTCATAAGTTCATCTGAAAAATAGGAGATTTTTATGAATATCTAATTGGAAATTACTTGGTAACTCTTCACGGATCAATTTACAACAATTGACTAAATCTGGCCCCATAACCTGCCTATTGGGTATATGCTAAGGGATGTAAGATCCTAAAAATAAAATATCAGGAAGTGATTGAGTTTCCATTTATGCATGTGACAGTTTCTGTTTTTCCCTCAATTAAATGGACTTCAAACTCACAGACTGGCAACCCAGAGAAGCAGAAATTCATGACTAAAATTGCTTACTAGATATGTGATGATATCATAGTCATTGATTCCTCAGTGTGAAATGTATGACCTACCAGTGGAAAGTGACTTTTTATCAGTTAGTTGTTGACCATTGAAAAACTGAGTAATGTAAATGATGAGTCTATAATATAATAATTTCAAGGCAATTGTCTACATTTTGAGTTTATATCGAATGAGATAACATAAAAAGAGCCCATTCAACCCATAATTTCTGTGCCAATTCTTTGAAACACTATCTAATTAATTCCATTGTCCATTGTTTCTCCACATATAAATTTCCCCTTTTTAAGTGCAGTTTACCCTTAAAAGTTACTATTGATACTTGCACATTATAAACACTTACAATATGATCCAAGCGCTGTAATTTGGTTTGACTGCCAACTCATTGCTGGATATCCCTTATAGTATAAAAACTATCTGAACCCCTCAATTACTTTTAGTCTATGATGCTCCCTTCCTGGCTTATCCATTGTTGTGTAGCTAAATCATCCAAACCCTTAATTAGATTCTAGACTGTTGTTCATTTTGATATTTGTGTTCTTGATTAGATTTGAGACTAATAGCTACCCTGGAATATTTGTTACATAGCTGACTTTTCAATCCAATCTTAGTGCAGAGTAGTGAAACTGGAATTTAGGTTGCAAATGTTAGAGATCTCTTAAAGGGAAGATCTAGTATTAAGCCTCTTGTTTCGATTCCCAAATTTTCTTTGCTGAACCCAGAGGAAAGATCAAGGCCCATTGTGGAGGACATCGCCAAAGTGAAGAGTATAAGATATAGGCAAGCTTAATCAAAGAGTTTAGGTTTTAATACCATATAAATTGTGCTTTCTATTCATACATGACAACACTTTGAGTGAGACAGTGAGTCGTCAAGCCCATGGCAAATTTCAAATCTCAGTTGATCTATTGAAATGGTCCAGAGCAGTAGTCATTCAAATGTAATGGATTCCTTTGGCTTGAGGGAAAGCAAATCAATGTCAGACAATCCATTTGTGGACTGGAAAAGAACAGAACTAGGATTCTGAGAATGTGTTGTTTAGCCATTCTCTCATTTGTGTATAATTTAGAGCGTGATCAGATTAGGAAAAGAAAACTGAAGAAATAAGATAAAATTCAAAATGTATTAACTAATGAAATAGTGTGCATGAATGTAAATGTGATTCATTCCAAGTAATAATTATTCAGACAAATTTAAACTAGAGACGTGAATGTTTCAAAACTCTTTTGGAAAATTAAGACTTAAAAAAATTATGAACATTAGAAATTTTATAGTCCCTGTTACTTTACATCAGAGCTCATGTGTTGCATGCTGATATGGTAGAACTTTTGCATTTATGTTCATGTCTGGGACAAGTGATTTGCTATTGTTGAAATACACATGGAAACATCTGCTTTCACTATTCTTGAGATTTTTTAATGCACAATATAGCCCTTGTACAACAAAAAACAGCACGTGTGTAGAATCCATGTGATTCATTGGCCCATACCAAATCACTTGTCCTGATCATGTCCAAAGATTAGGATGGAATCACCTTCCCTCCCTGTTGCTATGGAAGAAGGTGATCCCATGATGCACGTTTATTGGATAATTGAGATAGATCCGTTTTGAATATTTTGTAAATCGATGGCTGAGAAAATAGCACATAAGGTCTGCCTGTCAAAGGATGTAGATGCATGTTGCATGTTGGTGCACATCACATTGGGTTTTGCTGCTTGAAGCTGTCTTCTTGAGATTTCAAAACAGTGTCACTAAAATGTGACGTTTTTGTGTCTTATCTAATGTCCATAACAAGAGATCCAAAATATGTTAAATTGCCACTAAACATGTCTACAGTTTATTTGAGGTCATTAAAGTGATGAAATGGAGATACCAAAAATGGTAACTTATCAATGCTAAAAAAAAGACTATTTGTGGACAAATGCACAGAGTGGAACATCTGGTCACATCCAGTGTTTAAACCTTCATTACTGAAATATTTTAATTGTCATCTCTTGCCTGTATTTTTTTCCAAATTTTCTCCCTTTCTCACATGAAGCTGCTGACTGTTGCTTGGGTATCTCACCCAAGTTGCTGGTCTTCATGTGTGAACTTGGACTGTGGGTGTCAGCATGGTCACAGACAGTGGCCAGAAACAAGCACCCAAGCCCTTATTTTTCTTTGTTTTCACTATTTTAAGGAGACTAAGTGCACTTATCAGCAGGCTAGCTGAGATCAGCTATTTCAATACAGAGCAATACATTAAAATCTTCTTGTTCTGTGCAACTCCATATCAAGGGTATGGTGCATCTAACAGTAGAACCACCAGACGGCCTTTCTTTTTTTTTGCATTTCTCTTCCCTTGTCTGCCTTCTATATCCACAATCAGATTTCTATGGGACCTTTTCACCAGCCATCAAGGCCTGTGTTGGGGAAAGAAGGGTCTTTTAAAAGGGGGGATTCTTTAATACTTAAATACACTTAGATAACTGAGAAGCATAACCAACAATGCCAATAGGAGAGCCATGTGAATCTCCCCACCATCTCATCTGAACAACAATGTAAGGACTTCTTACATCCAGGTAAGAATAAGAGTTTATAGACAGCAGTCCAGATCTACCTCAAATGGTACACAAGTTTAAATGGACATTGGAATGTGCTATAAAGTTTCAATTCTGAATAGATATTTATTCAGGTTTATTTTCCATCTGTAAAATTCACTGTGATGATTACCTTGAGCTTTAGATGCCAGCTTCATGTGAGTACAGCTACACATCACCCAACACTGCATAGAGAAAACCCAAAACAACTATTTTTCTGAATTTCGATACCATGCTTATGCTTAGAGGAAGGAAAACAGCTGAGAGCTACAAGCAACATAACTTTACACTGAATTCAGTTGAATCCTAATTAGTACAAATGCACAATGCACAAGTTGTAAATTCACAATTATGCTACGTATAATTGGGTTCTAACTGGATATTTTTACTTAGACGTATGACGATAATGGTTAGTGAGACTAAACTGTTTGATCCTGATCAGGTTACAGTTTTCCTGAAATGCTGTTTTTTTAAAATACTCAACTGGCTGAGATTTTTGATGAACTCATAGGATGGACATTTCCCCTACCCGGATGTGGTGTGAGTAATGGTCAGAAAGGTGGAAAATTGCGATAAGAATAAAAAGTATCAGATTGTGACTCAGAATAACATTTTCCCAAATTTCCCCTCAAGGTTTAAATGGCAACTTCAGAATCTCAGCCATTGTGTAGTAAACCATCTTATTTTCATACATTTGCATCTCATTAAAACCCCAAAGTTCCCTATTTACATATCAGTTCTGATTCTCCTCACTTCCTCCAAGAAACGAGACTTGCAAATTCCTGACAAGTAAATCAAAGCAGGTACCTGGCAGCTGCAGCTCAATGAATGCTTGTCCCAGTCATATGCAACTGATACTTCAGGTGGTCCTGCAGACTCTATGGACACCGTCCTCCTCAACTCTTCAAACACGCAAGCAGGCATCAACAAACTATGAGCCTCACAACATCATCATGGTAGTTCTCAACAAACTTAAACACTACATCGGCCCTTCAACACTTTACTTGGAGCTCAGGGACAATTGTGACATTCATGCTTCTGCTAGATTGCTTTATATGAAGGCATAGACATCCATCACACAAACCTACAAAATCAAGCTTTTGTGCTGAGGAGCTTGATCCATCACTGATCAAAAAGACCTCTTGCTGTTCACCATGCAAGATTCTTGTCTCATCATTCAAAATATGAATACAGAATCAGAGTTTTCTCAACGTCGAGAATGTACTTTCTTCTGATCTTGCCATAATTTCCCAACTGACTCACCATTGCCCACATGATTAGGGGGCTGGGAAACTTCTGCCCACACCTTCAGAAAAATTTGCAAACTCTACATTACAGCAGCCCAAAAGCAATGTTAAGATGGAATGATTGTGGCGATTATTGCTAAAGTTGAGTTGTAAGCTGTCACAAAGAGGCTAGCATTCCTTAACTGTCAGCCTTTATCTTGATGGACCTCACATTTATTCTTTGCTTAATAAAAGAATGACTTTTATGATTCTGAAAAAATGGGGTTTTTTCAATATAGCGTTGTTTGCCTTCAAGGAATGGGGGACACAAAAGCCTGGAGCAGTTTCAATAAAATTACTTAGAATCTACAGTCTACAAACATTTGGCCCAGTGTTGAGCATTTACACTCCTCACAAGCCTCTTACACTTACTTTCATTTCACCCTAGTGACATATCCTTCTATTCTGCATTATGACTTATACAATTTCCCCTTAAATGTTGTTTTTCTCAACTGCTGCAGTAGCAAGTTTAACATTATCCCCACTCTCTGGATTAAGATGTTTCTCCCAAATTCCCTATTCGATTTATTGGTGACTATTTATGGCTTCTAGTTTTAATCTCCTCTGCAAGTGGAAACATCTTCTACATTTAGCCTACCAAGCCCTGTCATTTTATAACAACCTCTGTTGATTAACTCCACAGCCTTCACTTTTCCAGAGAAATGAGGCTCAGTCTATCTAACGTTTCCAATTGCTATATTATCCCAGTTCTACTGTCATCCTTGTGTATCTTTCTTTGAATTGTTACCATTTTGTGTGGTGTCCAATGATTATGCCCAGTCCTCAATAAACAGTTTAATCATTTGTGAACTTCCCTCATACTACAGAGTCCGCTGCATTAAGAATGAACATACTTATTATGTAAGTATGTTAGTTAACTTTAAGATTCTTACTTTATCTGGTCGTGTACACTATTGTAGATATTCTGCTTGTGGGTGACAACATGTACAATGCTGGCTCTCTGCTGCTGGCTTTGAACACGAAGCTTGGTAAAGCATAAATATGTAGAACAACCAGATTTTTCTTGCTGGCAGAATGTTTCCCTTGCTGTCTGAAATGTAACTAGCTGTCTGAAATGTAACTAGCTGAATTTCTGTGCTGAGAAGAAATTGTAGACTAGGGACTTCTGAAATAGTTAGTGGCAAATTGGGATTCCTTTCGGTTGTCAGATACTGGAGTCTTACCATTATAAAATTTGCATAAAAATCAAATATGGGTTGAAGTGTGCTTTTGCGTTTAAACTATTCATGTATCAGTCTAAGACCCAATGGGTAAAAGCTCCATGTTAGTACAGACTAAATGCAACAGGATATGATGGCATATTCACCACCTAGGTTCACGCGCAAATTGATCAAGGAGAAGAAAGTATCTGAGTGCCTCTGGGTTTCTAATGCAATGAGAGTTGAACCTCGTCATAATTATTTAAACTTTGTTAATTTTAGCTTTTGTAAAATCATTTCGATTATTACATGGTTGAATTTTAATATTATTCATTTTATAGGAATTGCTCCTCTTCATTTGTTTTTGATACTATTTTAAGAAGCTCTGAACGTGGAGATAATATTGAAACGTTATGGGCCCATATCATCTCTGTATTATTTTCAACTGTGAGTCACAAAATAAATAGTACATTAATCACCAGTCACATATGGTAAGAAATCCCACTTCTGTTATTTTTAGTGTATCATCATTATATTACCACCAGCACATGATCCCTGAATTGAAATTAATAGAGGATTAGTGGAAGAGATATTCTAACGTTGCCCTAGAGCTTGCTGATGGCTATACTGATATAACTAAACTTAGTGCCCCTGAGATAGATAAATCAGCCAGAGTTCTTTTCCCATGTCGATATCTGTTAAAAGGTGAGTTGGCGTTAGTTATGACAAAATCTTTCTCAAGGCTAACCTCTCCTCCTATGAATTGTCCAATCCCTCACATGATCACAAGAGTAAAATGACAATGAAATGGCACCATTCATAAAATGATACTCATGCATGAGTCAACATCATTAGGAGAAGTGCAGGGGAGAACAAAAATAATAACAAATGACAATGCCAAATAAGTGAATGCTAATAGAGAAATAGCCAACATTGTCCATTTGCAGTACTTGCCAGCTCTCACCAGCTTGCGTTCCCTGGCATTAGAAGGCAGTGCATGTTAGAAGCAGAAGACGTAAATCACTGACACATGGTTACCATTGTAAATTGAATCTGGGCACCATTGATAGCTCAATGAAGTTTTTAAATCATTGGCTACATATCAGTTGTAGCATTGTTTTAGCACAGTAATTTATTTCTAGTATGCATAGTGTGAATCCTGTGATCCATTTGCTCCCTAAGGTAGTGCTATCTTTGGAGCTGTGATTGGCTTCGACCCCCAACCCACAGATGACATTGGGTACATTAATTTTCCTATGCAGACTTTTGAAGAAATATTGATAGAGGGGGTCAGCCAGGTCAGAGCAAGGAGTGTAACAACTCTGCATTTGTGAGCATGGTGGTAGCATTATGTGGCTCGTTTTTTTTTTAAATCACTTTTACCTTTCTCAACAGGAAGCCACCATTACTGGAGTTGGGGTCAGATCAGGAGTCCTCTGAAATGTAAATCTCCCAATGCAGCTGGTGCTGGGATTTATTGAAGATGTTTATTGTGTGCCAGATTGTTCATTAATATTTAACTAATATTCAGAGGACCTTACATTTTTCAATTTTACAATTTCTCCCTCCATATTTATATTTTTCATTTACTCCCTATTCTGTATATCTTCATGTTACATTATTCCTGCTGACTAGTAATTGAAATGGGTTGAGGTCTTGGCCTGATCCCAAGATTTCATTGTGCAAGTATATAACGAACTTCTGGAATCATTAGAGAGCATGGCAGAATGCTGTTCTCCCTGGGTTTGAAGGTGGGGAAGAACTTAGTTTCTGTTTAATGTTTGGACCCAGTCTTCCCAACTCAATAAGAAAGTGGAAAGTCTGCAGCCTAACCTGCCATGTGCTACTACATGCATTTGCTGGGTTCCTTAATAAATGTTGACCTGTGACTTTCCTTAGCCTAATGAGGTTCTACTGGACAAACCAGCAAAATTGTGGGTACAGTTCATTGCCACATTTTTGAGTTAGCTTTTCACCAAGAGTGAGTCAGACTGGTCCTCTTTTGATTGTTATCCTGTAGTCCCTTTTGGAAAGTCCATGGCTGGAGATACGCTACAAGGATTGATTCAACTGTAATGTTGTTCCATGGTCAAAGTTCCTGCTGATTCTCATTACCCACCTTGTTGAAATACCAGAGAGTCATAAGCACCAGTAGAATGTTACTTTAGAAAACAGTGCTTTCAGCAGAGGTGAATGTAAAGAAAAAATAAGATATATGTATGTAAATGGCACCAAGCCCAACCTTCTTTGTCCAATTCCTGTGTATTACAGTAACTGTTCACAGAAGGTTCTGCCTCTATGGCTTCATCAGATTCATTTTTCTACTTGTACTGTCAATTGATGAATATAATTATGGATGTTGTAAGTTGTGTGCACACCATAATTCTCATTATCTTCATTATTTTACTGAATTGTCTCAGGCCTCAACTATCTGTACATTGAACTGCTGAATGTCTGCCTTACTAGAATGTACAGAATTGAGGCTGAGAGGTGTAGAAGGTGTGATATCAAACCAGATTTGGCCTGTTATCAATAGTATTTGACTGCAGAATATAATAGTGACAGGCAATGTAGAAATCATTCAAGCAATCCAATGATAAAATACGAGTAATATTCACATGACGAGCATTCTCTGTCATGAATTGCTTTCTTAGATTCTGGCATGGTAAATACTAAAAGTCTAGTTGGTGCACTAACCCTCCTTTTTCTAAGCAACTTAAAAGATCAATTTTTGGCTATTTACAGAAGATTGATTGTATTCTGGTTTTATCTAATTTTGTTACATTGTACTGTTGTGTTTGATTGTGTGGAAGATGAGCAGTGAGTAATTGCTTAAGAGAATGTCAAGTGACATCAGAGTTACAGTCATGTTTTCCGATGTCATGTTTGGTTCTTTTGCTTAAGGATCTTTCAAGAGATTGGAACCCATCAAGCCAAACTTCAAAAACAACCTTCATCCTGTCCTATCCACCTGTAACCCTATCAGTCCAACTTCTTACACAATATCTGCTAATTTTTCTCTCAAGAAATGCATTCAGTGATTTCCGAAGCATGTTTTTGTACAAAGTTCAGATTGTCAAGGCGAATATTCTTGCTATGTAATGATTTTATACCCCCTCCTTTTTCAGTATCCACCCATCACTCCCTATCATGTACCTACTTTATGCAATATGTTCTTATGTACAAGACTACGTAAACCATATTTTCACTCAATTTTCTTTTAGTATGCTAATTGTCTGCTCTTTTCTGAAGGCACTGACTTGTGCTGGCTCATCTGATTAGCACTGGGGTGAAGAGACTGTTCTTTGTATGTGAGAATAGAGAGTGAGTGTCGACTACAGAAATATCACAGATGATCCTGATCCTTCCTTAATCGAATGTTCACAACTTGTGGCATATTTTCCAGTAGAAGGACAGCAATCTAGAATTTGATAACTATCTAAATTCTCCTCACCAGCATCTCTTCCCATCAGCCACGTGACACTGAAGCCAACTATTCATGCTCTGTGATGCCCTTGTTTGATTGGCTAACCATACAGATGGTGTTAGAACAGTGAGCCTCTCTTATGACTGTATATGTCAATGTTCAGCTGGGAATTTATTTATCCCTATAAATATTAGGATGTATTTGAGAACAAGGTGGCATTATATAAAGGTGAATCTCAGCAAGTACTCCCATTTGTACATTTTATACCCAATGTCTTCAAATAGAAATTGCATGTAAGGTATTGAGGAAAACAAGATTGGATTCAATTGTCTAGTCAACACTTATCATCTGGGTTTACACAAGAAGAATAGTTATATTATGACACACCTCAGAAGCACGTGGGACTAGACCTTGGGAGTTACTGGACTAGGTAGCAGAAGACAACTAGCCTATGGCACTATTGCCCAGCGATCAGTCAGTGCTTTCACAAGGAAAGAGAAATTAAAAAGGGGAGAAATGAAGGCCATCATCCTGAATTGCAAATGCTTTTTCCTGGTGTGCATTAACCATGGTATTTACATCAGGAATTAATATTTAAGTTCTGTCATATCAGAGAACAGTAGTTGTTTGTTCTTTCAGGCATGGAATTGTCAGCAGAAATGTCAGTTTTTTTTTATATGTTGACTGCATTTCTTTAGTCTCTCATGTCTGAGATTAGAGAATTTAATGAACCAAAAAATCAGCAATCCTATAACTGAATGATTTCTTAAGTAGTTCTGTGGTGATGCCGTGGGTAATCAACTGGTTTTAGCCCTTTCTGTTTAAGGGCTCTGACAAATGTCACAGCAAACTGTAACTTAATCCTAGGGCTTTTGTGATCTAAATTAATATAATAATCCCTGAGACTAGGTTACAGACTCATTGCTGAGTAATATTTTATGTAACATATACTATCTTTGGTTCTCCCATTGATACATCTAATTTTCACTATGCAGTAGAGATCAGGAGGTTACGAGACTTCATCCTTGGTGAACACCGAGTGAGTGTGGCAGTAAGGCCATGACAATTAGTCTATGTATTCTTAACCTAAAAAGTCTTAGCTGTCCACTCTTCACTAGCTTCAACTACAATCTATGCATTGATGTCAGGAGGGTCAGTCAGTGGTGATTTCCCTGCACAGTCAACGCTGACCATCCTACCTGTAGAATGACCATTTGGTTGCAATGCAAAGAACTGTCAGTGGTTCTGGAACTTTATCTCAATGTTGGATAGGAGAGGAAGCGAAAAAAACTTTCAAAACAGAAATTTTTATTGTAATATTTTCAGACTGGCATGATATACTTTTAATTTTCAATCTTGGGGAAGCAAGATATTAGTCTGATGCATAATTTTTGCAAGTTTATTAAAAATTATTGCAATATATATTAAGCCATTCCATACACAGTATATATTATAACTCAGTAACCAATAATTGTGGCAATCTCTTCGGTCCTTCCCAACTAATGAATATGATATCCAAACATTATTAGAGGTGTCCTCTTACTGGCTGGTCTCTGGCTAAGGTGTGAACTAACATGATCTTTTTCTTGGTACTCATTGCAGGGGCAGGCAGAGGTTAACTTAAAATTGATAATTTCATGGCAAATTAAATCAAGTTTAGTTTCACTTTTGAAATGAACTATTTCCTCCAGCACTTCTAATTTCCATTTAATAACTGTCACTGTGTTTCTGCAGTTTCTTATTCCTCTGCACTCACTGTGTGGGTTATCATGATGTATTTATCTTGCAATGAGGTAATTTTTACCAAAGCTTCAATCAATCTTTGTTTCCAGTAGAAAATATTTTTCTTGTCAACTTGTGCCTTCTCCCAGTTAAGAATGTCATAGTGGGTGGATGGATAAATAAATAAGGACAGTCTGCTCAGTCTGGAAGAAGGCAAAACAGCAGAGAAGACTGAAGAATAGAGAGGAATGGGATAAAACCATTAAGGCCACTTTTCTGTGGTTTAGATTCCATCCAAGCTGAAACTTATTGATTTATGATTTTGAAATTATGATTTATCCATAATCAGACTCTACCTCAGAAACCGTGTAAATCAGGCACCTAGTTGGAAATTTGTAGGGAGGATTGCATGTTCTCAGGAAATATGTGGGGGAATAATAGAGGGAAACAGGAAATAGGATGCTGAACAAGCATTTGTTTTATATATTCATCATAAGAAATCTGTTGCCTCTATGAGAAGTTTTAATTAAATCCCCAACTGGAAATTAAAATGTTTATATTTATTGGTTGTTTATAACATTCCTGTTTTGTGTTTTATTTGAAGAAATTAATTTATAAGCTTTTGTAATTTAATAACTAGATTAGATCACTAGTCAACTATGACACCACTTGGAAATCTTACTTCGCAGTGTCTTATGAGTATTATAAAAATGGCTTTGCTGTCCACTGCAGCAGCACGAATGTGTGTTCATTGTGTTGCTATGTTGTACCTATGTTAGGCACTGAAAGTTGCATTAAAGCAATTTCTTACTTAAGCATTAAGTCTTAAAAGATCAGAGAAATTCATTTGCTCGGCTTTGAATTGCATTGTCACACTATTTCCTATAATCTACACTGTCATGACATTAAGCAACACCTAATAGGAACTTGTGCTGATGGAGTGAAACCAAGTATTATATGCATTAATGAATAATTTAAATTATTTTACAGCTTCTAATTGGTCACAGATTTGATGTGAACACAGACTGGTGCAATGGTTTCCTATCCAAAATTTTAAAAAACTACATTATAAGGGAGGTTGTTTCCTGACCAAGTTACTTAATGTAGCATGGCTGACGTGATTGCTGGGGCTGTGCTTTGTGTCTCCTGTGTCCTGTTTCCCTATTTACTGCATTGTCTGTATTGGTCCTTCAGGTTTTTATAACTGTGATTTCTTTTTTCTTAGTCATCTCTGTACTTGCAGTATATGTAAAAGCTTTTTTGTTTTTTTTCTGCACTGACCCTTTTCTCGTCTTTCTTGACTTGCTGGATCAGGAGCCTAATGGGGTAATATTTCTGCTCTTTCTCTTTATAATAGTCAGCAAATTTGCATTGTGTTCTATTCTTCTCTGTATATCTCTCCATGTTTCTCTCACGCTCAATTTTATATCTATTTATATATGTATGTCTGTGCGTTTTGGTAAGTGATTATGTCGCAATTCTGCTTGGTGCAAGATATGCCATTGTAACAGATAGTACTGAGGCTGAATTTTTAAATAATGTAATAACAGTAATGTGACCGCATATCCAGTTTTGAATTGACTGGCCTAAAAAAGATTTTATGCACAAATAGACCAGTTTATTTTACTTTCAATGATGAGCTGACCTGTCTTGCAGTAGCACAACCATAAAACATTTTTCCATAAATGTATGAGCCTTTTTTAAAAAGCATGTCACACTATTGGAACTTATTGCAGAATCTGGCTCCAGCCACATCTTCATTTAGGCATAAAGTGCAGTCTTAATACAATACAAATGTGAATTCAGACATTAGGGTTGAACAGCATCACTTGTCTGTTTAGTTTGGTTGGTGAGATTCAATACCTCAGCACTGAAATTGAATTTGAAAAATGATGTTCGTGAAATACTATTCCTTGCTGATGATTAGATATATTCAGATATTCATAAACATCAATGTGCTGCAAGTAGTTCAGCAGTAGACAGCTATGGGTTACGCATTATTTGTGTTTATGTAGAAATACATAAAATTTATACTAAAAAGAGCCTCACAATTTGTGATTTGGCAGAGACCCTAAGTTTAACAAATTAGACCAATGAAATATGAATGAAGGAAAGTGTAATGGTTTATATTGGTCAGGAAGTATCTGTAATCTGGTTTACATGAAAGCTGAATGTCTGAAGCCCAGAAAAATTTTCCATGAGAAATAGCTATCAAATGCATTACAGAAGAATCACCACAGTGTTATGTGCAGAAGGAGGTTGTTCAGCCCATTGTGTCTGCACCAACTATCTAATGAGCGTTACAATTCAATGTCGTTCTTCTGCCTTTTCCCTGTACTCTGGCATGTTGTTTGTATAAAATTGCTATTAAATTCACACTGGTGCCCGTACTCATTTTAGAGGGTGTGTGACTAAGGAAGATGGTGGTATAGTGGCGATGTCACTGGACTAGTATCCAGAGGCCTGGGTTAATGCCACAGCTGAAAGAATTTCAATTCAATTTTATTTATGAAATTCAACGTTAAATTCAAAATCTGGAATTGAAGGCTAGTCTTGGTAATGCTAATGATGAGTCTATAAGTTGTTGTAAAAACCCATGTAGTTCAAAAAAAACCTTTTGGGAAGGAAATCTGCTGTCCTTACTTGATCTGGCCTGCCTTTGACTCCAGAATTACAGCAAGTTGGCTAACACTTAACTGTCCTTTGAAATGACCTTAGCAAGACACTCAATTCAAAGACAATTATGGTGGAAACCAAATGCTAACCTTGCCACTGAAACCCACTACAGGATAAAAGAAAAAGTTTATTGACGCAAAGTATTATAGCATTTTGCATTCATTTTTACCTTAAAATGAAACATCAAAATTCAAACAATGAGTCATCTATCGAACCTGAAAAATATGGTGCCCTGAATTTGATTGAGTGAGCACAAATGTTTAATTTTTTTGAGAGTATGCTGGAGATATTCTGGGACTGGAATAATTCAGCAGGTCCTGAGTTTCTGCCATTAGAATAGTGAGAGTTAAGATTGCTGACATTACTCCCTGAGCGGAAAGGCAGTAACAAAAACAAAATGGATCAGCTGTAAACTGCAAGAATGGGAGGTTACTATGCTAAAATCATTATAAAATCACTTGCAGATCAAAGAATCAACCTCAAGTTTATCAAATGCTATAACAATATCATTGACATTGTAAGCCAAAGTTACGTCTTGTTAATTCATCAAAAATGCTGTATAAATTATATTTTTTCCTGGAAGCTAGGAGTTTAGACTGTAAGTTAATTTTCTGCTCCATGAGGACAGGTCCAGTCCAGATTGATGGAACAAAGGTCTCTTCTGTCTGTTGGTGGTAAGGATCCTGTAGAAAATGAGATTAGACAGTTTCAAAACAGGTCCTATTGAGTATGGGCCCTCACCACAGAGGTGCTAATAATAATTAAGAACTAAATTGACAAGTTCATTTAAAAAGACCGATGGATATTTGGTTTTAGAAATTTAAAAATGTCTCACTTGTGGAAAGTAGGTGACTTATTTCAGCTTGGGGATGAGATATATTAATGAATATAAAACTAATTAAGGCCGATACTGTTGTTTCATTTCCTAGCTTTGACATGCCTCACTTAAATCAACAAGATGCAAAAGAAAACGGCTTAGTCTTCAATTTTTTTTATGTTTTAGTGTTTGTATTTAAACATTGTTTCACTTTCTGTCTGTGTGGATTAATTAACATAACTAACAAAGAAAGTCCTTGGAGGACATGAATCCTTTACCCTTTAAATTCTAGGTACCCAATTGTACAGCTGGACTTAGAATTCACAGTAATTGATGTGTGTATCACTGACTAATCAGTTTCCCAAATGTTTGCTATTAGCTTTATGGTGTGAAATACAATTGGAACATAAAGGCTTTAACCTCCAGGTGCAAACATTCGAACATAATTTTCAGTGTTACATATTGTATGGCAAATAATGATTTACAATCGTGTGGAAAATAACTGAAAAATGGATTCAGTACGCTTAACTGAAATACAATGCTTAACAACAAAAACAATTCATATTTATATATAGTGCTCCAATGTGCTTCACAGGACCATTATGAAACAAACTATTGTTATTGTATGAGATGTTTCCATCCTGATTTAGTTAAGTTATAACATTTTTTCACATATTTAGGGTATTTGATTATCTTGGTCAGGTTTTGTGCTGAGTAATTTGAGAAATGTGTTTAGCGGTGCTTTAATTAATTGAAAGATTTCAGCATGTCTGCCACTGACATGCAATGGCTTACTTCTGATGGAGCCTGTCTTTCAAGAAACTTAAACATTAAAAGCTGCCTGCTTTCTTCAGATCACCCCAATGCTGCTGATATATTTTTGCACTGAAATACAATTAAAATAAGAGAGAGTTTTAAAAGAAATTAAACTTCACTGTGAAAATTGGGAGAAAAGGTTGCATAATGAGTATACAAGATGTAGAGCTGGATGAACACAGCAGGCCTGCTGTGTTCATTCAGCTCTACACCTTGTTATCTCAGACTCCAGCATTGGCAGTTCCTACTATCTCTGCATAATGAGTATGTTTGCTCAGGTCTTCATTTGAGGTGAATACAATGTTTTGTTTACCAAACAAAAGTTGACTTTTTAGATGTATAAAAAAGGAACAATTGTACATAAACAACCATCTTTGTCCAAAGTTCTAATCTAGTATTGTGTTATTTAATGATTTTTTTTTATTTTATTGCTAGTGGGAGCAAAGGGAAAGATCTGAACACCATCAAATCTCTGAGAGTGCTTCGAGTGCTACGACCCCTTAAAACAATCAAACGGCTGCCTAAACTCAAGGTAATGCTGGTTCAGTTGGACTGCCTTTAGTTCCCGATTTCTTCCCTCCATTATTTGGACACTAACACAGTGTTCCAGGATTGTTAGGAATGTGAAAGGACTACTTTATGGTCATGTAAAATTTTATTATGAACACGTTGAGAAAACTTATATTTCTAGTGAGATCACAAAAGTCAAAAAGATAGAGGCTGCTAGGAAATCTTGCTAAACGTGTGCAAGATGCGGTTACACATAATGATGATTAGTTCTTGTCAGTTTTGACAAATGTGGTAACTTTTTCTCATTTGATTACTCTTTCCATCTAGGCTGTTTTCGATTGTGTGGTAAACTCCTTGAAGAATGTGCTCAACATCCTGATCGTTTACATGCTCTTCATGTTTATTTTTGCTGTGGTTGCTGTGCAGCTATTTAAGGGCAGATTTTTCTACTGCACTGATGAATCCAAAGAGTTTGAGCGGGATTGCAGGTACTTGACTGCTAGTGTAGTTCATTAGAACACCAGTGTATCATGCTATAAAGAAGCAGAATGCAGTGTCTTATACGCTGAATAGGAACACATTGAAGGATCAACAACTATTAAATGCGTGAAGAAGATTTATTTTTCAAGGGCAACAAGTGATGGGCAATAAATGCTGGCCTAGCTAGCAATACCTGCACCCTGTAAATGAATAAAAACATCCTCTGAGCTGCTGTTTTGTACCTTTCAGGAAACTGGAGAAGCCTCCAGATTAGGTCATCTACCATTGCAAGTCTTGAGTAGAGGCTGATGTGTATTGCAGGAAGATAAGAGAAGTAATAGAGTGCAGCATATAGCAAGCATTAGAATTTCCAATGATTTAATTGTTTAAGCCATTACATTTTTAATGGTTTGCCAGGGGAAGAATTCCTTTTGCTCCCTGAGCTTGGATAATATTGAAAGATGGATTAAAACTTTGCTGTGTCCAAATTGGCTACCACATCTTCCTGCATTACAATAATCATTACATTTTAGAAGTACTTTGTTCGCTATTAATTGTTTTGGAACATCATGATGTTTTGAAATGTGTATAAATTGATGTATATTTTGCCTGCTTTTCATGATCTTTTTGCTTTGTGAATGATAACTGCTTGTTTATCTATTTTTGACATTAATCCTTGACTGACTCTGCTCTGTGTTAGTCCAATTGACTAGATGGTTTGTGATACAGAGTGATACCAATAGTGTGGGTTCAATTCTCACACCGGCTATGGTTACCACGAAGTGCCCACCTTCTTGACCTTGCCGCTCACCTGAAGCATGGTGACCATCAAGTTAAACTTGTCATTATAACCAACAGAAAGAAATACAATTAAATTACAATTACAATGCACAAACCTAGTTTGTTCCTCCTGGAAGTAGGTTTCAATTAGGCCTCTGCCTAATTCTGGGTTCTTGTACTCATTGGTGCCTTGTTCTATCATAGTGTTTTAGAGGTTCCTCAGGTCAATGTCCTGCTCCTCATCCTCAGAGATTTCTTTTGATCCCCCATTTTGTCTACATCTGACACCTTGCTCACCATCTCTCCTTGTTGGCTTCAGCTGTGAAGAATACTACATATCCCAATGATGTGGCATACGCATTCTGGATTATGCTGTAAGGCCCTGCCAAAGTGGTCCAGGCATAGAAACTTAATGTTAACGGGGCCTGTGATCTCTTCCCCTGTGTCCCTGGTAGAAGCATAGGCAGCATTGCATCTTTGACAGTCTGAGGATTTTGTAAATGTATCATCAACCATGTATGGAGGGGATACCCTTTGTCTCCCAGCAGCCATCCTGAGGACCATGGAAGGACACAGAAATCTGAAAGTTCTCTAGAATGTATGCATCATAGCAGCTCCCAGGATACCTGGTACACAACTCCAAAATCTGTCATTGATGGCCACAGATGAGCTGGACTTTGATGAAATCTGCTGCAGGCTGTTGATAGGGCACTGTCAAAGCAATGTGAATGCAGTCTGAAGCACCCTGCACCTTTGGGAAGGCAGCAATATTAGAGAAACTTACTGTCCAAGATGCTTGACTGCCCTTATTAAAGGGGAAGGTAATAAACTGTTGTAATCTGGATAAAATGGCATCTGTACTTCCCAGATGCATTTGGGAGCCAATGATTGGGAGATGCCACACAGGTCCTCAATTGCTCTTTGTAACAAACTGATGGCATAAAACTCAAGGGTGGCTGTGATTTCCCCAAGTACACGGATGGAATAGCCACTGATTCCTCCCGAGCACAGGTCCTGCTTCAGCAGATGACACAACCTAGTAATGATGTAGTCTGGGACATTTTTAGACTCTGTTTGCAGAGGTTCTCTGACATGTATGGTTTACAGAAGATTTACAAGGAGATTGCCAAGGAGGGAGGGTTTGAGCTATAGACAGAGGCAGAATAGGCTAGGGCTATTTTCCCTGGACCGTCGGATGCTGAGGAGTGACTTTATAGAAGTTTATAAAATCATGAGGGGCATGGATATAGTGAGTTGCCAAAGTCTTTTTCCCAGGGTAGGGGAGTACAAAACTAGAGGCCATAGGTTTAAGGGGAGAGGGAAAAAATTTGAAAGAGACCTAAGGAGCAGCTTTTTCGTGCAGAGGATGGTGCATGTATGGAATGAGCTGCCAGAAGAAGTGATGGAGGCTGGTGCAATTGCAACATTTAAAAGGCATCTGGATGGGTACATGAATAGGAAGGGCTTAGAGGGATATGGGCCAAATACTGGCAAATGGGACTAGATTTATTTAGGATATCTGGTCGGCATGGATGAGTTAGACCGAAAGGTCTGTTTACGTGCTGTACAACCCTATGACTCGATGTATAGATAATGACAGTGAATTGGTGGGTTTGGGGTCTAATCATGAACAAAAACAAAGTTGCTGGAAAACCTCAGCAGGTCTGGCAGCATCTGTGGAGGA
>NC_063369.1:3175103-3248073 GCF_021869965.1 Rhincodon typus
AGCAGCCATTGGAGGTTAGTGTTTTTTCTGGGCTTAGTGATAATGTTGAAATTGGTATCTTCTTTGACATTATCATCTTATATTCAGCAAGGCCACAAAGAACCCCCAAGCACTGAAGTGGCCACGCATAGATTGCCATCTTTCAAAATCTATAGATTCTGTAATAGTCTTGGCAGATTGGTGGCTAGTAAATGTAACTTTGCTATTTAAAAGATGAGGGAGGGAGAAAACCAGGGCTTACAGATCAGTTAACTTAATAATAGCAGCATGGAAAATAGTGGAGTCTGTTATAAAGTTTGTTTTAATAGACCACTTAAAAAGTAGCAAAAGTACTACTCAAAGTCAACATTGATTTTTGAAATGGAAATCATGTATGAAAAGCCTATTGGAATTTTTTCAGGATGTAACTAGTAGAATAAATAATCAACAGCCAGTGGATATTGTGTATTTGGATTTTCAGAAAGCTTCTGATAAAATTCCACTTAACAGATTAATGTCCAAAATAAAAGCACATGGGATTAATATATTGGTATGGATTGAGATTTGGTTAATAGACAGGAAAGAGAGAATAGGAATAAATTAATCTTTTTCAGAGAGAAATGCAGTGACAAATAGGTACCACAGGATTTGAGACTTGGGCCCTACCTACTTACAATGTATACCAACAATTTGGATGAAAGAATCAAATGTAATGTCTCTAAGTATATTGATGATGCAACGTTAGGTGGTATTGTAAGTGATGAGGAGAATGTATAGAGCCTTCAGGGCAAGTTGAGTGAGTGCTTAAATGCATAACAGATGCAGTATAACATGGATAACTGTAAAGTTTGTTAGGCAAAACAGGATGGCAGAGTATTATTTAAGTGATTGTGAAATTTTGTTGTGCAGAGGGATCTTAATGTCCCCGTACACTGGTCACTGAGAGGAAGCACACAGATGCAGCAAGCAGTCAGGAAGGTAACTGTATGTTGGCCTTCAGTGCAAGTTGATTTGAGTACAGGAGCAAGGAATTTTTACTGAAAATATATAGGACCTTGATGAGACCACAACTGGAGTTTTGTGTGTGAAATAATTCCACAGATTTCGGTATGCTGTCACCAAGTCAGCCTTTATTTACACGTGGAGAGCCCTTGACACTGATCCAACTCCCTCAGAGCCAATTCACAGAGTGAACAGGGTGTCTGAGACTGCTGTTGTTATCTTTTTGCCTGGACTCCCTGATCAGACAAGGTTAAGAGCCCCAGTCAGGGAACTCGTATTCTATGAGGTCCATGTGGCTGATCTCATTACAATCACTACCTCTCTCCCCCTCTGAGTACAAGGACATAGGCTGGTTCTTTTTCTTTGTATCTCCTCCTGGGGTGTTTTAGCACTGGGTCAGGTTCTTCCAACTCTGCCTCTAATAGGGGTGGCATGTAACACACAGTAGCATGCCTCTTTTATTTCTCTATTCATTTGTGGGATGTGGGCGTCGCTTGCTGGCCAGCATTTCTTGCCCACCTCTAGTTGCCCTTTAGAAGGTGGTGCTGAGCTGCCTTCTTGAACCGCTGCTGTGGGTTGACCCACAATGCTATTAGGGAGAGAATTCCAGGATTTTGACCCAGTGACAGTGAAGGAACAGCGACATATTTCCAAGTTAGGATGGTGAGTGACTTGGAGGTGGTGATGTTCCCATATATCTGATGCCCTTGTCCTTCTAGATGGAAGTGGTCGTGGGTTTGGAAGGTGCTGTCTGAGGATCTTTGGTGACTTACTGCAGTGCATCTTGTAGATGGTACACACTGCTGCTACTGAGCGTCGATGGTGGAGGGAGTGAATGTTTGTGGATGTGGTGCCAATCAAGCAGGTTGCTCTGTCCTGGATGGTGTCAAGCTTCTTGAGTGTTGTTGGGGCTACACTCATCCAGGCAAGTGGGGAGTATTCCATCACGCTCCTGACTTATGCCTTGTAGATGGCGGGTAGGCTTTGAGGAGTCAGGAGGTGAGTTACTCGCTGCAGTATTCCCAGCTTCTGGCCTGCTCTTGTAACCACTGTGTTAATGTGGTGAGTCCAGTTGAGTTTTTGGTCAAAGGTAACCCCCAGGATGTTGATAGTGGGGGATTCAGTGATGGTAACACCATTGAATGCCAAGGGACAGTTGTCTCTTATTGGTGATGGTCATATCCTGGCATTTGTGTGGCGCGAACGTCACTTGCCACTTGTCAGCCCAAGCCTGGATATTATCCAGATCTTATTGCATTTGAACATGGACTGCTTCAGTATCTGAGGAGTCACGAATGGGCCTGAACACTGTGCAATCATCGGTGAACATTCCCACTTCTGACCTTATGATGGAGGGAAGGTCATTGATGAAGCAGCTGAAGATAGTTAGGCCTAGGACACTACCCTGAGGAACTCCTGCAGAGATGCCCTGGAGCTGAGATGATTGACCTCCAACAACCACAACCATCCTCCTATGTGTCAGGTGTGACTCCAACCACCGGAGAGTTTGCCCCCGATACCCACTGATTCCAGTTTTGCGAGGGCTCCTGATGCCACACTCGGTCGAATGCAGCCTTGATATCAAGGGCTGTCACTCTCACCTCACCTCTGGAATTCAGCTCTTTTGTCTATGTTTGAACCAAGGCTGTAATGGTGTCAGGAGCTGAGTGGCCCTGGCAGAACCCAAACTGGGCGTCACTGAGCAGGTTATTGCTGAGCAGGTGCTGCTTGATAGCGCTGTTGGTGACACCCTCCATCACGTTACCGATGAGCGAGAGTAGACTGATGGGGTGGTAATTGGCCAGGTTGGATTTGTCCTGCTTTTTTGTGTACAGGATATGCTTAGGCAATTTTCCACATTGTTGGATAGATACCAGTGTTGTAACTGTACTGGAACAGCGTGGCTAGGGGAGCAGCAAGTTCTGGATTACAAGTCTTCAGTACTATTGCCGCAGTGTTGTCAGGGCCCGTAGCCTTTGCAGTATCCAATGTCTCCAACCATTTCTTGATATCACATGGAGTGAATTGAATTGGCTGAAGACTGGTATCTGTAATGCTGGGGACCACTGGAGAAGGCCGAGATGGATCATCCACTCGGCACTTCTGGCTGAAGATTGCTGCAAATGCTTCAGCCTTACCTTTTGCACTGATGTGCTGGGCTCTTCCATCTTTGAGGATGGGGATATTTGTGGAGCCTCCTCCTCCAGTGAGTTACTTAATTGTCCCCCACCATTCACAACTGGATGTGGCAGGACTGCAGAGCTTAGATTTGATCCATTTGTTGTGGGATCGCTTAGCTCTGTCTATCACTTACTGCTTTCGCTGTTTGGTGTGCAAGTAGTCCTGTTTGGTGGCTTCACCAGGTTGATACCTCATCTTCAGGTAAGCCTGGTGCTACTCCTGGCATGCCCTCCTGCACTTTCCATTGAACCAGGTTTGATCCCCTGGCTTGATGGTAATGGTTGAGTGGGGGATATGCCGGGCCATGAGGTTACAGATTGTGCTGGAGTACAATTCTGCTGCTGTTGATGGTCCATAGCGCCTCGTGGATGCCCAATTTTGAGTTGCTAGATCTGTGCGAAGTCTGTCCCATTTAGCACGGTGATAGTGCCACACAACACGATGGAGGTTGTTCTCAATGTGAAGGCTGGACTTGGTCTCCACAAGGACTGTGTGGTTGGTCACTCTTACCGATACTGTCATGGACAGATGCATCTGCAGCTGGCAGATTAGTAAGGATGAGGTCAAGTATGTTTTTCCCTCTTGTTGGTTCCCTCACCACCTGCCGCAGACCCAGTCTAGCAGCTATGTCCTGTAGGACCCGACCAGCTCGATCAGTATTACTGCTGCCGAGCCACTCTTGGTGGTGGACGTTGAAATCCCCCACCCAGAGTACATTTTGTGCCCTTGCCATCCTCAGTGCTTCCTCTAAGTGTTGCTTAACATTGAGGAGATTCATCAGCTGAGGGAGGACGGTATGTGGTAATCAGCAGGAGGTTTCCTTGCCCATGTTTAACCTTGCGCCCAGAGCATCTCGGAAGCAATTCATTCTCCTCTTTAAGCAGCAAAAGCGTTGAGGCGGCTGCATCTGCTGTGTCCAGCTTGCATTCCGAGCTTTCTTCAATGTATGACAGAGAGGAAGAACCCACGACCTCTGGAACAGTTGGAAGGGCTGTTGAGGTAGACAGGGTGGTTAAGAAGGCATTTAGCATGCTGGCCTTCATTGCTCGGACCTTTTAAGTATAGGAGTTGGGACGTCATGTTGAGGTTATACTAGACATTGGTGAGGCCTTTTCTGGAGTACTGTGTCCAATTCTGGTTGCCCTGTTATGAAAAGGATATTATTAAACTGGAGAGGGTTCAGAAAAGATTTACCAGGATGTTTCCAGGAATGGAGAATTTAGTATATAAGAATAGACTGGAAAGACTGGGATTATTTTTTCACTGGAGCATAGGAGGTTTAGGGGTGACCTTATTGAGGTTTATAAAATTATGAGGGGCATAGATGAGGTGAATGACAAGTGTCTTTTCCCTCGGGTGGAGGAATTCAAAACAAGGGGGCATATTTTTAAGGTGAGAGGAGAAAGATTTAAAAAGGGCATGAGGGCTAATTTTTTTTACACAGAGAGTGTCGTGTGTGGAATGAACTGTCAGAGAAAGTGATGGATGCAGGTACAGGTACAACGTTTAAAAGACATTTGGGTAGGTTCATGAATAGGAAAGGTTTGGAGAGATATGGGCCAAGTGCAGGCAAGTGTAACTAGTTTAGTTTGGGAACATGGTTGGCGTGGACTGGTTGGACTGAAGGGTGTGTTTCGTGCTGTATGACTATGACTCTATTGTCATCCTCGTGTTTGAAAAATGAACTCTACGCACATTCAGCCACTTTGAGTGGACTTCTACAATTACTAAGAACTTTGAGCCCATGAAAGGACCTGCGTAGTCAATGTGTAACCAAGTCCATGGTATACCTGGCCTTTCCCATGAATGTGGGACAGCTGCTGTTAGTAATTTTTGTCTTGTTGGTACTATTGGCACTGCCCCTCAATGCAGCAACATCTGCATCCAGATCTAGCCACCAGACAGAACTACTCACCAACATCTTCATTTTGAAAACCCCTGGATGATCCTTTTGGAGTTCAGCCAGTATATGGCAGCATACTTTGCTTGGGACAATCACTCTTGCTTCCCATAATAATATGCTGTCCTCTACTGTGATCCAGTCTCTGCTGGTCCAGAAAGGTTTCAATTCTGGTTGTGATTTCACTTAGGTTTCCCTAGTCATGACCAGTTGTTTCAGCTTTGCCAGGACTGGATCTTTCTGCATCCAAAGTCTGAGATTGTTAGTTGTGCCTGGAAGTGTGTCGAGAACACTTAATACCATGTCGGACCCTTCCAGTGGCGGTACTACTGGTGGTGCATCTGCCAGCGGGAGGTGGCTCGGTGCATCCACATTTGCTATCTGGCCTTCTGGACTGTGTTCCAACTTATAAATTATACGCACTTAGAATTAGATCCTGCTGATGAATTCGGCCTGAAGCTATGGGTGACACTGCCTTCTCCTCTTTAAGTAGACCTGGCAGGGGTTTTTGGTCCTTAATTTTTACAAACTTATGTCCATAAAAATATTGTTGGAGCTTCCTGCCTCCAAATATGACCACCAAACCTTCCTTCTCTAACTGGGAATTCTGTGTCAGCCAAAGTCCTGGATGCAAACACTATTGGGTGTTCCTCTCCATTGGGCTGTCAATGAGTCAATACTACCCTGATGCTGTACAGGGAGGCATTTCATGTCAATACCAGATCTCGCTTGAGACCATAGTATGCCAACACCTTGATAGCTGTTTCTTCACTTACTAGAAATCTATAGCTTGGATACGTGACCGTTTCCACGGCTGACCCTTTCTTTAAGAGTTGATGCAAAGGTGCCAGCGTGGAAGCCAGGTTATGTATGAGCTTTACGTAATAATTCACCAGCCCTAGGAAGGACGTAAGCTCTGGTACAGGCGTGGGAACCAGGGCACCTTTGAACGCCCTCACTTTATCTTCCAACAGGTATCAACCGGTCTTGCCTGGAACACATACTTCTTCCTTCTAAGGCGTGCGCCGACCTTGGAGAAGCATCTAAGGACTATGTTCAAGTTCTCTAAGTGCTCATTATTGATCTCCTCTGTTATTAGCATGACATCTAGGTAAATGGCAACCTGGGGTAGACCTCATAAAATGTTCTCCATCATCCACTGAAAAATTGCACAGGCTGATGATACCCCAAATAGGAGTTTCATAAGTTGATGCATTACCCTATGGCTATTAATTGTAGCAGACTTCTAGGAATCCTCATCTGACCGCTATTGCACGAACATATGTCTCATGTCAGTTCCGTGAGGACAGCTCCCGTGCCCGCTTTGCGTGTAAATCCTGTCTGCAAGGGATTGGGTATTTATCCAGCTGCGAGAAGCAGTTTACCATTCATTTAAAATCCCCACAAAGGCAAACTGACCTGTCAGGCTTCACAATCGATACAACCGGTTCTGCACATTCTGCAAACTGGACTGATTTGATGATTTCTTTGCTTTCCAGTCTTCTGATTTCTGCCTCTACTTTTGCCCATAAGGCAAATGGCACTGGGTGAGTCTTGCAGAATTGTGGAATTGCTTCCTGGTCAACATGCAAGGTGGCCTTGCCTCCTTTGATAATCCCTCGACCTTCCTGAAAAACGTCCAGGTATTTAATTAGGACTTCATCCAGGCAGCCATTTTCTAATCAAAAACTGTTCAGCCAGTCTAGGTTAGTCTTTTTCAGGCAATTTCACCCCCATCAAGCATGTGCCTGAGCCCTTTACTACAATCAGTGGTAACTAAACCAGCTGCATCTGGTCAGAGACCAGAACCAAAGTTATACCCTTAATCTGTAAAAGTTCCCAGTATAGGTTCTCAGTCTAGCCAACGTCTTGCACAAACTTAAGGGTTGGAGTCCAAAGTGTTAAAGAGTGGTTTTGTAATCACTGAAACAGCCATGCTGGTATCAACTTCTATTAGAACTGGGTGACCATTTAACCAGACGTTTATTTTGATTGATTGTTGGTTATTTAGTTATTCTGATTTGGATATTGCTAAGCAATTTACCTGCTCCACCCCACTCTGCTAGATACCGGCCTATGATTTCGCATACACAATTTAGGTCTAGTGGGTCTCTTGATAACTCGAGTCCACATACTGTCAGCAACTGCAATGGCTTGAAGAAAATTTTAACCATTTGACCAAGGCTTGGCTTTGTTTTGTTGTCAAGTGACCTAGAGTCCCTCAGTTCAGGATATGTCCTGAGTGAGGCTATGCAATTGCCTTCACTCAAATGGTGTCCCCCAAGCTCAGTCGGACTGGTCAGGGTGCCCACTTCCATCAGAATACCCTGCAACCCGTATGCTCCACTTGCCGCATTTTACTATGATAAAGCTAGTTGTAGTGCCTTTTTGAGGTCAAGTTGGGCTTCAGCTAGTAGGCACTTTTACATGGTTACATCATTAAACCCACTACCAAACAGTCTTCCAACATCTCATTAAGGGTTAAACCAAAGTCACGTGCCTCTGCCAGTCATCTTAACCGTGTCAAAAATCCTGATACGGATTCCCCTGGTTTTCGAATTGCTGAGTAAAACTGATGTAGTCTCAGAATTAAAGGAGGCTTGGGGTCGTAAAGTTCCTTAAATAAATCCATCAGCTGTTGAAACATTTTAGTATCTGGTGCCTCAGGGAAAGTTAGGCTCCTAATAACGGAAAAAGCTGTGGGACCACAAGCTGTCAGGAGAATTACTTGTACTTTTTATCAGCTGCAATGTCATTTGCCTGAAAAAAATTCTTTCCACAGGGCCCAGTCTTCAACGGCAGGATCAAACAAGTCAAGCTTCCCAAATAACGGCATGATGCCAGAAATGCTTACCCCAACTCAAAGATACCTGTTGCGAGTGAAATTTCTTCCGGCCTACACTGTTTTCTTTCATCACCACTGAAATAATTGCACAGAGGCTGGTATTCTATCACCAAGTCACCCTTTATTTACATGTGCAGAGTCCATGACACTGATCCAGCTCCCTCAAAGCCAGCTCTCAAAGTGCATAGGATGTCTGACTGTCCTGTTATTATCTGTCAGCCAGGGCTCCCAGATTGGACCAGATTTTCAGCCCCAATTAGGGATCTCATATTCAATGAGATCCACCTGGCTGACATTGTTACAATGTGCAGTTTTGAACTCCTTACTAAAGAAAAGATATATTTTCCTCAGAGGAAGTGCAGAGAAGACTGGCCAGATTGAATCCCAAGATGGCAGTTTTTAAAAAAATTATTAGTTTGTGGGATGTGGGCATTGCTGGCTTGCCAACATTCATTGCCTTTCCTAGTTGCTCTTGAGAAGCTTGATCATTTGAGGAGAGATTGGATTGACTGTGCCTGTATTCTCTGGAGTTTAGAAGGAAGAGAGGGATCACGTTGAAATGTCAAAAATTTGGCAGGCTGGACAGACCATGCAAAAGTGATGTTTCCATTGGCTGAGGGGGTGGGAGTGATCCAGAACAAGGGGTCATTCGCAGTCTGTGGATACAGGTAGACTATTGTGCACTGAGATGAAGAGAAAGTTCTTCATTCAGAGGGTAGTGAAGCTGTGAAATTTATAGAAGGCTATGAAGGCCAATTCACTGAATGTACTTAAGACAGAGAATGATTTCTAGAGTGTAAGTGTATCAAGAGGTTTGGAGAGAGTGTGGAAGTATGGCGTTGAGATAGAGGATCAGCAATGGTCTTGTGAATGGTGGAGTGAGTTCTGTATGTTGAATGTATTGCTCCGGGTCCTATTTTTAGTGTTTCTGTGAACAAGCAGGTAATCTGTGGAGAATGTCGGAAATAGAAAAGGATATCAGTATTAGCACTCCTGATACAAAAACTGAAATTGCTGGAAAATCTCAGCAGGTCAGACAGCATCTGTGAACAGAAATCAGAGTCAACGGTTTGGGTCCAGTGACTCTTCTTTAGACCTGATGGTAGCTCGACAAAAGGATGGCTTTTATAGAAGAAGGGAGGAGGGTGGAGAGTAAATGATTGGTGGAGATAGAGTCAAAAGAGAGAGCAAAACAGCTGGGCAGACAAAGGAGTGGCTAAAGATCAGTCTGGGTGAATGAATAGTTGCTAATGGGGATATTTAGTGGTTGACAATGTGCAGTAGTGTGTAGTAGCAACCCTTGTGATGCCTACGCCTGGTATGTGGGTTATGGGGGAAAGCATGGGGAAAGGTAGGCAAGCCTTAAAATTGTTGAACTCATTATTAAGTCCAGAAGGCTGCAGAGATCCCAAGCAGAAAATGAGGTGCTGTTCTTCCAGTTTGCACTCGAGCACTGCAGCAAGCCTGAGACAGGGATGTTGGCCAGAGAACATAGCAGTGTGTTGATGTGGCAAGGAAGTAGAAATTCAGGATCTTTTTTTGTGGACAGAAGGTAGGTATTCTGCAAAGCAGTCACCCTGCCTGTGCTTCATTTCCCCAATGTAGAGGAGACCACAGTACTCCTGATCCCTCATATCAATCGCAATGAAATAACAGGACAAAATTTGGCTGGAAGCTTTGCCTCCACATCAGATGTATGTTGCAGAACCAAAGTGCTAATGCTACACTGGGGGAGTTAAGTGTTATCAAACTTGAATTTTAATAGCACCTATGGCAAAACAAAAGCCACCCTTGAACATCACAGATGATGTCATTGCATGCATACAGTTAGATGTGAGAATGTGTTTTTGTCTTGTAATTGTACAGGTAAGTTGGGTACAAACATAGCAAGATTTTGAATTTGTGTCCTCAGGAGTTGCAGGCTTTGCCTGAGACTAATGTTGATACTTCACCTCCCCAAACCACCACCTCCCCTCCCCTCCCGCCTCCCCCCCATTCCCATTCATCATCATGTTCCCTTTAGTGTGACTGTATCTGCATCCCCACTGACCTATTAGTCTCTCCCCATTTCTATTCAGCCCCCTTATCTTACTGTTATTGTATACCATTTACTGTCAGGACCCTTCACTTTGCAAGTTGCCATGTCCTTGTTGGCCATGCACTCTGCTCAAATTGAGACTAGCATGATTGTGGACTATACAAATCATCCCTTCTGCAGCTTCCTGTTCTTTCTTGTACTGTTTGAGATCCCACCCTTTGTTTTATTTCACCATTGTCATTCCCTAAGTGACCCAGTCCAAGCCCCAGACATGATCTTTCTGACTTTCACCAGGATTTCATGGACTGTCCCCTGATGAGCCCCATAACTGTTAAAATCCAAACCTCCCAGAACTGACAATGACCCAATCTCCAGGCTGGCTCAGGTTTGTGCACAGACCCCAACCCTTGGATGTATGTCACCACAACTCACTGACTAACGTACCTATATTTCCTGAATTGGTTAGACGAGATTAACCGACTGATCTTAGCCCAATCCCTGGTCTACAAAGGCACTGATCTCTAGACTATGGTCAGACCAAGCACCTGACTGACCATGACCAAGCCTTGGATTGAGATTGGATGAGCCCCTTGACTGAGTGTGGCAGTACCCCCTGACAGGCCATAGTCCCTCTTCATTCCACTAAATACTGGCCCTCTTTGACTCTCAGACATGGCTATTTGGTGGAATCACATTCAGTGTGTTGCCGTGAAAGCTGGTGGCACATGCTGTGGGCATGATATCGGATGTAGCCTGGTCCTGTACTCTGTTGACTGTTCAGTGTTTTGAAACATGACAAGCTACAGTACCTGTAAACAGCAATGCTGTTTGAGCCTGTGTATAAAAAAATCAATGCAGGCCAGAGTCTGGAAACCTCCAAGTCAGTGGAAAGTTAGTGAGCACTCAGAAAGTAAACTAACAATCATTAGATGCATCCTGTGTTGATCGATAAGGTATGTGTGTCCATGTGCACAAAGCAATCTGGCAGAAGCATGCAAAGCAGAATTGTCGCTGAGCTCCAAAGTCCTGAAAGGCCAAAGAGGTGTGTGAGTTATTGTGAGATTGACCATGATGATGTGGTGAATCTGGTGGTTTGGCAATGCCCCTTAGGTGGAGGAAGGGTAAAAGAGCACAGTGTCCGTAGACCATGCAGCGAAGTAGTGGTGATGGTGGAGCTAGACGACGGCCAAGAGAACCAAGATGGTGAGCTATAGCATCAGGTAATTGCTGTAACTTTCATATTAGCAATTAGCGTCTTCTAGTTTCTTGATGAAGGAGGGCAAATGGGGAAATGCAAATTAATAAAAATAAGATTTTGCAGCTCATTAGTGAGAGTCAGAACACCTTAAGGGGAAAATTAGAAATAATTTCACAAATTTCTCACCATTCGCCACGCCACTCAAAATGTGAAAAAATTTCACCATGTAATGCTATCTCTGTCTTTGGATGCTGTCATTACATGTTGAACTTTTCCAGCATTTTACGTTATTTCACACATCGTTCACTTGACGAAGGGACTGCGCACTGAAAGCTTGAGATTTCAAATAAACCTGTTGGACTATAACCTGGTGTCGTGTGACTTCTGACTTAGTTCAGGGAAAGCATTAAAGCCAACATCACACCTGTCTGCTTGCTAGTGCAGGCAGACTTCCACTTGTGCCATAGGATCTTAAAAGAAAAGTGGAATGTTCTTTCAGTATCCTGATCAATTTTCCTCCCTCAACCAACACAGCCAGAAGTAGATTAACTATTTAGTTATTCATTACTGTTTGTGGGAAGTTGCTGACAGAAAATAACTCCCCCATTCATAGAATCATAGAATGCTTACAGTGTGGAAGCAGGTCATTCAGCCCATCAAGTCCACACCAACCCTCCAAAGAGCGTCCCACTCAGACCCACCCCCATTCCTATCCCTACCTGACCTTCACATCCCTGGACACTATGCACTATTTAGCATGGCCAATCCACCTAACCAGCATGTCTTTGGATTGTGGGAGGAATCCAGAACACCTGGTGGAAACCCATGCAGACACAGGGAGAATGTGCAAACTCCATATAGACAATGGCTTAAGGGTAGAATTGAACCCAGGTAACTGGCACTGTGTGGCATTAACCTATGTGACATCGGTAACTGCATTTCAATTTTTGATTTTGAAATGCTTTGATTTGTTTTGAGATGTTTTAAGGAGATATGTAAATACAAGTCTATATTTTAATTTTCTTTTCCCTTGTCTGTTTCAGAGGACAGTACTTGGTCTACATGAGGGAAAGTGATATTAAAGCACAGAAGCGGGAGTGGAAGCGATATGAGTTCCATTATGACAATGTGCTATGGGCTTTACTGACTCTCTTCACTGTGTCAACTGGAGAGGGCTGGCCAGAGTATGTTTTATTAATAAATGCAATTACAGTCAATTTTTTGTTTATTTTATCCCTCAGTTTAATATTTTATGAAATTTCACTGAAATTTAGTGTTTCTATTATATGATTGTGAGATAGAAAAAGATGTAATAGGATCAAATATGATGTTCCACATAAACAACCAACCCACACATTATCTACATCAAAAACATCTAGTACATTATGCATTATTTATGAATCTGAATGTGGGCCACCATTGAACAGGCAAGACACATTTGAACAGCATATGCTTGTGAACTTACTGTGCATTTTTTGGTAAAACGATGAAATACAAAGCAGAGTTGTTTACTCACTAAGTATTTTACTACTGCCTTGATTAGTGAATAGCAGTAGATATTTGTAACGCAGAAATGTGCTTAAAGTTTTTTGAGAAGATTTGTAGCTCAGGTTGTGAATGAGGTTGTAGACTTGTTCACCGAGCCAGTATATTTGATTGCAGATGTTTTGTCACCCTGCTAGGTAACATCGTCATGGAGGTGCACTGACAATGTTACCTAGCAGGGTGACGAAGCTTCTGCAATCAAATCTTTGCTTCAGTATTCACCGGTGAGTGGGACCTTGACGTGTGTGAGGACAGCATAAAACAGACAGATATGTTCGAACAGGTTGATGTTAGAAAGGAGGATGTGCTAGAAATTTTGAAAAACATGAGGATAGATAAGTCCCCTGGGCCAGATGGCATATATCCACGGTTTCTATGGGAAGCGAGGGAAGAGATTGCTGCCCCTTTGGCGATGATCTTTGCGTCCTCACTGTCCACTGGAGTAGTACCAGATGATTGGAGGGTGACAAATGTCATTGCCTTGTTCAAGAAAAGGAATAGGGATAATCCTGGGAATTACAGACTGATCAGTCTTACTTCTTTGGTGGGCAAATTATTGGAGAAGATTCTGAGAGATAGTATTTATGATCATTTGGAAAAGCACAGTTTGATTAGAGATAGTCAGCATGGCTTTGTGAGGAGCAGGTCGTGCCTCACAAGCCTTATTGAATTCTTTGAGGATGTGACAAAACACATCGATGAAGTTAGAGCAGTGGATGTGATGTATCTGGATTTTAGCAAGGCATTTGATAAGGTTCCACATGGTAGGCTCATTCAGAAAGTAAGGAGGCATGGGATTCAGGGAAATCTGGCTGTCTGGATACAAAGCTGGCTGTCCAATAGAAGACAGAGGGTGGTAGTAGATGGAAAGTATTCAGCATGGAGCTTGGTGACCAGTGGTGTTCCGCAGGGATCTGTTCTGGGACCCCTGCTTCTTGTGATCTTTATAAATGACTTGGATGAGGAAGTGGAAGGGTGGATTAGTAAGTTTGCCGATGACACGAAGGTTGGTGGAGTTGTGGTCAGTGTGGAGGGTTGTTGTAGGTTGCAACAGGACATTGACAGGATGCAGAGCTGGGCAAAGAAGTGGCAGATGAAATTCAACCCAGAAAAGTGTGAAGTGATTCATTTTGGAAGGTTGAATTTGAATGCATAATACAGGGTTAATGGCAGGATTCTCAGCAGTGTGGAGGAACAGAGAGATCTTGGCATCCACGTCCATAGATCCCTCAAAGTTGCTACCCAAGTTGATAGGGTATAAAGAAGGCATATGGTGTGTTGGCTTTCATTGGCAGGCAATTGAGTTTAAGAACTGCAAGGTTATGCTGCAGCTCTACAAAGATCTGGTTAGACCACACTTGGACTATTGTGTTCAGTTCTGGTCACCTTATTATGGGAAAGATATGAAAGCTTTAGAGAGGGTGCAGAGGGGATTTACCAGAATGCTGCCTGGACTGGAGGGCAGGTCGTATGAGGAAAGGTTGAGGGAGCTAAGGCTTTTTTCATTGAAGCAAAAAAGAATGAAAGGTGACTTGATAGAGGTGTACAAGATTATGAGGCATAGATAGAGTGGATAGTCAGAGACTTTTTCCCAGGCCGGAAATGACTATTACGAGGGGGCATAATATTAAGGTGATTGGAGGAAGGTATAGGGGAGATGTCAGAGGTAGGTTCTTCACACAGAGAGTGGTGGGCGTGTGGAATGCGCTGCCAACAGTGGTAGTGGAGTCAGGTACTTTAGAGACTTTTAAGTGACTCTTGGACAGGCACATGAAGGATAGTAAAATGTAGGTTATGCAGGGTAGATTGATCTTAGTAGGATAATATGTCGGCACAACATCGTGGGCCGAAGGGCCTGTACTGTGCTGTACTGTTCTATGTTCTATGTTCTATAAACACACTGGCTCGACAAGCAAGTCTATAACTGCGGAAATGCACATAAGGACGTTTATCCAAATTGTGTTACAACCCACTACTTCTGGAGTTGCTACAAAAACTAATGATTTAATCAAAACACACAAAGTCCACTACTTACCTGACTGTTAAACCTCTACATACACAAACAAATTAACATTGGTTTCATGGGTGGAAGGAAAATAACTGGGATACAATTCTGCTCTTCAATTCCCAACATCTTTCACTTTTTTGCAGGAGACTAAGTTCAATTGGCACAGCAACTACAAAGTCTCTTTGTCACTGTTAAAAAGACAACAGCTTCCAGGAACTGGTAGAAGAAAATAGCTGACTTTCTGCTTTCTGCAGACTTCAGATGTTTTTACTGCAGAGAGAGACTCATGCTCACAAACTGCCCTTCCAGCAGTACAAAAGCTTCTCCCTGTATCATTTACACGCACATGGTATTCATCTGCCCAGGACCCAATCACAGAGTAGTCGTCAGGTTGATGACCTTTGGCATTGGTGACTATTCATAATTAGCTAGTTTTTGCTGGCCGGATTTCACTCTGCACTCACCCCCAGTGCCGTGCTGACTACAAACACTTACTGCTTGACCAAAACAGCAGTGTAAACACCCATAAACAATGAATTTCACTAATTTGTTTTTAAATTGCAGCAATTCCTTCCATGGTCCTTTGTTTTAAAACAGGTCTTTTTCCATTTGGTCACAATCAAAGTATAAAAAAAAATGATATAGTCTTCACAATTGTTTGTGAGGTGTTACATACCAAAATTAATTCATGACTATATGCACTCATCATAGCTACATTTGTGGCTACTCGGCAATTTCTGTTGGCTTAGGTTCACAAAAGCTTATTCGAAGGCAACCGATGTCTGTAGAATTGAATTGAGTCATATTTCTGGCATTATCTTTATCAGTTCTATGTAAATAGATTGATGGGTTGTTGCATTTAAAATTGATAATACCTATAAAATTGATTTATGAAATAAAGAAACATGAATGGGAAATTCAGGCCTTCAAAATTTCATAGGTGTACAGTGGGATAAATTGTAAATGTTATCAATAAAGCAGAAAGCTATAGACCAATTGACTTCAATGTCTGTCATAGGAAAGATGCTCGAATCTATTTTTAAGGGGGATGTGGTGAGGCACTTGGAAGGTCTTAAAACCATGTTGACTCTGCCTGATTGCATTACGATGGGGAAATGACATTTTGCAAACTTATTTGAGTTCTTTGAGGAACTAACAAACAACATGGATAAAGTGGAAACCTGTAGATATACTGTGCTTAGATTTCCAGAATAGATTTGACAAGAAGCCACATCAAAGGTTACCTCATAAAATAAGAGCTCATGGTGTAGTGAATAACCTAATAGCATGGACAAATGATTGGTTAGCTAACAGGAAACTAGAGAATAGCCATTAATGGATCATTTTCCGGTTAGCAAGATACGATTAATGGAGTGTCACAGAAATCAGTGCCGGTCCTCAACTAGTTACAATTTATGTTCATGACTTGGATGAAGAAATCAAATGTATAGCTTTAAATATATAGATGACATAAAGTAGGTAAGGAAGTAAATTGTGAGAGAACATTACGAGTCTGCAAAGAGATAAACCTCGGTCAAATGAATATGAAAAATTTGGCAGATGGATTATAATATAGTAAAATGTAACTTTTGTTGACTTTAGCAAGATAATTAGAGAAGTATCATATTATTTAAATGGAGAGAGATTGCAGAACTCTTTGGTCCAGGGGATTTGGGTGGCCTAGTACATAAATGATGTAAAGTTAGTTTGCAGGTACAACAAATGATTAGGAAAGCAAATTGAATGTTGTCATTTTTTGCCAGGAGAATGGAATGTGAAAGTAAGGATATTTTGCTACAGTTGTCCATGTTGTTAGTGAGAACATGTCTGGAGTGCATTTTGATCTCCTTATTTAAAAGAATGTGAATGCCTTCGAAGCAGTTCAGCGAGGGTTCATTCGAGCGATATCTGGGATAGCGGTGGGGTTTATCTGATGAGCAAAGGTCAGACAGGAAGTCCTGTATCCATTGGAGTTTAGGAGAAGCAGAGGCGATCTTATTGGGACGTAAAAGTTCCTGAGAGAATGCAACAAGGTGGATGCTGAAAGGATGTTTTGCCTTGTCAGAGAGACTAGAACTAAGGGACATTGTTTCTAAAAAAAAAGTCTCACATTTAAAACGGAGATGAGAAGAAATATATTCTCTCAGAGGGTCATGTGCCTTGGAATTCTTCCTTAGAGAGCAGTCTTGAGTTATTGGGGTAGATAAGAATGTGGAATTGAAGAAATAATCAGGTCAGTCATGATCTTATTGAATGACAGAGCAGACCGGATTGGCTGAATAGCTTACTACAGCTCCTAATTCGCATGTTCATACATATGTTTGTAGAAATTACTCTTCTTTCAAAACGAGTCCCATATGCACCACTATGTAGCATTAGGTGGGTGTGTGTACAATGTGTTGCCCTCCTCTATTTAAGATGTTATATTCCAGGTGGTGAAGGATATAATCAGGCTAATCTTTATACTGTTTCAAAAGCATTTGTTTACAAAGTTACACATTACAACAAGAAACGCCTAACCCAAGGACCACAGTTTTGGGATCTATAGGAAAATAAGTGAGTCTTCAGAGAATGTTTGCCACATGAATAGAATTAAATAAATTAATTTATCATTACCTTACAACACTACTCTGATGTGCCACAGTGGCAGCAATGTGATTTCAGCTTGAGACTTTAATGAAAGATTCATTAGTGCATGTTTAGCCACAAGATACTACATTCGTGCGGGTTGGATTTTCAAATCTATCATGAGATCTTAAAAGAGAAATGTACAGGGTACATGATAATGTTCTTCAATTCAGGTAGCCCAAAATGGCCCAGGCAGCCAACCCCTGCTAGAATATCTATTTTGGATCTTCTAATGGTACAAATCGGTCTTGCTGGTAATTCTGATTGTTTACTCGTCGTTGTGTTTGTATGACGCTGGTAGAGTTCAAATCGGTGGCCTGAAAAAGGCACCAATTACCTGATAACAAAATGGTATCTTTAGAACTATTTTGTTAATGAGGGTATACAACAACTTTTAAATGCAATGCTCATCTTACTTACCTCCCATGTTAATATTGTTGACCCTAGAACTACATATCAGAGTGCTTTTTTTTTAAAGAAGTTGCTCATCATGTGATGGCAGGATGCGGCTTCAGGTTTCAGATGGTCAATAATTGAATTTGGCAATCCACTCAATGGTGCTAAAGATGTAACTTATAAGGGAAATGTAACTATAGATATGTAGGTGCGCTGTTTTAAATTTATGATTTAATTATCTTGTTGAGATACAATAAGTTGAATTTACCTGTAGCTTGCTCTGTTGTACTTGCCAAAAGTGTGATTGGTAAATGAATGAATATCTATAAAGAGAGTATTACTTTGCAGCTAATCTGTGTGACTTTAAGCTACTTGGACACAAGCATTATGCCTAAAATCCCCACCATTGACATCCTTCACTTTGGTTTGTTATTCCTCACTAAAAAAGGATATTGCAGAATTGTTACATCACTGAAGAAGGCCATTTGGCCCATTGTGCCTGCACCAGTTCATTAAAAGAGCATCACTAGCTAGTGACAATCTCCTGCTTTTTCCCCATACCCTTGTACATTATTTTATCCAAATAATCATCTAATGCCCTCTTGAATGTCTCAGTTGAACCTGCCTCTGCCACATTTCCAAGCAGTGCATTCTGGCTTTTTCCTCACTTCACCCTTATTTCTTTTGCAGATCATTTTAAATCTATGCCCTCTTGTTCTTGCTCCTTTTATGAATGGGAACAGTGTTTCCCTATCTACTCTATCCAGCCCTGAGAAAGTCCAATTCAAATTGCTTTCTGCAGATCAATGGAATGTTCCATTTTAAAACAAAATATTACAACTTCCTCAATTAATCTCAATTAATTGCATAAATGGATATCACCAGAACCTAAATAGTTCTACTTCTGATAATGAGTTTTTGTTTTTCTTTCACAGTGTACTGAAACATTCAGTAGATGCTACCTATGAGAATCAAGGACCCAGCCCTGGCTATAGGATGGAGATGTCTATTTTTTATGTTGTCTACTTTGTTGTCTTCCCTTTCTTCTTTGTTAACATCTTTGTGGCCTTGATCATCATCACTTTCCAAGAACAGGGAGATAAAATGATGGAGGACTATAGTCTGGAAAAGAACGAGGTTTGTATTGTAGGTCATCATGGCAAACTGACCCAATTAATGTATGGTCAGAAATTAATTACGTAAAACAAGAAATAACTAAATTTCATTACAAATGTTACATCACATATGGTGGACATATGATAGATTGAGCAAGAGAGAAATCCCAAATGGAAATCTGTGGTAGGACAGCTTCTGCTGTCATTATTGGGGTACGGTGAAAGGATTTTTAATTCGCATCGAACATATTCTGTTCCTAATTTGGAAATCCTTGCTGCTGACATTGGGATGCTGCACTAAAATCCAACATTTTGCTGAATGTAGATTTACTCTTGCCCCCCATCCCCCCAGCAAGGAAATATATGCTAAAATATTGGAATACGATCCAACATTGTGTATGAAATACAGACTATATTGAAGGATTCAATGCAATCTGAAGCCTGAGATTGAATTTCTCTGCAGCATCTCAGACAACCCTTGATAGTAGACACAAGGTAATGTTAATTACTGAAGCTGGGTTAAATTGCTAGCTGCTGCTTTATGTCAGAACTGTTCTTATGCCTCTAGGAGTTAAGTTTGTGTACAATGCACACAAGATACTTTTGAATTAGGAGTTAGTCATTGGGTTCAGTCAGCCTGCTTCACTCAATAAATTGCAACTCCATATGTGCTGTTCCTTACCATTTTTCATGGAAACCATTTCTTAATTTCCAATATACTTCAGTTTCACTACTTTAGTTAATTTTTTATTCCAAGTCCCTATGTCCTTCTGTTGAAGCAATGCATGGTGGCTCAGTGGCTAGCACTGCTGCCTCACAGCGCCAGGGACCCGGGTTTGATTCCAGCCTCGGGCAACTGTCTGTGTGGAGTTTGCACATTCACCCTGTGACTGAGTGGGTTTCCTCTGGGTGCTCCAGTTTCCTCCCACAGTCCAAAGATGTGCAGGTTAGGTGGATTGGCCATGCTAAATTGCCCATAGTGTCCAGGGATGTTTAGGTTATGTACGTTAGACATGGGAAATGCAGGGGTAGGGGAATGGGTCTGGGTGCAGTGCTCTTCAGAAGGGCAGTGTGGACTTGTTGGGCCAAATGACCCTTTTCCAGACTGTAGGGATTCTATTAAAAAAAGTCTTTTGTTTGAGACCAATTTTTTTTGTTTATCAAATGGAGGAATGTTAATGTAAATTTCCTGATCATTAAATGCCCTCTGATATTTGAACACCCCACCACAATTAACAATTTGTTCCACGCCAAGCTTGTCAGTTCCATTCATATTCTTTAAAATGTCAATGACATGGATGGTGGGTAACACAGATAAGTGAGACTTGGTAATAAATATCAAATTACATTTTCTGAAGACGGGTCCAGACCCAAAACGTCAGCTTTCCTGCTCCTCTGATGGTGCTTGGCCTGCTGTGTTCATCCAGCTCTATACCTTGTTATATGTAGTCTTAATTGATTTTTGAATCCAATCATTCCAAGTAGCTGATTCATTGCAAATAGTTGGTCTCTCCTTGTGCAAAGATAATTAGGAAGAGTCAGCATGGTTTTGTGAAGGGGACATCACGCCTGACAAATTTATTGGAGTTCTTGAGGGAATAATGTGATGTGCATAATGGCATGCTTGTATACATACTATACTTGGATTTCCAGAAGGCATTTTAGAATGTGCCACATAAAAGTTTATTGCAAAATGTGGGAGCTTATGGTGTAGGAGGTAGGTAACATATTAACATAAATAAAATATTAGTTGATTCTTAGAAAATAGAGGTTATGCATAAATGAGTTCTTCTCTAATTGACTGGTTGTGACAAGAAGAGTCCTGCAGGAGTCTGGAGCCTCCTTTTTATACAACTTATATCAATAACTTAGGTAAGGGGGAGCATAGACGTTTTGCTAAATTTTCAGATGACAGAAAGATAGATAGGATACTATGTTATTAAGAGTAGATAAGGAAGTTGCAAAGCAATACAAGTAGATTGAACAAACACACAAAAATGTGGCAGATGGAGGATAATATGAGAAAATATGAAGTTGTTCACTTTGGTAGGAAGAATAAACAAAACAGTACTTCTTGAATGAAGAACAACTGCAGAATTCCAAGATGCAAAGAGGTCTAGGTGTCCAACTGTATGAATCACTAAAAGTTAATATGCATGCACACAAGTAATTTAGAGGCCTAATGGAATGCTTGCCATTCTTCTGAGAAGAATTGAACTTAAAAGTAAAAATGATATGCTTCAGTTCTGTAGGGCATTAGTGAGACAAGGTCTCAAATAACTTGTGCAGTTTTGGAAAGATGTAAATGCATTGAAGGTGGTTCAGAGGAGGTTTACTAGATTGATGCCTGGAATAAGCGAGTTATTTTTTGAGGTTGGAATTGTTTTCACCGGAGTTTAGAAGAATGACGAGCTACTTGATTTAAGAGTATAAGATCCTGAACAATCTTGTCAGGTGGTTGTAAAAATGATGCTTCCTCTTTTTGGTGAGGCAAGAATTTGGGAGCACTTTAAAAATTAGGAGTCATTCTTTTAAGATAGAGATGAAGAGAATCTGTTTCTCTCAGAGAATTGTGTGACTTTGGAAATCCCTCCCTCAGAAGGCATTTGAGAAGGAGTTGTTGACCATTTTTGCAGGAGGGGTAGGTAGATTATTGTTAAACAGTGAATTAAAGGTGGGGATGGGGGTGATGGTAGCTGGGAATATGGAATTAGAAACATAAGCAAGTTAGCCATGACTTTATTGAATGGCAAAGCAGGCTTAAAGGGGCTGAATGAAGTATTTCTGCTCCTAATTTGTATGTTTGTATATAAGTTGCTTGTGTAAAATTCCTACTTTGATAAATCTGGGACAATCTCAATTCAGATCCTTGTAAGCAGATAAAATGAACAGAATTGTTCATAGAGAGCCCAGTAGATATGGAAGTGGGAATAGCTTTCACTAACAGAGAGAAAATAAGTATTTTGTTTTTATGTATTTAGTTTTGAGTTTGTTTTGTTGAATTAACCTTTATTATCTTGTCTCTTGCAGAGAGCATGCATTGACTTTGCTATCAGTGCCAAGCCCTTGACACGGCATATGCCACAGAACAAACAAACCTTTCAGTACAAAATGTGGCAGTTTGTGGTGTCACCCCCATTTGAGTACACCATTATGGCTATGATTGCACTCAATACTGTGGTGCTAATGATGAAGGTCAGTAAGCAGATTTCCAAACTTTGATTTTCTGTTTGTCCATTTCTGTTCTGTTGTTATTGCCACTTGCTGTCTTACTGCCATACTTCTCCAACCAACTATCAATACTAAAGAATGTCACCTGAAGGGAATGTCATTAGTTCAGTCCGTTTTCCCCCATGCCCTCCCAACTATGGGGAGACAGTGGCATAGTGGTAATGTCACTGGACTAGTAATCCAAAACTTCAGGATAATGTTCTGAGGATGTGGGATCAAATCCCACCCTTGCAGATGATGAATTTCATCTGGCCTACATGTGACTCCAGACCCACATCAGTATTGTTGAGTCTTGCCTGCCCTCTGAGCAATTAGGGATGACCTAGTCAGTGATGCCCCTGTCCCATGAAGTAATTAGTGCAACATAATATTGGTAAGGTTTATAATTGGGGGAAGGGTAATTATAATTCTGTTAGGCAAGAACTGGGTAACATAAAATGGGAACAGATGCTGTCAGGGAAGAGCACTATAGAAATGTGGAGATTGTTTAAGGAATGCATACGCGTGTGATCGATATGTTTGTCCCTAGCAGGCAGGGAAAATGCGGTTGAGTGAGGGAGCCTTGGTTCTCAAGAGAAGTCGAACGACTAGTTAAGAGGAAGAAGGATGCTTATATAAGGTTTAGGAAACAAGGATCGGAAAAGGCTTTAGAGGGATACAAGTTAGCCAGGAAGGAGCTGAAGAAAGGGCTTAGGAGAGCTATAAGGGGGCATGAGAAAACATTGGCAGAGAGGATCAAGGAAAACTCCAAGGCTTTTGGCTGATCAAGGATTGTAAAGAGAATTTGTGCACGGAGCCTAAAGAGATAGGAGAGGTCCTTAATGAATACTTTTCTTTGGTATTCACAACTGAGAGGGACCTAGGTGTAGGGGAGGACAGTGTGAAACAGGCTGGTAGGGTAGAGGAGGTCGATGTTAGTAAGGAAGATATACTAGGAATTTTGAAGAACTTGAAGATAGATAAGTCCCCTGGGCCTGATGGGATTTATCCAAGGATTCTATGGGAAGCAACGGAAGAGATCGCAGGGCCTTTGGCAATGATCTTTTCATCCTCACTGTCCACGGGTATACTGCCGAAAGATTGGATAGTGGCAAACGTCATTCCCTTGTTCAAAAAAGGGAATAGGAATAACCCCGGAAATTACAGGCCAGTTAGTCTTACTTCAGTGGTGGGCAAATTATTGGAAAGGGCTCTGAGATATAGGATTTATGATCACTTGGATAGGCACAGTTTGATTCGTGATAGTCAGCATGGATTTGTGAGGGGTAGATCATGCCTCACAAACCTTATTGAATTCTTTGAAGAGGTGACCAAACACATGGATGAAGGTAGAGCAGTGGATGTGGTATACATGGATTTAAGTAAGGCATTTAATAAGGTTCCCCATGGTAGGCTCATGCAGAAAGTAAGGAGGCATGGGATAGGGGGAAATGTGGCAGATTGGATTCAGAATTGGCTGACCCTTAGAAGACAAAGGGTGGTAGTGGTTGGAAAATATTCAACATGGTGCTCAGTTACGAGTGGTGTACCACAAGGATCTGTTCTGGGTCTTCTTCTGTTTGTGATTTTTGTAAATGATTTGGATGTAGGAGTGGAAGGGTGGATTAGTAAGTTCGCGGACGATACGAAGGTGGGTCGAGTTGTGGACAGTGTGGAGGGCTGTTTTAGGTTACAGAGGGACATTGATAGGATGCAGAGCTGGGCTGAGAAGTGGTAGATGGAGTTTAACCCTGAAAATTGTGAGGTGACTTATTTTGGAAGGACAAACTTGAAAGCAGAATACAGGGTTAACGGAAAGATTCTTGGCAGTGTGGAGGAGCAGAGGGATCTTGGGGTTCATGTCCACAGTTCCCTGAAAGCTGCCACCCAGGTGAATAGAGTTGTTAAGAAGGCGTATGGTGTGTTAGCTTTCATTAATAAAGGGATCGAGTTCAAGAGCCGTGAAGTTATGCTCCAGCTATACAAAACCCTGGTTCAGCCACATCTGGATTATTGTGTCCAGTTCTGGTCGCCTCATTACAGGAAAGATGTGGAAGCGTTGGAAACGGTGCAGAGGAGATTTACCAGGATGTTGCCTGGAATGGAGGGAAGGTCTTACGAGGAAAGGTTGAGAGAGCTAGGGCTTTTCTCTTTAGAACGACGAAGGATGAGAGGTGACTTGATAGAGGTGTACAAGATGATTAGAGGTAGAGATACAGGGGACGGCCAGACACTTTTTCCTATGGTGGAGGTAGCTATTGCGAGGGGGCATAGTTTTAAAGTGAGTGGAGGTAGATATAGGGGAGACGTCAGAGGTAGGTTCTTTACTCAGAGAGTTGGTAGGGGCGTGGAATGCATTGCCGGAGAGGGTAGTGGACTTGGCCTCATTAGGGGCATTTAAGCGGTTATTTGATAGGCATATGGATGATAGTATAAAGTAGGACTGGAGGTTAGATAGACCTTAGGTTTAAGGTAAAAGTCCGGCACAACATCGTGGGCCGAAGGGCCCGTACTGTGCTGTACTGTTCTATGTTCTATGTTCTAATATGTGGCCAGTTTCATTGACTTTTAACCGTTCTCTGGAATGACCTAGTAAGCCACTCAGTTGTACTGGGATGGATTAAAAAATACCAACAATGTCGACAACCTGGGAATGCATTTAAAAGAAAACTATAATTTAACATAATTCCAGTCCACTTTATGATGATACCAGTTCATATGTTTCTTTATATATTTCAGTACTTACTGTATTTTATCTATTCTGCAATGATGCTGAAGAGTAGCAGCATGTGTAGGCTCAGTCTTTGACAATTTCTGTGATTTCTACTTCTGCCAAAAACTATCTTAGAAAGTTTTGTAGATGGAAATCCATTGATTCAATTAGAGATTAGTATTCATTATTCAGTCTCCTGCCCTAGCTCATTTTAATACATGTATCTTTAATTTCATTGTTTTAAAAAAAACTCCACCTCTGTGCATGTTATGCATTGGTATGAATAAGAATTCTGCACTTACAATTCAATTTATTTCACATTGAAGTAAGGTGAGCAAGCCTGGAGATACTGATTACACGTTGGCATTGCTCTACACTTTGTACAGGAATTGATATTGGAAAAAATGCAGTGCGCCTTCCACAGTGTAACGGTGACTAAGATTAGTGGAGATTGTTCAGCACAGACTTGATAGGCTGAAAGGCCTTTCTGTGCTGTAAGCTTCTAGACTACTGGACTATTCCATATGTGCAACTTCTTCCATCAATAGCCATTGTGATGGAGTCACTGAGCTAGGCTACGTTACAATTTCTGATATTATTTGCTGGCCGACTGTTCTCTAACTAATCATTCAATTTTATGAGTTTATAAAATCATGAGGGGCATGGATAAGGTGGATAGCCAAGGTCTTTTTCCCAGTATAGGCGAGTCCAAAACTATAAGGCAGAGGTTTAAGGCGAGAGTGGAAAGATTTAAAAGGAACCTAAGGGGCAACGTTTTCACACAGAGGGTTGCGCATGTATGGAACAAGTTGCCAGAAGGAAGTGGTGAAGGCTGGTGCAATTACAATATTTAAAAGGCATCTGGATGGGTATATGAGTAGGAAGGGTTTAGAGAGAGATATGTGTCAAATGCTGGCAGCTGGGACTAGATTAATTTAGGATATGGTTGAGTTGGGCCGTAGGGTCTGTTTCCATGCAACTCTCTTTGCCTGACTGTCTCTTTCTCTTTACCTGGGTAAAACAGACAGTTTTTCCCTAAACCTTGGGGAACCTGGCAGGTAAACTCAAGCAAAAGCTGTCAATGCTAAAAGGTGCTCGTCTTACATACATGCTGAAACCATCACATCTGCCTATGACTGAGCATGCTCCACACTTTTGACTCTCCCTATGAGGGCTCCAACATTTCTATCTTTCAAACCTACCAATTTCCCTGTTCCTTTTCTGCACCCCAAGGCCTCTAATCCCAATGCTGACGTGGCTGCCAGTTCTCCAGATCTGACTACCCCATTCAACAGGACACGCACACGCACACATACGCATACACACACGTATACATATACACGCACATAGTCTCTCTTTCTCTCTCTTTCCGTTTCTCTATCTATCTGTCTTTCTTTCTCTCTCTCTCTGCCCCTCTCAGTGGACCTGCACAAGATTACAAATAACATTATCGATTATAGTTGCCAAATATTTGCTAGGACTGTGTTCAATAATGATGTCTTTATATAGAGAATTCTCTTGGTCTCTAATCAATTCCCTGTTTGCACTAGAGAAGAAATAGCTCAAAGGATATTTAACAGTGAGTCTAAAACCATAAGGAATTTTGAATGGTTGAGTAAGGAAAGACTATTTTTATTGCTCAGGAGTCAGGAATTAAAAGTTCAAAACTATGTCAGGAGCAAGGTCAGAAAAATTTTGAGTTGTACAGAATTGTCCGAGCATGAAATGTTTTATCATAAAGCAGCTGTTTAAGCACAGAACAAAACATTTTTTAAGGCAATCTGGATAAATATTTGAATTGGAAAAAAATACAACACTCAGAAAAATACAAGTCACTTGGATTCATTTTAGATTGTCCAAGTGAAGAATGATACAATGAGTTTAATGGCTTGCTTTGTACTGTAAATGTTTATTGTGTATGCTTTAATAACCAGTTGATTCTGTAGTGATATCCTGAAAAATGAAATAAGTTCACTTATACCAAGGTCTTCCAATTAACATACTTTAATGATCTTTCCCTCTAACCTCCATTGCCAATATTGTAGAGGTACAACATTAATAACTAAATTGAAAGAGAAAATGCAAGGGAATCTCAGCAGGTCTGGCAGCAACTGGCAGAAACAGAGCTGATGTTTCAAATCTGATACAACCTTCAGTTCTGAAGAAAAGTCATATCAGACTTGAAACTTTAACACTGTTTCTCTGTCTATAGATGCTGCCAGACCTGCTAAATTTCTCCAGTGCTTTCTTTTTTAATTTCAAACTTCCAGCATCCACAGTATTTTGCTTTTGTTAATAAGTAAACTTTCTTTTTCTTGGTTTAGTTTTCTGATCAGCCACAATCTTATGACGATGTTCTAAAGTATCTCAATATGGTGTTCACCATTTTGTTCTCATGCGAATGTATCCTGAAAATTATTGCCTTTGGAATTCTGGTGAGTATATGGCATGGCCTTTATATTATTTGTTTTTGCTCCTAAATTTTCTCCCCCTCCCTCTCTTTCTGAAAGCATTGACTCTTGTAGTTCCACAGGTGCAAGAAACTGCTTAACTAAGTGGCTATTCTTAATATGTGAGTAGACGTAAGTGTTGGAAGAACTTTTAAGTGTCTGGACACAACCTTGTCCTCACCAGTATCTAAATGCATGCACTTTTCAGCTGCTAATACTGAATAGTGACTGTGAATGGAAAAGCAATTAATTTCTTTTATTCCTTACCAGCTAAAGAAAATTACAGCCACTGTAGTATTCCTCTTGTGATCCTGTGACTTGACTCAAGGTAACACTTGATGTACTGCATTTGGCTGCAGCAACAGTGGTCAACAAAGTGGGGAGAAAAGTCATTCAAGAATATTATTCCTGATCAGTCGTTATGCTGGAGAGTGTGCTTGTGGATATCTGCTTGGAGACAGAACCAGGCTTTGCTATGATGATGTATAGCCCCAGTAATTTTGCAGCAATTGATGCTGACCTAATACATAAAGAATACGTAGTATGGAAGACTTAGGTGGACCAGCGTGACCAATAACTCAATATGAGGCAGCAGGAAGAGGGAGAAAATCTCTTCAAAATTTGAGATTTCTAATGGTGTTGCTTTTTGCTTCACAGAACTATTTTCAGGATGCCTGGAATGTATTTGATTTTGTCACGGTCCTGGGCAGTGTCACTGATATATTAGTGACGGAATTTTGGGTAAGTACACATTAAAAATGTTCATGTTAAACATCTTAAATGTAGAAGTTAATAAATAATAGTTTAGTTTCTGCCGTGAAAAGAAAGAGACAGATTGTTTCTGACACACTAATGTTGTTACAATTCCTGAGGTTATCCTGAAGCAGCTCCATCTGTTCCTGTTGTGTAGTTCTGGTCACATCATGGCACATAATCGCATTTTGAAAATATTTCAGAGGTCAGTCTGGCAGGAGAGGGTTCCATGGCTTGATCATTCTGGCAAGAAAGGGTTAAATTCCATATCAGAATTTGATAATTATTTCTATTTTATTTTAATTGTTATTACATCTTATTTAACATTTTTAAAACTAAATATTAGCAGTAAAAACACCTTTAAAGGAACCAAATATGTAAAACAGAGTGAAATGATTTTTTTGGTTATATCTTAAGGTTGATGAAGTGAGGTATATTAGTTCTGAGGAAGAGAAAATGTAACTCAAGTACACCCTGTGTCAGTATCAATTATATCCTAATCAGGTACAGTGCAGTTAGATGCTCTTTCTCTACATTTCATGTATCTGTGTCCCAAGCTCATACCATCAATCCTTATAGCCCCATTTCCCACGTATCTCTATTTCCGTTTTCGACTGAGGCACAAGATTTAATAACAAAAATGACAACTAGAGGGTTTAGCATTACAATCAAGCCAGGGAATTAACCCTGGTGCAATGAAGAGTGCAATAAGACATGCCAGGAGTAGCACCAAGTATACATAAAAATGAGAAGTCAACATGATGAAGCTGCAACACAGGACTACTTGCATGCCAAACTGTAGAAGCAGCTGCAATAGACAAAGCTAAGGACTGCCACAACCAGCAGAATCCAATCTAAGCTCTGCAATCCTGTCACATTCGGTCCTTTAAATTTAAACTACTATCAATGGAGGAGGGTTCACAAATATCCCCATCCTTAATGATGAGGGAGCCCGACACATCAGTGCAAAAGACAAAGCTGAAGCATTTGCGAGCATCTTTAGCCAGAAGTGCGCAGTGGATGTTTCCTGTCAATCTTCCCTTGATGTGCCTTGCATCACAGATGCCAATTTTAAGCCAATTTAATTCACTTCAAGTGATGTCAAGAAACAGCTGAAGGTATTCGATACTGCAAAGCTATGGTCATGAAAACATACTGTCATATTTACTAAAGACATATGCTCCAGACTTAGGCATGTCACTAGCCAAGATATTCCAGTGGCATGTGTGTGGCAATATGGAAAATTGCCCAAATATGTTTTGTTGACAAAAAGTCCAACCCAGTCAATTTCTGCCACATCAGTCTATTCCTGATTATCTGCAAAGTGATTGAAGGGGTCAATGACAGTGTTATCAAGTGGCATGTACTCAGCAATAACCTGCTTACTGTAGCTCAGTTTGGGTGCCACCAGGACCACAAAGCGAGTAACCTCATTACAGCCTTGATCCAAACATGGACAACGTTACTTCCATGACAGACCACAACAAGAAGACACAACACAGCCAGACACATAGTCAGCCTACTGTATATCAGAGATGACCGCAAGACTACTCAGACCCTTAGGTATCAGGATAGCCCACAAACCAACAACACCCTGCAACAGCTACTGAGGAACATAAAGGAATCCATATCCACAACCAATAAAACTAATGTAATATACAAAATACCATTTAAAAACTGAAAGAACTGCAGATGCTGTAAATCAGAAACAAAAACAGAAGTTGCTGGAAAAGCTCAGCAGGTCTGGCAGCATCTGTGAAGAAAAAAATCAGAGTTAACATTTTGGGTCCAGTGACCCTTCCTGAGAACATGCCCAAATATATCTTGTTGACAAAATGTCCAACCCAGTCAATTACTGCCACATCAGTCTATTCTTGGTTATCTGCAAAGCAATTGAGGGGACTTCCTCAGTTCTGAGGAAGGGTCACCGGACCCGAAACGTTAACTGCAAAATACCATGCAATGATTGTGAGAAATATTACATAGGCCAAACTAGAAGAAAATTGACAATAAGGATACACGAATACCAACTAGCCACCAAGAGAGACGACCAATTCTTACTGGTCTCAATACACACAGACAAAGAAGGACACGAATTTGACTGGGATGACACATCCATAATAGCACAAGCCAAACAGAGACATACCAGGGAATTCCTGGAGGTCTGGCATTCCGACCGAACAAGTTGAACTGGATCCAATATACAGACCACTGAAAAACAGAATATGAAGTGAAGCCAACCATTTCAGCAAACTGCAGTATATAAGTAACAAGCGGGACAGAACACCAACGCTTCACCGGAAGCACACTGACGATGTTACCTGGCAGGGGGACAAAACACCTGCAATCAAACACACCGGCTCAGTGAGCAAGTCTACAACCTCCTCCACAACCCGAGCTACAAATCTCCTCAAAACTTTTATGGACAAACGAACTGAATACATGAGATGAAAGTGACTGCCCTGGACATCCAGGTAACATTTGACTTAGTGTGGCATTAAGGAACCCCAGCAAAAGTGAAGTAAATGGGAATCAGGAGGGAACATCCCCATTGATTAGTGTACTATCCAGCACAGAGGAAGGTGGTTGAGGTTGTTGGAGTTCATCATCTCAGTCCTGTGACTTAATTGCAGGAGTTCTTCAGGGTAGCATCCTAGGCCCAGTTTGGCTTTGGCTGCTTGATCAATGACCTTCCTTCCATCATAAGTTCGTAAATGGGGAGATTAATATTCAGCAACATTTGTCACTCCTCAGATACTGTAACATTCCAACTCAATGGTAAAACCTGAACATATTAAAGCTTGAGCTAATAAATGATAAGTAACGTTTATCCTAGACAAGTGCCAGGCAACAACCATCTTCCACAAGAAAGAATCCAACCATCTCCCCTTGACATACAATGGCATTACCATCACTGAATCCTCCATTATTGTCATCATTATCATATAGATACTATGGCAGCCTTTTGAGGAGCATTAGGGAAGTCACTATTACTGACAATGATTAAGTTTAATTCCATATCTTTTCATTGAAGTTCCAGCCAGCTGCCATTTGGGATTTGAGCTCATGTCCCCAGACTAAGGCTCCTTTAACAACACCTTCCAACAGATGACCCCTAGCGCCTGGAAGAACAAGAATAGCAGACAATTGCAAACATCACCTCCTGCAAATTTCCCTCTAAGCGACACACCACCCTGTCTTGGAACTATATTTATATTTCTTCATTGTTGCTGGTCAAAATCCTGAAACTCCTTTCCCAAAAGCTGGGGCTATGGGGAAAGAACAGGGATGCAGGGTGAAATTGATAGTTCTTTGCAATCAATTCTATATTTTACAAGAAAATCACAGAGTGTAGAATTGGGGTAATGTAAGGCAAGGGGTCGTGGGCAAAAGGACAGTGGGAATGAGCTAGAGAACAGAATCAAAGCCACAAAATTTGACAAGATAGCATTGCAATAAAGGAGCTCTGGGGAGAAGAGAGAAGGAATTAAACACAAAAGCAAGGATTTAAGTTGGAGGCATTAGAGAACTAGGGCTTGATACAGGTTAGCAATGATAGAAATGTTGGATGAATAGGACTTGGTATAGGAAAGGATACACCCAGCAAGTTTTTTGTATCTGTTATGTTTAAAGAGATTGAAATGTGGCCAGAGACCAGATAGAAATGCACGGAACCAAATATTTAAATCTAACTTTATCGTTTACAGTTTTGAATGTAGATCCTTCAGTTCTTTTTTTTTCTCTTTGGTTTGTGCTGGACTATCATAACAATCAGAACAAATTGGCAACTTTTCCTCAGAAATACACTGTGTGTGAGCGGTGGAAATGTAACAATGCTGTACTATGCAATGTATTGCCTTGAGATTGGAAATGAAGATAGATTGCTGGGATAATGTAGAAGAACTTGAGTACTATCCCTAATGTACACTGTGCCTGAACAGACAGCAAAGTGCTTCTGTGACAACATTAAGTGTGATATTTGTTTTCATTGAAAATGCAGTCATTTAAATTGATAAACAGTCAAATATTCCTTTTTGTACCTAAGACCTGCAGGACAAGTGAATCTCAGGTGCTTTTGTGAAAATTTCCCAATTTTGTTTGACAACAGAAATTACCTTAAATTTAAATGAACAAGAGTAAGTCACTTGGCCTACAAATGCTGCTGTGCCATTTTTGCTAGCTATGGCAGTTCTTCAATATTTTATTCGAATTCATTAATCTTTCTCCACATTCCTTAACTCATGATTCAAGTAGTTATCTATAACTGTCTTAAAACCTATTTGATTCTGTATTAGCTCCTATTGGTGCTTTAAACATTCTATCAACCATTTGTGTGAAGATATTTTAACCAGTTTAGGTTTAATTTCAAAATTGAGTTGCCTTGTTTTTGAGTGAAGGCTTTGATCACTATTTATCTTATAAATTCACAGAATTATCTTTCGATTCATTCATAGTACAAATTTAGTATCTGTGTTGTATTTGCACCGAAACTGACTTAATGGAGTGCAAACTGACTGCGGATCTCAGCAAAGTGTGATCACTTCTCCAAGAAGTCATGCACTGCTCGGCTTCCATGTTGGGTCTTGCTCAAATTTTGGATTTAGGCTGAATTTAAATCATACGTGTTGGTATGCACTAACAGTGTATTCCTTTATTTGATAGCAAGATTAAATACCTTGGAACACTACTTATGTCTCTACAGCAAGAGAAACTTTGCCATTCTCAAAGCAGAAATTTGAAAGGGTCGATATAAGAGTAGTATGCCCATTGGGAGTGATCATGGGGTCTGTTGCCATTCTTACTATAATAAATTGAAAGATTTGTTCCAAACCATGCCCTTAAAAATTTCATGTTGGTGTGGTTTGCAAAGCTATCACAATGTTGCATATCCGCTCAGAGGGTCCAATGGTGTTCTAATCTTGTGCAATGTCACTTTTTGCTTTTGTGGAATAGGTAACAAGTAAATATCCCTCTAGGATACTGTATGTAAAGTTTTCGGAACGAATTCAGGAATGGCAATTGATGTTAATCATTGTGACATTGTAAGCTACTGTTAGTTGATAAGTGAATCTTTTCAGTTCCTAAGAACAGTCTTCAACAGAGGAATATACTTTTAAAGTACACTCTACAGTATAATACATGAAAGGCACCTATCATCTCGACTCTGATGAAGAGAGGCTACTTAGGCAAGATACCAAGGGCAGCTAGTGCCTATGGAACCACATTCAGTAAGCTATTAATGTCTTCAAAAGATGATTTGTGTAAATTTACATACAAAATCCATGAAATTATTGAGGGAAGGAATTTTGAAATGTCTGTTAGAATCCTAGGTGACTGTGCAGCCCGTGCTAACTCTCTGTGAAAGCAACTGACCTTGTCCTACTCATTCATCTTTTCCCTATATCTGTGCAAATGCTTTTTTACCGGAGATTTATGCAATTCTGTTTTGAAAGCCATGATTGAATCTGCCTCCATTACAATCAATGGCATTGCTGTCCAAAGCCTAGCTACTCACTGTGTTTAAAAAGAAGTATAATGTCTTTGGTCATATTGCCATTTACTTTCAAGTGTTGTCTTCTGGTTCTTGAACCTTCCACCAATGGAAACAGTCTCTCCTACTCTGCCTAGACTCCTTGTAACGTTGCACATTTCTATCAAATCTCTTCTCAATCTCCTTTCTTTAAGCAAATCAATTCCAATTTTTTTTGTTTTCCAATCTGGATTCAAATCAGAAGTCCCTAATAGGTGAGACTGCTCTGTTGTGTGTTTACATAAGTGGCTGTCGCTTTAACAGTCTGATCATGTTTCGTCATGATGACATCATCAGCCGATTTGGAAAGAAACAACTCAGCATAACCTTACTGCCTGGCAGAATAAACATCTTGTATAATAAAGCTCCTTCTCTTGCTTAACACTTCGGCTTTTTATCCTTCTTGAAATGTAATGTACTCTTGTAAATCTTACCTACACCTTCTCTGATGCGTTCACATCTATCCTAAATTGTGCTGCCTAGAATTGGACAATATCCAGTAGTGGTTGAACCTGTATGTTCACTATAATCTCGTGTACTCAATGCCTCTATGAATTCCAGGATCCTGTATGCCTTATTAATTGCTCTCTCAATGCATCCTGCCATTCCCAATTATTTTTGCACACATAACCACAAGTCCATCTATTCCGACACCCTTTCAGAATTGTACCTTGTATTTATGGTTCCTAAAAATAAACTGTCTCTTAAAACATGCACTACTACTCCATTAAAACATTATATTTCCAAACACTATGGCTTGTTTTTCACATTGTGATGTTAACTATAAAAACTAGTTGAAAAAGTCTCCGGACCCGAAACGTTAACTCTGATTTTTTCTTCACTGATGCTGCCAGACCTGCTGAGCTTTTCCAGCAACTTCTGTTTTTGGAACAGATAGTTGCTGGTTTTGATCATTAATATGATTCTTCAATCTGTGGAACACTTTAATTTAGGATACTGCAGCAGTTATTTCTAATGTACTTAATTTTTTATGCTTATAATTTATTAGTGCTAGTAAACAGGTTGTTTAGTGTCTAGAATGATTGCTTTATTTGTCAGCATTTGCTGCCCTCTGAAATACTGCAAGCAGGGCAGCAGAGAAATGGATGATCGATTAAAATACAATGTCTCTACTTCTCTTTCTGCCCCAATGGATCCCACTAGACTCGGCAGCAGAGAAATGGGGCTTTCCGTTGGAATGCTAAACAGAATCTTATCAGGTCAAAGGATCCCAATGGAGTAGCTTGAGCAGCTAATCTGCCATAGATGCCTGGTCAGACTGAAGTGACTCTTCACCTAGTGAGAAGAATAAGAGGGGCTTTCCAGGAATATAAAGGATTTGCCTTTGAGGGAGCAACAGTGCTCCTTCAACTCCCACAAAGAAAGTTGCACCTCCATTGCATCTTAAAAAGTTATTTCACACCATAGAGTGTCATCCCAAACGATATACTTTCAAGTTAACATCATACTTCAGTTAAAATCCTGTGTTCTCGTTGCATTACTACTGTTTTGGATTAATTCCATCATAAGCATGGATATTACTGCATAACTCCCAAGTTGAACCTTCAAGAGCTGGGTCTTGGAACAGGGAATCTTTGGAGAGATTTACAAGTCTCAGACATGTTTTGCATAATATCGCCTTTCCTGGGGACCAGTAAATGATGTTAAGTGAGGGATTCCTGTACCTTCAGTGGTCCAATCTTCACTAGGCAGTAATCAACGTAGAGTACTGTATATGGTTTTAGTCTCCTTATAGACTCATAGAGATGTACAGCACTGAAACAGACCTTTTTGTCCAACGCATCCATGCTGACCAGATATCCTAAATTCATCCAGTCCCATTTTGCCTGTATCCTTCTAAACCCTTCCTATTGATGTACCCATCTAGATACCTTTTTAAAAGCTGTACATGTACCAGCCTCCACCACTTCCTCTAGCTGCTGATTCCATACACGCACCAGGTTCTGTGTGAAAAAGTTGTCCCTTAGGTCCCTTTTAAATCTTTCCCCTCGCACCTTAAACCTATGCCATCTAGTTTTCGACTCCCCTACCCTGGGAAAAAGACCTTGGCTATTCACCCTATCCAAGCCCATCATGATTTTATAAACCTCTATAAGTCACCCCTCAGTCTCCGATGCTCCAGGGAAAATAGCCCCAGCCTATTCAGCTTCTCCCTGTAGCTCAAACCCTCCAAACCTGGCAACATCCTATCAAGTCTATTCCACCATTCAGTCATGGCTGATATGATTCTCAACCCCATTCTCCTGCCTTCTCCCCGTGACCCTTGAAGTCCTCACTAATCAAAAACCTATCCATCTCTGTCTTAACCACACTCAATGAATTGGCCTCCACAGTACTCTGTGACAATGAGTTCCACAGATTCCCCACCCTCTGGCTGAAGAAATTCCTCCTCATCTCAGTTCTGAAGAGTCATCCCTTCACCCTGCGGCTGTGCTCCCAGATCCTAGTCTCTCCTACTGGTGGAAACATCTTCTCCATGTTTACTGTATTCAGGCATGTCAGTATTCTGTAAATTTCAATCTGCTTCCCCTCATCCTTCTAAACTCCACAGGGTACAGATACAGAGTCCCGAACTGCTCCTCATATGACAAGCTCTTCAACCCCAGGATCATTCTTGTTAACATCCTCTGGACCCACTCCAACACCAATACAGCCTTCATTAGATACAGGGCCCAAAACTGCTCACAATATTCCAAATGGGGTCTGACCAGAGCCTTATACAGCCTCAGCAATACATCTCTGCTCTTGTATTCTAGCCCCCTCAACATGAATACTGGCAGTGCCATTTGTCTTTCTCACCACCAGCTGAACCTGCATGTGAACCTTAAGAGAATCCTGAATTAGGACTCCCAGTCCCTTTGCGCTTCAGATTTCTGAAGCCTTTCCCCATTTAGAAAATAGCCTACAACTTTGTACTTCCAACTGAAATGTATAATCTCACATTTTTCCACAGTGTATTCCTTCTGCCTCATCATTTCCTGTAAGCCTAGCATGTCCAAGTTCCTTCTGTAGCCTCCCAGCTTCCCCAACACTACTTGTCCCTCCACCTGTCTTTGTGTCTTCTGCAAGTTTAGTAACAATGCCCTCAGTTCCTTCGTCCAGATCATTAATGTATAACACAAAAAGTTGTGATCCCAACACTGGCCCCTGCGGAACTCCACTAGACGCTGGCTGCAATCCTGAACAAGACTGCTTTATCCCTACTGTCTGCCTTCTGCCATCAGCCAATCCTCTGTCAATGCCAGTGACTTGCCCACAACACCATGAGCTCTTATTTAACAGTCTCCTGCGTGGCACCTTGTCACGTCCGCTGGGTTTGTCTACCCTGCTCATTATCTTCTCAAGAAACTCTAACAGATTAGTCAGGCATGACCTCCATGTTGCATGAAGCCATGTTGATTTGCCCTATTTTACCATGCACTTCCAACTACTCTGCAATCTCATCCTTCATAATGGACTTTCAAATCTCATTTTTGATTTGATTTTGATTTGGATTTTATTGTCACATGTACTCAAGTGCAAAAGTACAGGAGTACAGTGAAAAGTGTATAACGTCACCACGCAGGGCACCATCTTAGGTACAAGTATCTTGGTACAGAACAAGGTAGAAAGAAAGAACAATGTTAAAAGTTAAACATTACTGTAATTATAGAATAGTGTAGAATATGTGAAGTAAGGAAATCTATGCAACAACGGAGGTCAGGCTAACTGCCTATGGTTTCCTTTCTTCTGCCTCCCACCCCTTTTATAAAGAGGTGTTACATTAGCCATTTTCTAGCTCTCTGGGATCCAAGCTAACTCCAGTGATTCCTGAAACATCATCACCAATGCCTCTACAATCTCCTCAGCTACCTCCTTCAGAATTCTGGGATGCGTCCATCCGATCCAGGTGATTTACCTGCCTTCTGACTGTTCAGCTTCCCCAGCACTGCCTTCTTAGTGATGGTCAGTATGTTTACCTCTGCACCACCACCCCCACCCATCCCCACCCACCCCCCCCCCCCCCCAAAAGACTTTCTTGAATTTCTGGTATGTTGCTGGTGTCTTCCACTATGAAACTGATATCAAGTACTATTCCGTCCCTCTGCTACTGTTCCCCACCACTACTTCTCCAGCCTCATTTTACAGCATCCCAATGTCAACTCTTATCCTCTCTTACCTTTTAGATGTCTGAAAAAAAGCTCTTGTAATATTCTTTTATATTACTGGCTGGCGAACTCTCATATTTCATCTTCTCCCCACTTATTGCTTTTTTGGTCATCCTCTGCTGGTTTTTAAACGTTTCCTGATCCTCTGGTTTCCCACTAATCTTCACCACATTATATGCTTTTTCTTTTGCTTTTATGTTGTCCGTGACTTCCCTTGTCAGCCATGGTTGCCTCATCCTCCCCTTAATGTATTTCTTCTTCCTTGGGATGAATTTCTGCTGACTCTCCCGAATTAACTTCAGAAACCCAAGATCAGCAGAATTTGTTTCTTAACTGCAAGGATTATTAACTTGTGGAATTCTCTACCACAGAGGGCTTTAGAAGCTCATTCTTTAAGCAAGTTTAAGGTAGAGATTGACAACTTTCTATTTTGAAATGTCATACAGGATTATAAGAATGGGATAGGTAAAAGGCACTGAAGTGTTCGATTAACCATGATCGTATTACATGAAAAGGCAGGCTCGATGGGCTTACTCCTAGCCTATAGCCTACTCCTCTTCCTATGTTCTTATGATCAGTAGGACAGATTGCCATATGGAATGGAACTGTGTGATAGAGCCATAGTCATCAAAGTCTAACACACAGAAAAAGGCCCTTTGACCCATTAAGTCTGCGCTGTTCAAAAACAATCACATAATTATACTATTCCCATTTTCCAGCACTTGGCCAATAGCTTTCTGACTCTATCACCCTGACAAATAGTGAGTTTCAGATTCCAACCACCTTGGTGAAATTTTTTTTCTTCATGTCCCCTCTAAATCTCCTGCCCCTCACTTTAAATCTATGCCCTCTGGTCATTGATCCCTTCATCAAGATGAAAAGTTTCTTCCCATCTACCCTGTCTATCCTTCTCATAATCTTATGCATCTCAATCATGTCCCTAACTCAGTCTTCTGAGTCTCCAAAGAAATCAACCCTAGTCTATCCATTCTCTCTTCATAACTGAACCTGTCCAGCCAAGGCAACATCTTGGTAAATCTCCTGTACACCCTCTCCAGTGCAATTATATCATTCCTGAATGTGAATTCCAGAACTACTCACAGTAGTCCAGCTCTGGCCTAACCAACACTTTATACTGTTTCAGCATGTATATGAGTTGTGAACTGCGCTAATTGACATCTGTCAGTATCAGTTCAAAAATGCTACACTTTCATTTGAGAAACGAGATCTGCTTCCTGCTGTAATTCTTCATCTGAAACTGACCATGATGAATCAACATCAGCCAAAAGCATTCGCTTAAGTAGGGCACAGAAGAAGGCCCTTGCTTTACTGATCTTAGTTTTGTAATTTTCACGACCCCAAATTACAAAGAAATACTGAGTAATCTCCAAAGTCTAGTAGCCATGCTAATTCTGAGCCACCAAGAAACATGGTTTAAGTTATTGTTCAATTATTATTAAAAGGTATAAGAACCTAACAAAAATCAGAACAAAAAAGCCATTTAGCCCATAAAGAATATTCTTTTCAGATACAGATCTGATTACTCAATTCATAACTATTTTCCTTTCGATACCTACTGATCTCCAACAGTAAGGAAGATCTGTTCTCTTCAGCAACCTTCTCTGATATGTATAAAGAAAATAAGAATAAAATTCGTGAATGTTGTTAGGACCTCCATGGGAGACCTGAAAACCAGAATACTCAAATTTATTGAATGATCGTTGAATGAAGAAACGAGCAACAATTTCCATATTTTGTACATTTTTTTTCTTCATGACTCAAAATCAACATGAGTTAACAGGCAAACAATACTTTAAAGTACAAAGCCTAAATTTCATTTTAAGTAATCAATACAAGTAAGATCCATATTGCACAACCACGAGCATTTTCCTTCAGCATGGTTGGTATTACGTAGCTACACAGTTCTGCAATGTGCTATTCTTTATTTTTGCATCTTAAGCCATGAATCCTATTTAACAACAGTTTCCAGCTCTGACTTGCATGGGTGCAATTATCATCAGCACGGCTTGCTTCTATGAAGCCTGTCACCCTGAGGTCACAACAGTCCTGATGGTGTGGCGTTTCAGAGTTCCTTTATAGCTGATCATCTCGTTCATAGTTTGTCAACTTCTGAGAAAAAAAAAGTGTAACCAGGCTGGAGCTCTTTAGCTCACTTGCAGAAGAGCTTCTGTCTCCTCTTCTGCCAAGCCAAACTTTTTCCTGTGAGTGATTTACTTCTTCTCCCCAAAAGAAATCTCTATGCTTCTTTTCTTGTATCTCTGTGTTCTTTTTGTGTCAGCATCTGTGTGCTGATCATCTTCACCCTCAGGTCTTCTTGTAGTTTTCCTTTGTGTCTGCAGCTCTCCTTTATGTCTAGCAACTTAATGAGGTTATTGACTTGCTCGCCGAACTGGCTTGTTCTCGTTCAGATGTTTCGTCACCGTGCTAAGTGACATCATCAGTATGGCCTCCGATGAAGCGTTGTTATTCTACTCTGCTTGGAATTTATACTGTCTGGTCCGTTGTGGCGAGTAGTGTCATTTCCGGTTTTGATCTGTATGGGTTTGTATATGGAGAATGTATGGGTTTGTATATGGTTATATACCATAGTATAAACCATAACAGCCCAAACTAAAAATAGACACACGTGGGAATTCCTAGAGGCATGGTTCTCCACCTGCAACGCAATCAACAAACATATAGAATTAGATATATATGTCACCCACAACCCGAACTATAGATCTTTACCAAAACTTCAAAGCAACCTAATGACGTTTGCTTAGCTTTTTGTTGGTACTATTTTCAAGATCAAATGTCACTAGATCAAATGGACAAGTATTTTTATTATTGAAGAAAAATACAATTAAACCCTTTCAATTGATGCTTGCTCTTTTCCAAGCATTCTTAAAGCCAATTACTGATTCCACAGCCATTTAAAAGAAATTACAAATTTTCTGCATCGATGGATCAAAGTGGTCATGATGTATAAATTCTGACAAATTAAAAATAGGATTTAACATATGGAATTTTGTAAAATAGGATATTTTATAACAGGAAGAAGTAAACTTGCCTGGTCCTGTTTAACATAGGAGAATGGCAGAAACAGAGAATAGCGCTGTTATGTACTGTTATGGATCAAAACACTTTGGATATTCTCATTTTCTTTCCATCGTAAGTACTCATATAGCTAACAGGTGAAAGCCTTAAACATAAAGAGTTGGTGCCTTAATGGAAAGTATTTGGGAGAGTGAAGAACCATGCAATAATTGTACAAAAATGACACATTGTTTAAATAACCCTACTGTATGTTTGTATCTTGGGTTTGTTGATTCAAAGAGGCCATTTGCCAAACTTCTGTTCAATTATTACTGCTTTGCACATTACAGTGGAGGATGGAAAACATCCAATATGGACTTTTGCTAGATGCCTGATTGTTGTTATATAGTGAAAGATTGCTCCAGTCACTTGGGTGTTGTGCAGAAACCAAAAACTCCAACGGGAATTGGTTTTGCTATAGTAATGGGTGTTAGGATCTAAATCAAATGTTTATTAGTGATCTCTGTATTGTTAGACACAATAGTATGCAGGACCTCCAAAACAATCCAACTGTTTTAACACCTCTCTGGAATGTTGCCAGTGCCCTCTCAACATCTGATGTTCATTTTGAGCTCTTTCTTTTCAATCCTATAAATTGGAATTTTTTCCCATTGTCCTGGATTTTCTGATGGCCAGACAGTCGTTATTCCAGCATATATGGGAGTTGAACATGAGGACCCTGCAGAGTTCCCATTGTAGCAGACTCTGAAGAATTGCCCAGGAAATTTAAAGCTCTGCCACGCAATATCCCTATACTTGAAACCCTCCTAAAGTCTCCATTTAAATCCAAGAATTCAAAGGGTTCGAATGAAATTAAGTATGGCAGTTATTCAGAAAAACTTAGACTATTAAATACATAGTCTAATTTCTGAGTAACTGTTCAACTGACCCCATACTTACCACACACATCACCAACTCTTAACTTGCCCAGTGAGCAATTGGGGATGGACAATAAATTATGGCTTAACCAGCAACACTGTCATCCCATGAATGAATAATAAAAGAAAGTACCCTACTCCAGGCACTTACAATCCCAGACCCTAACCTGACACCACCCTCTCTCCCATATCTTCACAACCCAACACCCTACACCGCATGGACCCAATGGTCTCTTCCTCCATTCTGGACCTGCTCCAGACCCAATCTGCCACCACCCTCTTCCCATTCAAGACAAGGTCTCCTGCTGCCGTACTGACATCCACCCTCCCTCTCCAACCCACATCAACCCACCCTAAACATTGCCTCACCTGGCTGGCCTCCTTTTACCATTTTTTTGCATCCTGGGACTCCACCAATTCAGCACACTACCCTCTTGACAATCTACCCCTTACGCTACTGATTGGTATCCCACCTGGCATTCCAACCCCCAGTACCCTACCTTGTACTGACCTGGTGAACTGTCCTACCTGAAACCCTAGAAGCTTGACCCATTTGGCACTCCACCCTCCGAGGACCCGAATCTAACATTTGCATCATGTACTTATCATTTGATAGCAGCTGTCAAAGTGACTGCTTGTGATTCTGGACCATTAAGTTTCAGAGTATGGTAGCTGACTGCTATGAAAAGGGGACATAGTTTGCCTTTCCCAATATTTCTGTGCTGTAAGAGAACTGTGAGAATGGAATTATGGCTCCAGGTTTCTAAAGGAGCCCTGATTGGAATCTTTTGTTCGTTAAAAAAGAAAGGGTATTGTGGCAATCTGTGTGAGATTGCTACTCCTTGGAAAATCCAGCCCATTATTCTTACTCAAGTTAGAAAGAGAACAAACAAAATCACAAAAATCACTGCAAAATGCCACTTTTTGTATAATTACATCGCAAGCATCTGGTGAAAATAGTGATGTAAAATGCAAAAGCAAAGAAGCAGGGTGCAAACCATAAGTTGCGTATATGCACATATAGTTCATTGCACTTTCCTGATTGAAATGTACAGCCAGAGTGCACCATTCCTGTCTGAACCAGTCTATCACTATTGTATTTTGACATAGATCATTGATGTTAAAAGAGAACAAACTGCTGATTAATGATTGATGTATTTCTTGTTTTGTCTTTTCACATGCTGTCTTTAATCTGTGCTTTATTGGCACAACGCCTTCTGAAATAATTCATCCAATCAAAATGCACTATGAAATTCATGTGTCCATCCATGTATCCGTCTGTGTGTCCATGCCAACTAATTTTAAAACTGGTTGCAAATCAATCCCAATGCAATCCAATTACAATCATCCATCAACAACATCTACATATAGACCACGGTTGGTTTGTAATTTTTTTGAGCCTAATGCATACACAAACTAAGTACCCTTTGCATGCCATGTAGCACTGAATTGTGAATTGCTGCTGCTTTCTTGCATTGTGTTTTTTGGCATGGCTTCGGATTTTGTTGTGGCCCCCACCCTCCTCTTCATTCACCTCAATGCTCCCCTTGCAATACTTCAAAATCGGTTCCCTTAATTATTTAATTAGTAATGATGAAAAGTCTACTTGGTGCAACAGGTGGTGGCTTATATTGTTTTATCTATTGCATAGTGAAATCTCATTAAAGCTTATTAAATTTGCAGAGTAAGGTTCAGCAACAGTTCACTTTGTCCTCCAAAAAAAAACTCCAGAATATAATTTTTTATATTCTACATTAGACATCTTTTTAAAATATTTAACTCAATAATAAGGTTGTAGTCTTTCAGGGACCATCATACTCTATTGGATGATTCTCAATCACTTTATTGATTCTCAAATGTCAGCTCCTCCCTTCTAAAATCCACTTGTCAACTCTCCAACTTACCTTTCAATGTCAATGCCATCTCCTCTATCACCAAGTCCTTCTTTCAATAATCAGATCCCCAAAAGTAATGGACTTACATTATAACCGAAAGGATTTGACCATAGGTACTGAAAATGCAGCACAAAGTTTCACAGGTACATCTTAGTTTCAAATAGATGAATTTTCAGATCTTTAGAGTCCAAACAAAATGTTTTGGCTTGTGTCTCTGGTTCAATCCTGTGGAACTCACTCCCTGCTTTCAGCCCTTTCCTTGTGTTTAGTCATTGATGCATCTAGAATTGTGCATGTGTATGACTAATGTTTCACATCCTAATAAGGGTGATGGAAATTTTGAGATGCCCATGTGTGATTTATGAAGAATCCTTCAGACAAACAGCAAACTGAAAAAGACATACTGTATGTATTGTCTATCGGCAACTTAACAACAAAAAATAAATAATGAATATATTATTTGAATAAGATTATTAAATATATTAGGAATGGGCAACTTGAGCAACGAATTACTGTTTTCTTCTTTTAAGACTTGAGTTGAATCTGATCCATGATGATGTTGCACATGTCTTTCATAAGCAACCCACACTAAAATAAATTTATCATATACCCAGTGTCAATTTTCTTTCCTTGGTTACAAAATTTGTCACTGCAGTGGAGTAGGTCCTAGCCAATAATGTATTGCATCATCCATTAACACCATATATCCTGTTGACCAGGCCACAAGAGTATTTCGGCCCAAGAATTGTCACAGTATGGTCTTGGTGCTTTTTCCTTCCTTCACTGTTTGCTAAAGGGTTTGACTTAGAGAAACACCATGAAGAAACAATATAGTGGCCCAGGTAATAACATGGTCATGATCCTAGGTAAGAGCAAAATTTAAAAAAACAAGAAGAAAGACAAGGTAAACAAAGAGCCAGCAGTTAGATTGAAGGCTTTATTTTGATCATATATATTTTAAGTGTTCCCACCTTTTGTTTGACTTTGTCATTCAGTGGATATTTGATAGCTGGGTCATACCACTGATGAAGTCAAGCTGTTGCATTAGTGAAATGTACATTTGCTGCATGTTTCAGGAGCTCCAATTATTGGCCCACAGTTCTTAGCAAGGACTGCAACTACTTTTTTGCTTTTTGCAGTTGGTGCCCGTGCATGCTTACTGGAGTCTACACATGTAAATCATAACTTTAAGAGGAATTATTTCATTTCTGCAGAGTGTTGGCAAACTCTGAATATGTAATGCATTTTACGTGCAAGTAGACTTCGTATTATGGCTTGCTAGTGTCCAAGAACAGTGCATTTGGTTATGTTATAAATATATATACATATCGTTTATATATATTTTGACAAAGAAACCCATTCTCTTCCATGATTGGATGATGGCCAGACTTGTTTTTTGGGAGTCTTTTTTAGTGCCATTCTTGTCAAATGCAACCAAGAAAGGAGCAGACATTCATCTTTAACTATCCTATTTGTTCATTGACCTCACTTTTGTAGAAAAATATTATCAACCTGAGCTTTCTAAGGCTCTTCCGCGCTGCTCGACTTATCAAGCTTCTGAGACAGGGTTACACCATCCGTATCTTGCTGTGGACGTTTGTCCAATCTTTTAAGGTGAGACACGTAACAGTTTTGTTTTCATATTAGTCCCTCAAATATCAAACGTATGTTGGTAAAGGGACTAGGCATCGTAGTAGATTAGACATGTTTCTTTCCCTTTTCAGGAACTAGGTTCAAGTCCACTACAGGCTGAAAGAATGAAAGTTTGCTTTGGATGTAGAACTCAATAGTTGAATGGTCTTAATCCAACTGGGTACAAGTTTGCCTCAAAAAAGTACATCCAGATGGTCACATTCCTCATTGGGGAGAGATGTCACACAAGAGTTCTTGATGGGAGGCATATTTTGAGCTTGCGTTGGAGTTGAACAACCTTACCGCTATAGCTAAAACATTGCATCTTATTTGAAAATACTTGGCCCTAACATCATGGGGTAATTTTAAATTCTAAAATGAGCGAGTATGAATTGGTTGGGAAGATAACTGGTACAAATGTTTTTCTTAAGGAATCTGAATCCAAACCCAACCCAGCTGAAATCAGCCACTCTGAGTTTCAAAGGAGGCAAGGGTGGTAAGTGACCAACTTGCACCTAGGAGGCAAGTTATATCCACTTTAGCAAAAGTTCTACTTATTCTTAACTACTGTCAGTCAGGTTGCCCAGCTCCTGGAAACTCAACAGATAAAAGATGGGGTGTGAAGGGCTGAATCCATCAAATAAGTCCATTTGCAGCCCTGAAAGCATATTTCCTCCAGGTCTAATAAGGCACCTTGTGAACTACCTCCTGTAATTCCCACTTCCATGATCTTCAATCCTCTTTGTGATCTGTCCCACCAACCACATTCCAAAAGTCTGTGCCCACAATTTCCAACACGATCTCCTAACTATATCCACACCCCTCCCCGATATCTTCTCCTTGCGATCCTCTAGCTACCTTTTATAACAGGCTTTCTCATTTATCAGGCTAACTGTTTGTCAATCTGCCTATCAAGCCAGCTGTCACCTTGGAAATCTTAAGAACCCCACTCAAAAGGCACTACTCGGTAAAAATGTGGCCAGTGTTAAAGGTGTTCTGTTCCCAACACCAGAATATTAGCATATGATTTCACCTGATAGTTTTCAGCACCAGGATGAAAACAAATTTGTCAGCATGTTTGTGAAACTTCAAATATTTTGTCAGTGTGATGGATAATGTTTGATTTTTAAGACATTTAGATAATTGAATAGAATGGGTAATTGAATCTATTTTTCAGGCATTACCTTATGTCTGTCTCCTGATCGCAATGCTGTTCTTCATTTACGCCATAATTGGCATGCAGGTGAGAATTTATTTTCTCATTATAATTCAGAAGAGAGAATGTCCAAAACCTTCAGAAATCTTTTTAAAATCTTCTGATTGGGTCACCAGATTAAGTAATCTAAAATAAGTCCTCTCCTCTGCCTCTGCAGTTTAACTGAAAAATATTTTATGAAATTGAGCAGGAATACCAAAGGTTCAGTGTTGCTGCAAGTAGTCGCACAAGTTTAAATTGCTGCCTGTCAGTGAGCTTATAGAAACTAGAAATTCCAACAAGGCATGTTTCTTTTCAGGTCAACAATTCTAAAATTTAGAACAAAATCAATTGAATTGAATTGAATTGAATTAGCTTTATTGTCATGTGCACTCGATTGAGTCCAGTGAAAAGTTTGCAGCGTTGGTGCTTATGGCGCCGTCTTAGGTAAAAGATACCTAGATACAGATGCTTAAGTATTTGATACAATTGAAAGAATAATAAATAAAGGTCCAGCATAAGAATAAAGAGGATAAAATGTACTCAATTTACAGTCCTTTTGCCCTAGTCTGTGCCACTACCTAGCCTCTAGACCGCACCGGGCCAAGTCTCCAGACCACACCAGCATTCGAAACTCAAGACATCACCTCCAGTCCACAAAGGCCTTGCCTCCCTGCAACGGCCTCCAGTCCAAGACTCGCCTCCCCACGACGGCCTTCTGGCCGGGATTCACCTCCCGTGTCGGCCTCCAGTCCAGGAGTCACCTCCTCCATTCCCCTCCGAGTAAGTTCAAGTAAGTTAAAAGTTAAGTTTATTTTTAAAAAAGCACTTAAGAAAACAGAAAAAAGAAGAGAATGGGTAGAGCAGAGGACCTTTAGCTAGTGCATCCTACTCTGCCACACCTTGGCAGCAATATCACACTGTACTTATGAACAGAAAATTTTAAACAACATCCTGTAACTCATAGAGCCTCTTTAGCCTGTTCTGCCATTCAATGAGTTGATGCCTGATCTGTAACCCTAATACATCTGGTTTAAAGAATCTATCAATCTTAAACATAGTCAAACAATTACTTTAAAATCCAATCTGGTCAACCAAGGCAAATCCCCAGCAACACATCTCTGAACTCCACCAAGCCAGGCTTCCCTCGCTCATTTTGCACCATTTTGACTTGATCCTTAATCTGATGCCACAGGAGTTTGGGCTGGCGAGCAGCCCGGGTCTGTGTCCTGGCCTCTGGCTCAGATACCTGTCTGACACCCAGCCATTGCTTTGTCGCTATCACCGTGGCCTTTGTCTCCTCCTCCCCCATGGTGGTAATCGGCGTGCGCACACACACGCACACACTCTCTCACACTCATACACTGACTCACTCACTCTCTCTCTGCTGGGACTGTGGCTGTTGATCAGCAAAAACCACCCCACGTTAAAAGAATTCATGCACAGGCATCTTCCACCCCAATCATCTCTTTTCGCCAACTCCACCCAAATTAATTTTGGGGCCTGGAATGTCAGGACTCTTATGGACGTTCCCAACAATGACAGACCTGAACATCGCACTGCTATCATAGCCCAGGAACTCTGGCACTGCAACATTAACATCACCGGCCTGAACAAGACATGACTAACAGGAGAAGACAAGCTTTAGGAACAAGGAGACAGTTACACCTTCTTCTAGAACAGCAAACCAGAAGAAATGAAATGGTCACATGTTGCAACGAATTTCCCTGAGGGATACATGAGTGCTTCATGACCCTATGGCTCACGCTGTCCCAAAAGCAGTGCATCACAGACATCAGTGCCTTGTTCTGACCCTAGACACAATGGATGAGACAAAAGAGGCATTCTACATCATCTTTGACCAGTTACTGTCCCAGATGATGAAGGGAGACAAGTTGATTCTCCTCAGCATCTTCAATGCGAAAGTCAGAAGGTAGACAAACTTTTGGAAAAGTGTGTTAGGCAAGGAAGATTTAGGGAAAGCAAACTCCAATGGAGTTCTTGACCTGACCAAGTGCCTAAAACCTAACCGCGTCATAACAAACATCTTGTTTTGCCAGAGGAACAAGCACAAGACCTCATGGTAACATCCCTGTTCCAAACATTGACACTAAATAGACCACATCATCATTCAAGCAAGGAACTGCAATGGTCCGCATCACCAGTGCCACGACCAGAGCTGATGACTGCTGGACCAATCAGCAACTAACCCACTCTACCATTTCCATCAAACTAGCCCCAAACTGGCAGTGGAAGACAAAACTGTGCTGCAGGAGACTCAATATTGGATTCAAAGACCCTGAGAAAAAAGACCTACATGGGCAGTACCTCATAGCCAATCTAGCAATGACCAACGTGCCAGAGCCTCAGAGTGCTCACAGTGCCTGGTCCACCCTAAAAGCTGCCATAGTCAACACCTGCATAGAGATGCTTGGCTTCTTGACCAGGAAACACCAGACTGATTCCACAAGAAGAATCAAGTGATACAGGATCTCTGGATCACACATGCCAGACTTTCCTGGAATGGTATCTCCAGCAAAACTAGACCAAGAGGAAACAAGTCTGCAGGTGACAGAAGGCAGAGGTGCAACAAAGAAGTGGTGACCTAGCAAATAGATTGTGGGTGGAAAGAGCACAGGAGACTCAGCAACTCAACGACAACGATGATGTGTATGGCTTCTTCAGCACAATCAAAGCCATCTATTGTCTAGCTAACCAATGACCTACTCCAGCTCTCCAAAAACAGAGATGCCTGGTAGAGACAGCACTTTGAGGACCATCTCAACCTAAAGGAGTCTTCTGTACAAGTGTTCTCAACTGCCCATGACCATCTCAGTGCACCTCCAACCCACTGTGAGGTCGAAGAAACTGAGCAACAACTGAGAAACAATGAAGCCTCTGGCACAGATGGAATCCTTGCTGAAGTACTGAAATATGGCAGAGGGGCATTCTTGACATGGATCCACAACTTCATTGCCTTGTCTGGAAAGAAGACAATCCTGTAATTGTGACCTTCTTCAAGAAAGGAGATAGGCCTGACTGAAAATTACAGAGGGATTTCCCTAATGTCCGCCATGGGAAAGCCATGATGTGGAGATGCTGGTGTTGGACTGGGGTGGACAAAGTCAGGTTATAGGTTTATTTGAAATCACAAGCTTTCAAAGCACTGCTCCGTTGTCAGGTGAGGACTGGTGTTGTGTGACTTCTGACTTTATCCACCGTGGGAAAAATCATTGTGAGAATTCTTTTCAGCCACCTCCTCCCAATGGCTGAAGAACTCCTTACTGAGTCTCAACATGGCTTCTGTCTGTGAAGAGGTATAATGGACAGGATTTTCAGTCTTAGACACAACCAAGACAAGTTCAGGGAACAGGACCAACTTTTCTACTTGGCCTTCTTCAATCTCACACAACCCTTCAACTCTATCAACCATGAGGGATTGGGGACTATCCTCCTTAAATTCAGCTGCCTACAGAAATTTTTCATCATTCTCCACCTACTTCACAATGACATGCAAGCTGTGATCCTCACTAACAGATCGAGCACAGACCCAGTACAAGTACAAACTGGGGTCAAGCAGTTGCTCTGTCATCACACCAACGCTTTTCTCCATCTTCCTTAGTACAGCAGCACTGCACCACATCTTCATGAAGCTCCCTGTCAGACTGGAGCTAACCTAATGAGAGAGTGGGAAACTGTTAAACCTTTAATGTCATACGGGCCAGAACCCCAACTTCTGCCATTGAGCTATAGTACACAGATGATGCCTGCATGTGCACACACACAGAGGCCGAACTACAAGCCGTTGTCGACATTTTTACTGAGATATATGAAAAAATGGGCTTCAAACTAAATATCCAGAAGACAAAGGTCCATTCCTAACCTGATTCAACCATACAACACTGCCCCCAGACTATAAAAATCCACGATGACCCTCTGGACAATGTAGATCATTTCCCAAACCTCAGGAACCTCCTCTCACTGTCAGCAGATGTTGACAATGAAATGCAATATTGACTCCAAGGTGTGAGTGCAGCATTTGGATACCTGAGAAACAAAGTGTTTGAAGTCCAAAACCTCAAACCTAGCACCAAGCTCATGGTCTATTTAGCAGCTGTCTATCTTCCAGAAACATGGGCCATGTGCAGCAGACACTTAAATCCTTGGAGAGTTATCCCCAGCACTGCCTTTGTGAATTCCTGCAAATCCACTGGCAGGATAGGTGGAGCAATGTGAGTATCCTCCCCCAGGCCAATATCCCCAGTATGGAGGCGCTGGTCACACATAACCAGCCGTGATTGCCAGGTCACATTGTCCATATGCCCAACACAAGACTCCCTAAACAAGTGCTCTACTCTGAGCTCTTCAATGGTCAGAGATTGCTATAAGAACACCCTGAAAGTCTCCTAAAAAAATGCAACATCACCTTTGACACATGTTAATCATTTGCCACAGAATATACAAACTGGAGAAAAAACATCTGCAAAGGTGCCAATTACTTTGAGCGTCACCAAGTCGAGCATGTAGAAGTGAAGTGCAAGCAGTGCAAAGAGCTTGGAGAATGCAGAGTGTCCCACCCACCCACTTCATCAAACACCAGCTGCCCGCCTGGTGGCAGAGTCTGGAGTTTCAGGATTGGACTAATCAGCCAGGGTAGAATTCAAACCCCCAGAGTGGAAGCAAGTCAATCTTGACTTTGAGGGAGTGCCAAAGAAGAAGATTAAAATAATTACTTTGAAATCCAATGATTGATATTTTACATTCAACAAGCCTCACAACAGCACTGAGATAAATGATCAGATTACTTATTTCTTGGTCATGTTAGTTAAGTGGATAGTGTGGAGAGGACATGAAGGTAACCCTTTGTTCTTCTCTGATTAATGGAGTGGCAGGCAGATATGGCCTTGATTTAATATTTTAACTGAAGAATGACTCCTTCAACTGTGCCAGCTGATATCATTTGCTTAGGTCCTGAAGTGAGAATTTGAACACATGGATTTCTGACTTCATGGCAGGAGTAGTATCAATTAAACCAAACTGGCACTTTGAACCAAAAGTATTGCCCGTGAACATTCTTTCCTGTTTAATATAACATCATTTGTAGCAAAACCAAATTTTTTTAAGATTTTGAATGTGAGGTTTTATATTTAGGTTATGTGTTAAGACATTCATAAATACATGAAATGTCATTTTGATATAGAAGAAATTGTTTGGTTAATGCTAAAAAATGCATAAATTGTATGATAATGATCCTCTAATGTAATTGGTTTATGGTAGGTCATGTTGAGGATGTTCAGGCTCTGCCAGTTAAAACAGAGTACAAATTGAAGCTAACTGACATTCACATTCAGCTTTAACCATAGGAGTGAAAATCTCCATTGTCACTGTGTTGTCTGTGCTCAAGGGAAGAAACTGATTCTAGCTTGGCCATCAACTCTTGCCACCTGGAAAATCAAACAAGCAGTCATGTTGTTAGCAATATTGCAAGTGATTGGACTGCTCCAGTCATCCAATCAGGGATGAGGGAATCAACAAGAGGTGAAACATAATGAAATTGCAATAATAAATGGGAACCTTCAAAATACCTATTTGCAAAATCATTGCTTACATTGCAACTGACATTCTGCAGCTCATACGTTTATTCTCTGCAAAACTTGTTCATGAAATCAGTCAGGGGAATCTCAAGTCAGCTCTGGTAGGTGGGGCCAAGAGTTACAAAATTGATCATACTTTTGCAATTCCATTCATGTAAGCCTTGAGATGATTGGAATGGGGAAATAGAAAATGTCACACCAGTGTAGTAGAGGACACCCTTCTGAGGTTAAGGAGTTATAGCGGGGGGATTGGTTGTTTAATAGGGGACAGAGAGTTGAGATAAGGGGACATGCCAAGGATGTCAGTGTGTAACTAGCAGAGTGCCACAGGGATCAGTTCTAGGGCCACAATTATTTGTAATATATATTAATGACTTAGATGAGGAAAGTGAATTTATTGTAGACAAGTTTGCGAATGACACAAAAACAGGTGGAAAGCAAGCAGTGAGAATGACACAGTTTACAGAGGGGTATAGGCAGGTTAAGCAAGTCAGCAACAAATTGGCAGATGGAATATAGTATGTGAAAATGTGAGGTTATGCATTTGGCAGGAAGGATAGAAGAGCTGAATATAATTTAAAAGGAGGAAAACAGCAGAAAACTGCAGCACAAAGGGATTTGGGAGTCCTTGTGCACCAATGACAAAAAACTAGCTTACAAGTTCAGCGGATAATAAATGATGCAAATTGACTGTTGGACTTTAATTCAAAGGAAATGGAGTATAAAAGTGGGCAAGTATTTCTAAAATCTAAACAAAGTATTAATTATACCACACCTTGAATCCAATGAATAGTTTCGGTCCCTTTACCTAAGTAAAGATATACTGGCGTTGGAGACATCCAGAGAAGATTCACTAGGCTGATTCTGGGTATGGAGGAATTTTCTTACAAGGAAAGATTGAATAGAATGGGGCTGTACTCACTGGTGTTTAGTGGAATGAGTGGAGACCATCCTGAAACAGATTTTTGGGAAAGAGCTTGACAGGTGGATGTGGAGAGGTTGTTTCCCTTTATAGAAATATCTAGAACCAGAGGGCATGATCTCAGAGTAAGTGGTTGCTAATTTCAGTCAGTGGTGAGGAGGAATTTCTTCTGTCAGCTGGGTAGCCAATCTGTGGAATTTTTACCATAGAGGCTGTTGAGGTTTGGTCGTTAGGAATATTCAGCGCTGAGATGGACATATTTATAATCAGTAAGCGAATGGAGAGTTATGGAGAAAAATTGAGTTGATAATTATTATATCAACCATGATCTTGTTTCATGGTGTGGCTAACTCAATGGGCCAAATGGCCTCCCTCTGCTCCTACATCTCATTATCATGATAGTCTGAATGAGTGCTAGACCATTCTGTAGCACTCATATTCCTTAACTAGATGAATGGTCTCAGAATGTTTCTAAGAAAATATGCCAAAGAATTCTGACCAAAACATGAATTTATTTATTCAATCACTTTTGAGTTTTATGTATAGTTACACGGCAATTTCTAGGAAGGAGGTTTATGATAGTTAGCTGAAGAAAATGGAGAGTTAGAGGCAGGAAGAACTCAGGAGTAGGCAGGAATATAAAGTTGAGGACATAATCAGATCAGCCATGATCTTATTGGATGGCAGACCAGATTTCAGGAGCTTACTGGCCTACCCCTGTTCCTAATTTGTATGTTTGCAGAGCTGAATTCAGTTTGACAGAGCAAAATGCATTTACCTTAGGATGACTTGAGTGGAGGGGTTGGATGACTGCTTCATCAATTTTGTAGCATTAATTCAATTGTCCATCTAGTAGGCCCTAAATGATAGTATGATATAAAAATAATCAATTAGATAAGAATGATGATTGAATTAGGATAACTTATTAAGAGTTTTCAGGTTTTCAGTAGTTCTGTCTGAGATGTTACATCTCCTTGTATCATAGGATAAACTGAAAGCAAACAACTCAGAATAAATAAAAATGGGGTAAAAAAAAATTGTGTCAATACCCAAACCGTGTTGAGCATCTACTTTTGGTGATTTTGAGTGACTGAAAAGTGATATTGAACAGGTCTGTCTAATTTTATAGAAGATCATGGTCTGACATACATTGCACTGCTTCCATCTAGTGACTACGTGTGTATATATTATATATATATTACGTAGCTGAACACATCAGACTTGCTTGAACTCCTTTTTTCCAAATGGTATAGGCATTGCACAGCTGTTGCAGCAGACCTGAAACTTTGTGCTAAACAGAGACCAAGTCTCTATTCTCCTTTCAATGATGATGACAGTCATTAAAGCCTGTCTAATGGATGGTCTAAACAATACAGATCGGTTAGATACAGGGATGGGCTTGTCTACCAAGATGGCTGCTCAAGAGCAATGGGCAAGCCAACAGTGATGATCTAGTTTATAGGGATGAGCTGGAACACAGATATAGCCTAGACTAATGGAATAAGCTAGGAAATAATTAGTTACTTAAAACACATTAAAGAAGGCTCAGCTTTTGGGTGCCGTTGTGAATGCCAGTATGATTGAAAGCATGTCTGCAGTGTGATTACAGCCTGAGAATTTTGCCTCCAAGTTAATGAGCTGGAGTATGAGCTTCAACCATTGCAATGTATCAGGGAGGAGGAAAGTCACTAGGACACTTTGTCCCATGAGTAAGGCGCACATCTAAGCTACAGTCTTCTAATTTGATCCATGCTTAGGTACAGGACACTGCAAGGCAGATGTAAGGCAGATATGGGGATTGAAAGTTAGGAGTGGCTGAGCCTCAACCTTTGCAATTGTCCAAGAGCTTCAAGGTTTTACAGCCTTGCTCCTATTCATAGAAGTTGTACGCGCAGCTAGAAGCTAACTTATAAAGCAGAACCTCGAAGGTAACAACCTCTGAATCATGAACAAATTAACATAAAGAAAATAAGATTAGGGAGTTAGATGTATGGCTTAAAGACTGATGTGGGAGAAATTAGTGTGGGTTAAAAAAGCACAGGTACCAGTACTGGGGTGAGTGGGAGCTGTACTATTGGGCTGTTCTTCACCTGAACTGTGCTGGGACCAGTGGTCTGATGAATCATATATTAGGCTGATAGAGAAGACTTTAAACTGAATAGTGAAGTTAAGGGATCACATAAGTGAAGACATGGGAAATGAAGAGAAAGGATGAAGCAAGAGAGCAAGTTAACATTAAGGGTAATAATAATCAGACCATGGTGGGAAAGGACAAAGCATACAAACTTAAGAGTACACCAGTAAATAAAGCCGGAGTTCTCAAAATAGTAAAAATGCCGAACTTAAGACTCTGCATTTGAATGTATGTACAATTCAAGTTGAAATATATATGAGCTGATAGCCATTGCTAAGATTAGCTTACAAAATGCCCAAAGTTGGGACGTTAATATTGAAAGGTACCTGACAATTTAGAAGGACAGGAAGATAGAAAAAGTGGTTAGGTAAATCTGTTCATTAAGGATGATATTTGTACAATAATGAGAGATGACCTTAGTTCTAAAGATCAAGATCAGAATTATTTTGGGTAGAGATAACAAATAGCAAAGATGTAAAGGCATACGCAGGAATAACTTATAGCCTAATAGTAGCTACACTGGACGATGGGGTACCAGGAAGAAATAACAAATGTATACAGATAATTATGCGTGCTTTCGATCTACATATTGTTTGGGTGAATCAGATTGAGTTGAGTTCATAGACAGCTTTTGAGACAGTTTCTTCAAGCATCGGATCTTCAAACCAACCAAAGTGTGAGCTATTCTGGATCTAATACTGTGCAATGAGACAGGATTAATTAATAACCTTGGAGCAAAGGAGCCTTAAGGTAACAGTCGGCATAACATGATTAAATTTCGCTTTCAGTTTATGGAAGAGAAAAGTGGGTCTAAGACTTGTGTTTTGTACTTAAGTAATAATTACAAGATGATGAGCAAAGTGTTGGCTAAAGTAGTAAGGATGCAGTGGCAGATATCTAAGGAGATATTTCATAAGACTCGGCAAGGATGCACACTGGTGAGAAAGCAAGACTCTAGGAGAAGGATATGCCATCCGTTGCTAATTGAGAAAGTCAAAAATGGTATCAGATTGAAAGACAAAATGTGCACTTCTATGAATATTAATGGTAGATCAGAAGATTAAACAGACTTTTAAAAACGGCAAAGAATAACAAAAAAAGAGGGTGAAATTTGACTATGGGGAGCCTAGCTAGAAATACAAAAACAGAAAGTAAAGTTCATATAAGTATTTAAGAAGGAAAAGGGTAACTAAAGTGATTTGTAGTTCTCTACAGAGTAAGTCTGGGGACTGAATAATGGACCATAAGCAAATAGCAGAGGCATTGAACAAATACCTTGTGTCTCCCTTCACTGTAGAAACCCTGAATAACATCTCAAAAGTACTTGCAATCATGAGCGAAAAGAGCAGGATGAATTGAAAACAATTGCAGTCACCAGAGAAAGGGTACTGAAAAAAATATTCAAACTAAAGGCTGATAAATTCTCAGGACCTATTGGACATTTTTCCTTTGATCTTAAAACATGTGGCTGCAGAGATATCAAATGCATTGATCATAATTTTCCAGCATTTCCCAGATTCTAAAGAGGTCCCAATAGATTGAAAAATAACAAACATAACTTCTATATTCAAGAAAAGAGGAAAACAGACAGCAGGAAACTAATGTCCAGTTAGTCAATCATCTACTATAGGGAAAATGCTACAACCTGCTCGTAAAGAGGATATAAAGTCATAGAGTCAGCACAGAAACAGACCCTTCAGCCGAACTCATCCATATCAACTAGGTTTCCTAAACTGAACTAGTCTCATTGCCTGCATTTGGCCTATTTCCCTCTAAACCTTTCCTATCCATGTAGCTGTCCAAATGGCTTTTAAATGTTGTAATTGCTCTCAGCTCTACCACTTCCTCTGGAAGCTCCGTCCCATATACGCACCACCCTCTGTGTGAAAAAGTTGCCCCTTAGGTCCCTTTTAAATCTTTCCCCTCTCACCTTAAACCTATGTCATCTAGTTTTTGATCCCTCACCCTGGGGAAAAGATTTTGGGTATTCACCTTATCTATGCCCATCATGACCTTATAAACCTTTATAAAGTCACCCCTCAGCCTCCTACACTCCTTGTGGAAAAAGTCCCAGTCTGTCCTTGTAAATCAAACCCTCCGGTCTCCGTAACATCCATGTAGATCTTTTTTGCACCCTTTCCAGTTTAATAACATCCTTAGAATATTGTGATGCACTCAAGTAGAGTTGTCATGGTTTACCGAAAGGTAAGTGGGGAACCTATGGATGTGATGTACTTGGATTTCCAAAGTACCTATCTCAGCCTTGTTTGATTTTCCAGGTGTTTGGAAATATTGCAGTTGATGATGATGAAGACAGTGAAATTAATCACCACAACAACTTCAGAACATTCTTCCAAGCTCTGATGCTCCTCTTCCGGTAAATAATGTCAACTTTATTTGTCTCTTACTTGCTCCTGATATTTGCTGGAGTACAGTTTCCAAAAACACCGAGCACTTCTCCAATACTCTCTTTACCCAAACTAGCCAGTGATTGACAGGACCCTATCATAGTATAGAAGGTACCACAGCCAATTCCAATTTTAGTTTCACCTGCCATGTAGACACATACTTTTCGGTAAGAATCAATTAATAGTGAGTAAGAGATGGAACGTTGGCAAAACCAGTTTCTTCTTTCCCATGCTCATAGACAATGAGACTTCCATTCTCTCCCCTACCCCTTGGTGCTGCCCTGCTTAACAGTAGTGAGGTTACATTGCATTGACCCACTGAACCACCACAAAGATGGACTCAGAGTGGATTTGTAAATCTACTGGTCATTCCCAGCGTACGTTTCAAGAGATGATTCTCTGATGCAATGAGTTCTGGAACAGGTTTTGAATTTTACACTGTGGGTTTTGTTATAGAATTGGGAATTATCTGTGCTGGTGCTTTTATAAAATTGAAGTCTTTCAGATGAGTTACTAAGGGAAGATTGTGAATTCCCAATTAAATTTCATCCATCTTTCTTGACTGCAATCAGTCCTGTAACCAGACTCTGTGTATTTCAGGAGTGCAACAGGGGAAGCGTGGCATAGTATCATGTTATCATGCTTGGGTGGCAAACCTTGTGATCGACGATCTGGCATCAGTGGAAATGAGTGTGGCAATGAGATTGCCTATTTCTACTTTGTCTCCTTTATTTTCCTCTGTTCCTTCCTGGTAAGTCTTGAATGCATCATGTTTCTTGACAGCCCATTGTTTAATAACAGAAAAATGAAAATGTTGGATACGTACAGAATCCAGTCGCTGGACCATCAGAGACTGAAAACACAACTCAACAACCTGCAGTAGTCCTGTTTTGTTTATCTATGTGCAATGTCCAGGAGGTTTGAACATCCGAGAGGCAATTCTCCCACTTCCTGGGACCCTCCACAATAGTCTCCAACTCTGAGTCAGAAACTTTGCTGTGCGGTACCCACCTGAATAGTTACCCACAAAATGTTAGTCAGGAAAATCCTAGTCTAACTCCTTTTCGACACTGACCCCTGTCTCCCCACTCAGAATCCACAACTACTTTCCTGAACTGTCCCAAATACTCTTTCTGACCACATTAATCCCAATCACTTGGGTACCCGCCCAACTCACCCTGACTTCCCCACTGTTGTATATCACTCTGAAACAGTTAATGCTGAGAAGTGCCACTAGCATCATCCACTATGATGATGTCGTATAGACTTTAAGAGCGACAACTTAGGGCTTGCTCTTCTAAGATCCTATCACCAAGGGCTTTCTCATTGTGTCTGGAATTAGTCTATCATATCAGTGTAACATGTAACTGTTTGCTAACATACAGCAAATAACAGAGAGGGTGGTGGGTGCCTGAAACGTACTGCCAGTGGAGGTGGTGGAAGCAGGCATGTTGACAATGATTAAGGCATATCTTGATAGACTCATGAATGTGAGTTAAACAGGGTGATAGATACTGTGCACGGTCAATAACTAGTGGGTCTGAGATTGTGAGGGGCAGTCATGTTTCTCCTGACTCCACATTCAAGCAAGGATATCATAATCATATATCATATGTCGGTTACAGTTTGCAGCAATCCCATTAAAGAACATCTGTCAGGCTTCCTATAGACCTGTTTTTCCTGGATGTTGTTGCCCACATATGGTGGACTCTGATCACCGATGGTTGAGTGTAGGGGTTGGTGGGTTGTGTTACAGCTATACAAAACTTTACGAAGAAGGGTCCCAACCCGAAACATCAACTTTCCTGCTCCTCAGATGCTGCCTGGCCTGCTGTGTTCCTCCAGCTCTGCACTGTGTTATCTCTGACTCCAGCATCTGCAGTTCTTGCTATCTCTCAGTAAATAGCTACTTGTGTTCAATATAAGAGCCTCTTCTTTTTAGAGTAGTAAGTGGCTTTCCTCTGCCGCACTGAACCAAGCAGACCCTGTAGATGGTGATGTGGAGGCTTGGATTAGCTGCCGGAGTCTTGAATCAGGGTTCAGCTGAAGCGTGAATGGACATCAGAGACTCCATGAGTAAAATAAAAGCTCTAGTGGACAAGAGTAAGCTTTTAAAAACAGTGAGTTTTGCAGTCCAGGAAGGCCAAGTGTAAGGAAATATTACGTTGATCGAGCCCCACTGCCATAGCGAATGGGTGCTGCAAGGCATGGCTGTAGTGAGGGAAATCAAGGACCACAAAAGCAATTTAAACTGAAGTTGCAAAACTGGCAACATCACAAAGCCAAAATGAAAGTGTCAAAGGGACAGATTAGAAGCCTAAGCAACTTTGGTCTGATGAAAGAATAAAGTTAAGAGACTTTATTAAGATTGCAGAAAAGGTAGAGAATACTTCATTTAAAACATTTTAAAAGCAGGAAGCATCTATTTAAACTGTGGGGAAAGAAACCAACCAGGAAAAAAAATCACATAAAGAATAGGAATCAGTTTTAGACATGCAAACAGCAGGAATCATCTAGAAAAAAATCTGTTGAAGAAACAAGGTTCATTACTTAAAGCTGCAACTAGCAAGAACCAAAGTGAGCATCACTTATGAAGGCCACAGGAAGCAGAATTCATTCAGCAAAGCCGTTAAGGAATCAGGAATTAATTTATTTAGGCTATGTTCAGTGGTATTCATCCAGTGAAGCCACAAGAAAGCAGGAGTCCATTTTTTTAGAAGGTGGGAATCTTCCAGTTTAGCCACAATGCACAGTAAAACCCTTCAGATTAGCAGCACAGAGGAACAGCTTTGCTGTTACTACAAAATAAACGCCTTTTAAGCAAGGAAAATAAATAATCATTTTAAGAAGACATGTCTTCATATTTCTAGAAAGATTAAATTTCAGAGATGGGCTAACTGAAAATTCAGAATTGGATATCTTGAAGTAAACAATTCTTAAGAGAATAGCTTCCAAACTGGATACCAAACCAGAAGCTAAATAAGTTAATACACTTGTTTAATATGCTACAAGCAGTTCTCCAACATAGAAGATGCCAAATAGTAGAAAACCTACATTTATTTCACATTCAAGAATTTTCACTCTTGAGAATGAAGGCAAATCTTGACCTCAGCAGTCTTCAAATGCTGGAAGAAGTTTACCAAGTTAAAGCCAAAGAACAACTGGTTAAGAAGCGATCAGCAGAATACTTCATAGGACTCCCTGTACTCGTGGCAGAACCCAAACAGAAACTATTGAGAGTAGCTTTGTTAGCATGAAAAAATTATTTCATACCAACAATGAGATGGCACTATATTGGTTTGACTTAAATGTCTTCCACTGCTGTCAACACTGATAAGAACAGACAAGAATTAGCGAGGAAGCACAAGCAATAAGATAGTCAATGCGTAGTATAGTCCACCTATGCCAATTGACAAATCTGAACTGATGTTACTCAGTGTGCAACACATTTGGTGAACAAATAGTTTCAAAAGATTCAAGTCTGATGTTAGATGCCTGGGTTGCTCAAAAGTGACAATTCAAGCAGAACATTTGACTACCTTATCTTTCTGGGAGGATTCTTCAGTCACTGTGACAGAGGTCATTGCCAAGCAAGAACCAATCCTCAAACAGCAGAACTGAGAAAGGAACATATTGGTTTCACCAATAATGCAACAAATGAGAATATCCAAATGAATCAACAGATTGAAGAGTCCATACAGTTCATCATAGATCCACAGGCAGATTGAGCGTAAAAATTTGTGACAGAGATTGAAAACATGATGCATGTAACTCCATAGAAGTCATCACTAAGAAGGGATTATCAATGTCCAATGATTCAAGATACAGTAAAGAAGAAATGATCTGTTTCACAGATTCAGCATTCTGTAAAGAAGCAATTGCCTATTTCAGCAGGGACAAGGTCATCTGTGAAGAAAATCCTGAGAGTTTAAAGTTCATGCAGAATAAAATGTCTGACAGATCTCAGACTGCCAGGAAAAGTATCAAAGACACCAGTCTTCTACCTCGCAAACTACAAGTCTTCCAAGTCCAAAGAGAGAACACATTCCAGGAGAATAGTGGAACTACAAAGTTGCCTGAATTTGTAAAGTCAGCGACTTAGGGAAGATAGGGAATGGTAAATATAATTATAAGCACAAAATTATAATAATAATGGAAAGAAAGCTTTGGTGAAAGATATATGGGTCTGAAAGAGTTAATATTATTTGTGGCAGCATGGTGGCTCAAAAGTTAGCACTGCTTTGTCACAGCACCAAGGATCCGGGTTCAATTCCACCCTCGGATGACTGTGTGGAGTTTGTACATTCTACCTGTGTCTACGTGGGTTTCCTCCCACAGTCCAAAGATGTGCGGGTTAGGTGGATTGACCATGCTAAATTGCCCACAGTGTCCAGGGATGTGTACGTTAGGTGGATTAGCCATGGGAAATGCAGGGTTACGGGGATAGGGTAGGGGGTGTGTCTGAATGGGATGCTCTTTGGAGAGTTGGTGTGGACTTGTTGGGCTTAATGGCCAGTTTCCACACTGTAGTGATTCTATGAATTAAGGATTGTGATAAGCATTATTCACAATGATGATATCATATGGATTTGTGGAGGGTATGTCTTGGTGATTGAGATTTATGCCCATGTCCTCATAGTCTCTGTAATAGTGTCTATCACATCATTGTAACTTCAAATAGTTGCTAACATGAAATAAACTCCAACTTATCTATACAAGAGCATCTTCAAGTGAGACCAATAAGTGCCTATCCTCTACCATGCTAGATCAAATATGCCCTGTAGATGTCTGTAGAGGACAGTGGCAACAAACCTACCACATGGTGAGGGGCAGACTCAGGTTAACTGCACTCACATCTTCCTGAACTGACCAGACTAATGCCCATCCCAACTCACCCACCTACCACCTCACCAACTGTCATCCTACTCACCTTCCACCCTACCATTTACCTCCCTTACCCTACTCACTTACCTCCCTTACTCTACTCACTTACCTCCCTTACTCTACCCACTTACCTCCCTTACCCTACTCACTTACCTCCCTTACTCTACCCACTTACCTCCCTTACTCTACCCACTTAGTTCATATACCTACCCATTCACTAATATCCATCCATTCATTAACATGCACATACATTCACACTGGACATTTAAACTTACTAAGTAGCAGTTTGTGCTCTATGGGTGGATTTCTGTACTGAGCGAGTTCATCGGAATGCTGCATTGGAAGTGATCTTTTAAACATAATGAGGTAAATGTGCAATTGCCTGATCAGTGTTGGACACAGGGTTTCCAATGCTAGTTGGATGATTTGGGTCTCTGTGTTTTGAATGAGAAGCATTAAGCATAAGAGACCGATTAATATCTTTAACATGATGTTGTCTCTTTCTAGCAGTTTTATTATTAATCGTTTTTTGCCGAAGTTTGCTTTTTATAATTATTATTTATGTCAGTACTCATTTTCCAAAGTGTTTTCCATAATTCCTGATAAGCTTTACTGCTGATGTAGCTTGGGGCATGCATGCAGCCCTTTTATTCCTTGGACCCAAGTTATAAGCTGGCTGTTAGTTGTTGCATGAAAGTCTAATTTTTTTTCTCTGCAGGCTTCAAGTATTGCACTTGAAATCAATTTAGAAACTTTTAATCCAGGAAAGAAGCATGAAATAGATTTTTATGGTTGTTCTTTTTTGATACCTCTGATCCTAACATGCATTACTATTATTTTCCATGTAGATTTTTTCTCTTTCCTCCCCTGCTGACACAATTCATGCTTAGTCATTGGTTAATTGAGTAATGAAGATAACTATCTGAGAAGAAAGAATGTATAGAGCTATAAGAAGGTACAGGAGAGTGGTGCTAGGCAAATTGTTCTTTTAGAAAGCTAGCACAGATAAGACAAGCCAACTGGCCTGTTTCTGTATTGTGTCCATTCTGTCTTATTGTAATTCTGTGAAATGAGAATGGATGAATATTCTGGAGTTGTTTGATGTCACCAGGAATAATAGAATATTCCCATTCCGTCAAGAGATTTAATGGGTGCGGTACCAATGGTAAATTGTAGTAGAGTAAATTGTAGATGATCAAAGCAAGAAGTAGGATTCAGTGATTCTTCATTTGCATTTCCTGCTGCCTTACATTATGATTATACTATCATGTTCTGATGTGACCGTTGAGATGGCACATTCTGTACTTGGTGAATTCTGTATTCTATTTTTGTGCTTCAGAACATGAGTCTCTACTCTTTCAGTTGACTGTTATTGACGAGTTACTTAATACAGCACCTTGGGTTTATGTTTCTTTCCTTTTTATATGTCAGATGCTGAATCTCTTTGTTGCTGTTATCATGGACAATTTTGAGTATCTGACACGGGACTCTTCAATCCTTGGACCCCATCACCTGGATGAGTACGTCAGGGTCTGGGCTGAGTATGATCCAGCTGCCCGGTAAGCATCTATCCCTATCAAGCTTTCGTCGTTAGAGTTCTGTATGAATCTGAGGGATTAGAAATGAAATCTTAATTATGAGCTTAGTGCTGACATTAAAATCAGGGTTAAAGTGTTCATTTTCAATTCTTTACATTTTGCTCTGATGGTTAATGACAGACTTGTATAAGTTAGCCATGTAAGCAAGTTCAGATCCAATGGAGAAGAACTGGATGAGTGGTTTCAGTAAGATGCCAACAAATGGTCCTACATTAGTATAGCCCCATCTGGACGTGATTCATTTAATTTGTAGAGCCATCTTCATCACCTGTCTGGAAACGTTACAATGACCACTCAATCTGAATGACAATTTCTGACTTCCAAACCCAAATTCCCCATACAGGTGTCTGCATGCACCATGCAGCAGGGTGCAATCATATGCTTCCCACTGTGGTTTAAGGAATCTCTGATCATTTTTAAATTCTATTTAAAATAATCATTCCTTATTTACTCAACTACAGGGAGGCTACCAGATTGGTTTCAAAAAGTTTAAAATGTTTTATTAAAATTTTAAACTGACAATTCTGTGAACCCCAATTTTCAGGCACATGTCTGAATGCCTCTGCATCATGATGAATGGACATCAATAATGTTGCTAAAGTTTTCCTTCTGTTTCAATCATTCTTTGCAATTCCAGTTCATCCACCTTCATGGCTTTAATATAGGTAACATGTATTTTATTACATTTTCAGTGTGTACGAAAAATGAGTATTATTGGTGCAATTAAGTGCACACAGCTCACGGGCAGAGCAAGTCAATGTAGTCATAGCTTTATAGCAAGAATAAAAATACCCAGAAGCCAAAAGCCACAGGGTATGGACAAGGCTATAAGGTATATTTGGTATGGTTATTCAATAAAATTTAACAATCCTTTAACTATGACTTTTGGAACTCTTATTAGTCCCATTTATGATGTGAGTAGGGAGGGTCTTTATTCTATAACAAGTTCAAAGGAATGAACTGCAAGTTACTTACTGGGTTGGAGACATGCTCACCGAGCTGGTGGGTTTGGTAGCAAACGTTTCATCACCCTGCTAAGTAACATCGTCAGTGCACCTCCGGTGAAGTGTCGGTGTTCTGTCCCACTTGTTATTTATATGCCTCAGTTATATGCTGAGACAGATGATAACCTCGTCCATAACCTGAGCTACAAATCTTCTCAAAAACAGCAAGCTACTTAGCTAAGATTTTATAAATTTTCTAAAGACGTCTCACTTGTCAGCATTCACTTGCAACAGGATAAATGAGAGAAGCAGAATCCCAGACCATCTTAGACCAGTCATCACCTGTTTGTTTTCTTTGGGTGAATGCCTAGAGCCTGTTGCTGAGGTCCTGAAAAAATTTCTATGAAACTAATTACCATCAGTTCTGGCCCTGTAGGAGCATCTGTCGTGACAGTAACTCATGGTGCTGTGCAGGAAGCTACCTCATTGTCTTCCTGATTGAAAGGAAGGCCTATGTTAGTCTCCATGCGTCTAGAAAATGTGAAAATTTTAGGGAATACTGTAAAGCTGGTCATTTTACAAAATACAGTATTCGTAAAACCCATGCACAAAAATAGGCTGATTAGAAATCCTCCAGTTTCTGGAGCAGGAGGTTAGTTTTCTGGCAGTAGCTCTACAGCAATGTCTTTTCATGCACATATTTTGGAACCATTTAGATCCTTGTCCTTATTTATCTCATTTGTTCCAGGTTTATAAAGTGAAATCTAGGTCACCATGGCCACTTATATCTTATTCTGACTTGGATTGGATTCGAGTCAGCTTTTCACAGTAACTCCTCTTAGAAAATGTCATTTAATTAATCCCCTTCTTGTGGAAGAGTCTCTCTTTAGGTGTCAATTTAACGCTAAGGGAATAGGAAAGAGTTGATTTTTGAATAAATTGAAATACTTTGAATTAATACTCTATGAGTTGATGGGAAAAGGCATTGAACACTGGGTGAATCATTTTAATGAATGTTATGAAATGTCTTTCTTTCACACTGCCTCAGATATAATCTCCCTCCCCACCATCTTTGCCACCAGTCAGTAAACTGTATAAAAATAATTTCCAACATGCTCAACTTTTTTTTGTGCTGCTTGAAGTAATGATGTCCTCGTGAATATCATAGCCTTGTCCCACCAGTATCTGATGTTATGTGTGAATCCTATTAGTTTTGTCAGCTGTGATGCAATTATTGTTCAGTAAAGTGGTTGCTGTATAAAATTGTGGCATTTTAAAAAATATTTAGAACAAGTTTTGTAGTGAAAATACATGCCTGATCTCAATATCATTCTGCAAAATTTAAAGTTGCATTGTATTGTTAAGGCCTAACCTGGTTCCAAGATATTATAAAACTATGTAATTCATTTGTTTTTAAGAAAGAGGCTGACCTCAATTATGGTTCTGTCCTGAGCTTTCATCAAGTTGCCATTGGGAGCCTGGACTAGAAAATTTACATAGCAATAGGTTCAACTGTAATAGATCTCACTTTCCTCTGTTTGTACTCAGTACCTCAATACACATTAGGAAGGACCAAACCAAACCGCGTAAAAGGTAACACTGTGTGGAGCTGGAGGAACATAGCAGGCCAGGCAGCATCACAGAAGCAGGAAAGTTGACATTTCGGGTCGGATTCTTCTTCAGTAAAGTGTAATAGGGACATTCAGCATTTCTGGATTTCACCCCAAAACCAATCTTTCCTTTGTATCTTTCCTTTCTATCTTTGGTAATGCAAGGAATGAAGCTGTCAGGATTTCTAGGATTTCATGGGACTTCAGACAGCATACTGGGAGGGAAAAGTAGAGCCAGGATGTCAGATTGGGGACTGAAGTGCTTCTTGCCTTCCTACTTTCACCAAACTTTTACCAGCAGTGCAGAAAATGGTGGGTGGACAGTGTGTTGCCCAGGGGCTAATAGAGATCCTTAAGTGGCCAATTAAGGTCTAATTTAAAGGCTCTTACTGCCATTGCTTGTGTTTTTGCAACAAGGTGGGCCTTCCACTATGTAGGAGACCACCAGCCATACACCAGTGTCCTTGCGAGTTGTGTGCCCTTCTAATCATGCACCCTTTGACTGAATGTCCTCCTGCACACCCAACCTCCTCCATGTCAAGGGTCATCCCCATAGCAATACAATCCCACCTTCAGAAACAACCACCCCTCTCACACACCAGAGTCTGTACAACTGGCCTTGGCAACACCAACTCCACTAACCTTGGATTCACAGCAGGGCCCATGATGCTGCCCTAGGCCAGGTGTGTTGCCAGCCAAGACTGTCACTTCTGATAGTGCTACTGGAACCTAAGATCCTCCCACTGCCTGGTAGCTCTTGGGGGTAGGGATCTTAAATTTTAAGGAACTGAAACCCTGACACCAGATATTTAAATCAGGGCTCTAAAAATGGTCAAATTAGGATTACATTCAACTTTTAAGCTCATGGCTGTGTTGACTGTCTTCCACAAAATCCCTATCTATCTGTGGTAAATACCATGCACTGTACCTTCTCTATGACACTCTTCAAGATTGTGCCTGTGCATTGGCTAAGTTGCCCAGTTTCAATTTAAATTTAATTAGCAGATGAATTTGACCAGTTCCATTTATACAGCCAAGATTTTGTTGGGTTTCACTAATCCCCATTAATTTACGCAAGTCTACCAGTAATACTTTACTCACTTAGATTCTTTGAAAGAGTCATTTGCAAAATTCACATCAGCAAGGGAGGTCACCTATGAATAAAGAAATTTAAACTAAGTAGAAAGAACATCCATAGGAACAAGTGAAAATTGATTTGAGAAAGGCTGATAAGCCCTTCAAGCACATTGCCCCATAGTTTATTCATACCTGCAGAAATCATTAACCCGAACAACCCCACCTACAAACTCCTTAATAATTTAAGTATAGCAATGTGAAGTGAGCTATAAAGCAGATTTCCTTTTTATTGGCATATTGCCAGGCACATTTATCAAGGAAGTTCAGCATTAGTAACACTTACACTCAGTTCTGCAAGTTGACTCTTAGCCTTACCACACACTGCAACTTTAAATATCTGATTGGCTGGTTTCTTTGCTTCTCTCTGAAAAAATAAACTATCTACAATTCTTTAGAGGCAATATCCATCTATTGCTGAACCTAAAATGGAATTCAGTTTATCTATTTTCTACCTGTGTTGTGACATGTACAACTTTGAAGCAAAATGAGCCTTAACTGTTCAGTCGGTCCTATCATAATGTTGCCATTTTGAGTCTCCATAGAAGTGGCAACTGATGATGTTATTACGGATTAGATAGTTTCCAATGGTCAATATAAACCTTAAACATTAGACTCTTTCCAAAGTCTATGACTACCTATTTTCTGAAATACACACTTATTTTGACATGATGAAACAATACTCTGTTAGTAGTCATTCAGATGAGAGGCTACACCATTATTTGCATGAGACAGAAGTATTTTCCTAAGGGAAATAGGTCTCACCTAAAAGAAGAGCATTTTGAGTGACTAAAAGAGCATCATTTGCAAAATGACACATAACCTGCACTAACATTTTAAGGATAATAATATGGCTGTAGAATTAATCTCTTTTCCCTTTCAATCACTGAACTGTTGGAAATTATGGGGCTTCTAAGAGGGCACACAAGTTTCAGGGCTACAATTAAGAGTCTCTCAAAGTTAATCGGAAAGTATATGGATTTTGTTACCTCTCCTTAGTTCCCTGCCTGAAATGATACGTTGAGCACTGCCACACTTCTTCCTGGAGCATGAGTGACTGTTTTGAATACATCTGTGGACTCCTCAGGAGCTCAAATGCTTATTCATCAGTTTCTATTTACCACTCTCTGTCCATCTGCCAGGATAAAGCTTCCCTATTTGGGAATCCTGCCAGCAGCTGTCTATACCCACTGATTTGGACAATAACAGAGGAAAGAACAGCTGAGTCTGGAGCCTGAACTCTGATCCTCAAGTCCAAAGCATTGTGAATTTATAGAACAAAAGATTGAATCACATCGTTGTTTCCTCTGAAGTGAGTTTGGTAATTCTGGTACCTGACGGCTGCGCAAATAGGAGTTGGGTTGTCGTGTTGAGGCTGTACAGGGCATTGGTTAGGCCCCTTTTGGAATACTGCATGCAATTCTGGTCTCCCTGCAATAAGAAGGATGTTGTTAAACTAGAAAGGCTTCAGAAAAGATTTACAAGGCTGTTGCCAGGGCTGGAGGGTTTGAGCTATAGGGAGAGGCTGAATAGGCTGGGGCTATTTTCCCTGGAGTGTTGGAGGTTAAGGGGTGACCTTATAGAGGTTTATATAATTATGAGGAGCATGGAAAGGATAAGTAGACAAGGTCTTTTCCCAGTGTGGGGGAATCCAAAACTAGGGGGCATAGGTTTAAGATGAGAGGGGAAAGATTTAAAAGGGACCTAAGGGGCAACTATTTCACACAAAGGGTGAAGGCACAGAGAGAATGAATAGTCAGAGACTTTTTCTCAGGGCAGAAATGACTATTACGAGGGGACATAATTTTAAGGTGATTGGAGGAAGGTATAGAGGAGATGTCAGAGGTAGGTTCTTCACACAGAGAGTGGTGGGCGTGTGGAATGCGCTGCCAGCAGTGGTAGTGGAGTCAGGTACTTTAGAGACTTTAAAGCGACTCAGATCGGCACATGGAGGATAGTAAAATGTAGCGTATGCAGGGTAGATTGATCTTAGTAGGATAATAGGTCGGCACAACATCATGGGCTGAAGGGCCTGTACTGTTCTATGTTCTATGTATGGAATGAGCTGCCAAAGTGGTGCAGGCTGGTACAATTACAACATTTAAATAGGTATATGAATAGGAAGGGTTCAGAGGGATATGGGCCAAATGCTGGCAAATGGGACAAGGTTTATCTAGGATATCCGGTCGGCATGGACAAGTTGGATTAAAGGGTCTGTTTCTGTGCTGTACAGCTCTATGAATCTATGACTTTCTGTTATCCTGTTTTCCATATAACTTTGAAAGCAAGCTGAGAAAGGTTACCAGCACTGCTTCCCTGCTTGCTCAGTCTTGCATTTCTGTACTATTAAGACAACACTTTATATATGTGAGCCCATGCACCCAGAGACTCAGCTTTGAAATTGAGACACACACATGGAAGTTAATTAACAGTAAACTGTGTACACTGATATGATATTTCACACTTGCATACAGTGTGGGTTACATCCTTACTTATATTACATTGTTGACTGGCTGTCACATATTGACTTCTTGACCACACAGAGTAAGTTGGAGATATTTTATACTGGAGCATTGCATGTTGTGATGCCATCAAGCAGTCTTAGTGCCTTTTTGATATCTGTGCAACATTCCATGAGCATAGTGTATGTAGTTCTTTGTTCATCCTCAATTTCCTTTTCTGTTTGTAATAACTGGGGGAGTTAATGGTCAAGTGGTATTGTCCATTGGACTAGTAATCCAGAGACCCAGGTGGTGTTCTGGGGACCTAGGTTCAAATCCCACCACAGCAGATTGTGGAATTTGAATTCAACAACATTTTTTTATATTCACTTGTGGAATGTGAGCATTGCAGACCAACCAGCATTTATTGACCATCCGTAGTTGCCCCTTGAGAAGGAGATGGTGAGCTGCCATATTGAACCCCTGCAGTCCATGTACTGTATGTTGACCCACAGTGTCCTTAGGGAGGGAATTCCAGGATTTTGACCCAGTGACAGTGAAGGATTGGTGATATATTTCCCAGTCGGATAGTAAGTGGCTCAGAGGGGAACTTGCAGGTGGTAGTGTTCCCATGTATCTGCTGGTCTTGTCCATATAGATGGAGGTAGTCATGCATTTGAAAGGTTCTGTCTAAGGATCTTTGGTGAATATCTGTAACGCATACTGTAGGTGCGCACTGCTGCTACTGAGTATCAATGGTGAAAACGGTGGATTTTTTTTATTCATTAACAGGATGAGGGCGTCACTGGCTAGGCAGCATTTATTGCTCATCCCTAATTGCCCAGAAGGCAGTTAGGAGTCAACCACTTTGCTGTGGGTCTGGAGTCACATGTAGGTCAGACCAGGTAAGGATGGCAGTTTCCTTCCCTAAAGGCCATTAGTGAACCAAACGGGTTTTCCCAACAATCGACAATGGAATCACAGTCATCATTAGACTCTTAATTCCAGATATTAATATTCGAATCCAGGTCCCAGAACATCATCTGGGTCTCTAGATTAACAGTCCAGCGATAATACCACTAGGCCATCGTCTCCCCATTGTGGATGTGGTGCCAATCAAGCGAGCTGCTTTGTCCTGAATGGTATTAAGCTTCTTGAATATTGTTGAAGCTGTACCCATTTGGGTAAGTGGTGAGTTTTCCATCACACTCCTCACTTGTGCCATGTAGATGGTGGACAGGCCTTGGGGAGTCAGGAAGTTATTCACCAGACCTGTGACCTTCTCTTGTAGCCACTATGTTTATGTCGTGAGTCCAGTTGCATTTCTGGTCAATGCTAACCACCAAGGATGCTGATAATGGGGGATTCAGTGATGGCAATACCATTGAATGTCAAGGGGTGGTGGTTAGATTGTCTGTTATTGGAGATGATCATTGCCTGGCATTTGTGTGGTGCAAATGTGATTTTTCAGGCCAAGCCTGGATATTGTCCCGGTCTTTTTACATTTGAACATGGACTATTTCAGTATCTGAGGAGTCATGAATGATGCTGAACATTGTGCAATCATCAGCGAACATCCCCACTTCTGACCTTACAATGGAGGGAAGGGCATTGGTGAAGCAGCTGAAGATGGTAGGGCCAATGACACCACCATGATGAACTCCTGCAGTCCTGGAGCTGAGATGACCAACCTCCAGCAATCACAACAATTTACCTCTGTGTCAGGGCTGACTCCAACCAGTGGAGACTTTGCCCCGATTCCCATTGATTCCAGTTTTGCTAGGGCTTCTTAATGCGACACTCATTTGAACACAACCTTGATATCAAGGACTGTCACTCTCACCTCATCTCTAGAATTCAGCTCTTTTGTCCATGTTTGAACCAAGACTGTAATGAGATCAGGAGCTGAGTAACCCTGGCAGAACCCAAACTGCACATCACTGCGCAGATTATTGCTGAGTAGGCGCTTGATAGCACCATTGTTGACACCTTCCTTCACTTTATTGATGATCAAAAGTAGGTAATTGGCGGGTTGGATTTGTCCTGCTTTTAGTGTAGAGGAGATACCTGGGCAATTTTCCACATTGTTGGGTGAAGGCCAGTGTTGTAACTGTACTGGAACAGCTTGGCTTAGGGAGTGGACATTCTGGAACCCAAGTCTTCAGTACTATTGCCGGAATGTTGTCGAGGCCCAGAGGGCTTTGTGGTATCCAGTGCCTCCAACCGTTCCTTGATATGGAGTGAGTCAAATTGGCTGCAGACTGATATCTGTAATGCTAGGGACCATTGGAGGAGACCAAGAGGATCATCCTATCCACAATTATGGCTGAAGATTGCTGCGAATACTTCAGCCTTAACTTTTGCTCTAATGTTTTGGGCTGTTTCATCATTAAGGATGGGGCTATTTGTGGAGCCTCCTCCTCTAATGAATTATTTAATTGTCCATCCACATTCATGCCTAGATGTGGCAGGATTGCAGAGTTTAGATTTGAACTATTGTTTGTCTAATAATGAACATAAAACCATTGTTGATTCCCATAAAAACTCATCTGGTTCACTGAAGTCCTTTAGGGAAGGAAGCTGCCATTTTTACCTGAAGTTTATAAAGTTTATTGAAGTTTATAAAATCATGAGGGCATAGGTAAAGTGAATGGCAAGTATCTTTTCCCTAGGGTGGGAGATTTCAAAACTAGGGAGTATATTTTTAAGGCGAGAGGAGAAAGATTTAATAAGGACATGAGAGGCAACTTCTTTACAGAGTAAAAACCGAAAGAACTGCGGATACTGTAAATCAGGAACAAAAACAAAATTGCTGGAAAAGCTCAGCAGGTCGGGCAGCATCTGTGAAGGAAAAAACAGTTAACGTTTCGGGTCCGGTGACCCCTCCTCAGAACTGGGTGGAGAGTGTGTGTGGGTGGGGGGGTAGAGTGTGTGTGTGGGGGGGG
>NC_063369.1:3253073-3279651 GCF_021869965.1 Rhincodon typus
CTCTCCCCCCTCCCACACACACACTTTCTTCCCCGCCTCACACATACATACACGTTCTCTCTTCCCCACCCCTCTCTCACGCGTGCACACAAACACGCACTCTGTCTCTCTCTCCCCCTCTCTCTCCCTCCCTCTCTCTCCCCCCTCACTCACACATGCACACACACACCTATACACACACGTGAATCTATGGGGTGAATTTGTATTTGCAGATACATTTTATTTTGTTCAAAATGCACACAATTTATAGACATTCAGTCAATATGACGTTTTATAAATTTCTACTTTAGAAATAAAACCAGTCTGACTCCAACCTAAGATACAGATTCTAAACAAGGTCTCACACCTAAGATAACATGGTGTAGAACTGGATGAACACAGCAGGCCAAGCAGCATCAGAGGAGCAAGAAAGCTGACGTTTTGGGTCTGGACCCTTTTCCAGAAAAATCACACCTAACATGCATTGTCTGACCTGAAATGTCACCTCTTCTTTACACTGATAAATCCTTTAGTTCTCTCAGGACCATGACTTAAAAGGAATTCAGGAATTTACATATACATTTTAATCAATTAAACTGATTAAAGATTTAACATCTTAGGTTTGTTTAGTACATCCTCATCAATGGTGTGAACGTTTGATCTTTTATTTATAAATTCTGTGTCTGATACTACCCCTCTCACTAACACATGAAGGAGGACTGAGGCTCCAAAAGCCTGTGTTTTCAAATAAACCTGTTGGACTATAACCTGGTGTCATGTGATTTCTGACCTTGTGCAAATTGAATTGCCAGAGAAAGTGGTGGAGGCTGGTACAATTATAACATTTTAAAAGACACCTGGATGGGTGCACGAATAGGAAGGGTTTAGAGGGATGTAGGCCAAATGCTGGCACATGGGACTAGATTAATTTAGGATATCTGGTCAGCATGTGCTGTACAACTCTATGAGTCTATGACATCCACAGGCTCTCCTTTGTCTAACTTGCTAATTACCTGCTCCAAATTCTAACAGATTTGTCAGACATGACCTGGCCTGGATGAAGCTGTGCTGACTCTGCCTATTTTACCATGCATTTCCAAGTACTCTGCAATCTTATCTTGAAGAATGGACTCTAAAATCTTACCAATAACTGAGGTCAAGCTAACTGATCTAAAGATTCTTGTTGTCTGCCTCCCTCCCTTCTTAAACAGGGTATTACATTAGCTATTTTCCAGCCCTCTGGAGCCCTCCCTGATGCTAGTGATGTCTGAAATATCACCACCAATGCCTCTACAATCTCCTCAGCTACCTCCTCCAGAACTCTGGGGTGTAGTCCATCTGATCTGAGTGACTTATCTGCCTTCCCATCTTTCACCTTCCCCAGCATCACCATTAGTGATGTCCACTACACTCACATCTGCTGCTGTCCCTATAGAATTTCTGGTATGCTACTGGTGTCTTCCACTGTGTAAATTGATGCAAAGTACCTATTCAGTTCCTCTGCCATTTCTTTGTTCCCCATTACCACTTCTCCAGCCTCACTTTCCAGTGGTCCAATTTCCACTCTTGCCTCTCTTACTTTTTAGATATCTAAATAAAGCCTCTTGCAATCTTTTTCTATATTACTTGCTAGCTTACTCTCATATTTCATTTTCTGCCCCTTATTGCTTTTTTAGTTATCCTCTGCTGGTTTTTAGAGGCTTCCCAATCCTCTGGCTTCCCACTAATCTTCACCACATTTTTCTTTTGCTGTCATGCTGTCCCTGACTTCTCTTATCAGCCAAGGTTGTCTTATCTTCCCCTTAGAATGTTTCTCTTCCTCCTTGGGATGAATTTCTGCTGTGCCTCCCAAATTACCCCCAGAAACTCCTGCCATTGCTGCTGGACTCCCTTTTCAATTAACTCTGCCCAGCTACTCCCTCATGTCTTAAAATTCCCCTTACTCAATTGTAATATCATTACGTCTGATTCAATCTTCTCCCCCTCAAACTGCAGGCTGAATTCTATCGTATTATGGTCACTGCCTTCTAGGGAGTCCTTCACTTCAGCTCACTAATCAAGTCTGCCTCATTGCCCATCACTAAATCTAGAATTGCCAGTTCCAAAAAAAAATCTTGTAGGCATTCTACAAATTCCTTTTCTTGGGATCTGTTACCACCCTGATTTTCCCAGACCACCTGCATATTGAAGTCTGCAATGATAATTGTAATAGTGTCTTTCTTTCATGCCTTTTCTATCTCCTGAATTATTTCCTTCCCCAGATCCAGACTACTGCTAGGAGGCCTGTTACACAACTCCCTTCAGGGTGTTTTTTCCTTTGTAGCTCCTCAACTCCACCCACACAGATTCTACAATTTCTAACTCTACATCACTTGTTGCTATTGATTTAATTTTATTTCTTATCAACAAGGCAACCCCACCCTCTCTGTCTGTCCTTTTGATAGGATGTGTATCTTTGGATAATTATTTCCCAGTCCTGATCGTCTTGCAACCTGGTCTGTATGATACCCACAACATTGTGCGTGCCAATTTCAATTTGAGCGACAAGCTCATTTACCTTGTTTAATATACTATGTCCATTTTAAGTACAACACCCTCAGCCTTGCATTGACTGCCCCCCTTCTCATAGTTGTCCCCTTATCTCCTGTGCCTGAAGTTAGATTTCTGACCCTTTTGTACTTGCTGTCCTATTATTTGTTCTGGAAACTGAAGCAGAGGGTAAACTCTCGCGCACCCACCCCCCGACCCTCCAATTAACAATTTCCATAATTTTCCAAGCAATTGAACCACCCCCCCCGCCGCCCCATTTAGTTTAAAGCCCTATCCATAGTTTTGGTTACGTGATTCGCTTGGCCTCTGGTCCCAGCATGATTCAGATGGAATCCATCCCGTTGGACACAGCTCCCTCCTTCTCCAGTACTGATGTCAATACCAATGTTCCATGAACTCAAACCTGTTTCTCCCACACCAATCTTAGAGCCATGCATTTACCTCTAGGCTTGTTGCTTATAGCTCAGGTAGTAATCCAGAGATTTTCCTTTTCGGTTCTGCTTTCTAATTTAGCTCCTTGCTGCTCATATTCCCTCAGCAGAACCTCTTTCCTCTTTCTGCCTATATCATTGGTACCTACATGGACTACAACAACTGAATATTTCCCCTCCCACTCCAAATTGCTCTGCAGTTCAGATGAGATATCCTGAACATAGGTACAGGCAAGCAATGCAGCCTTTGGGACTCCATCCAGGGCACAGAAAACAGTGAATATTCCCCTGACTATAGTAACCCCAGTTACAACTACATTTCTCTTTACTCCCCCCTCTTGAATGGCGCCCTGTACCATAGTGCTATGGTCAGTTTGCTAAACTCTCTGACAATCCACATTCTCATCTACACAGGATGCAAGAATCTCAATCCTAATTAACAAGCTGACAGGCTGAGGCTCCTTCAGCACTACCTCCTGAACACCTTTATCTGCCTTGCTTGTAGTCACATCTTCCTATCCCTGACCATTTTCTGAATTTAAGGTATTTAACCTAAGGTGTGTGACTGCCATCTGAAACACATGTCTAGGTAACTCTTTCCCCTGTCTGATGTTTCGCAGTGTTTGAAACTCAGACTCTAGCTCATCAACTCTGAGTTGGAGTTCCTCAAGGAACCGAAACTTGTTACAGATGTCATTACTAAGAACCACAATGGGGTCCACCAGATCCCACATAAAACAGTTACAACATATTACCTAGTCTGGCATCTCTATTTTAATTACGGTGGCTCAGTCGTTAGCACTGCTGCCTCACAGCACCAAGAACCCGGGTTCAATTCCACCCTTGGACAACTGTCTGTGCAGAGTTGCACATTTACCCCCTGTCTGCATGGGTTTCTGCTGGGTACTCTGGTTTCCTCCCATAGTCCAAAGATGTGCAAATTAGGTAAATTGGCCGTGCTAAAACTGTCCATAGGGTTTGGGGATGTGTAGGTTAGGTGCATTAGCTATGGGAAATGCAGGGTTATATGGTAAGGGGATGGGTCTGGGTGGGATGCTCTTCAGAGGGTTGGTGTGGACCTGTTGGACTGCCAGTTTCCACACTGTATGGATTCTGTGGATTTTTAAAAACTTCATACTGGTTTTTTATTTACACGCTACAATCTGTATCCCCTATTTATCTTCAATGAGAAATTTACCTACAAAAGATAGTCAAATTAGTTCATATCATCAGACTCCAGACCCACAGCAATGTGGTTGACTCTCAGTTGCCCTCTAAAATGGCCTAACAAGCCATTCAGTTGTACCAATTGCTACAAATTCTCAAAGAAATGAAACTGGACAGATCACCAGCCATCAACAAAGGCACTGGAAAAGACAACAGCAGAAAAAGCCCTGTCAACCCTGCAAAGCCCTCTTCCCACCAACATCTGGGGGCTAGTGCCAAAATTGGGAGGGCTGTCTCACAGACGAGTCAAGCAACAGCCTAACATACTGATACTCATGGAACCATACCTTACAGACTATTGCAGACACCAGCATCACCTTCCCTGGATATGTTCTGTCTCACCGGTAGGACAGACCCAGCAGAGATGGCAGCACAGTGGTATACATTCGGTGAGGAGTTGCTCTGGGAGTCCTCAAAGTGGCTCAGTGGTTAGCACTGCTGCCTCACAGTGCTAGGGACCTGGGTTCAATTCCACCCCTGGGCGACTGTCTGTGTGGAGTTTGCACATTCTCCCCGTGTTTGCATGGGTTTCCTCCGGGTGCTCTGGTTTCCTCCCACAGTCCAAAGATGTGCAGGTTAGGCAGATTGGCCATGCTAAATTGCCCGTAGTGTTCAGGGACGTGTAGCTTAGGTGGGTTATAGGGGGATGGGTCTGGGTGGGACACTCCAAGGGTCAGTGTGGACTTGTTGGACCGAAGGGCCTGTTTCCACACTGTAGGGATTCTGTGATTCTATAAGATTGACTCTGGACCCCGTGAAGTCTCATGGCTACAGGTAAAACATGGGCAAGGAAACCTCCTGCTGATTACCACGTACTGTCCTACCTCAGCTGATGAGAATCAGTACTCCTGCATGTTGAACAACATTTGGAGGAAGCACTCAGGATGGCAAGGGCACAAAATCTGGAGATTTCAATGTCCACCACCAAGAGTGGCTCGGCAGCAGTAATACTGATCGAGCTGGTCGGGTCCTACAGGACATAGCTGCTAGACTGGGTCTGCAGCAGGTGGTGAGGGAACCAACAAGAGGGAAAAACATACTTGACCTCATCCTTACCAATCTGCCAGTTGCAGATGCATCTGTCCATGACAGTATCGCTAAGAGTGACCACTGCACAGTCCTTGTGGAGACAAAGTCCCGCCTTCACATTGAGAATAAACTCCATCATGTTGCGTGGCACTATCTCCATGCTAAATGGGACAGACTTCGCACAGATCTAGCAACTCAAGATTGGCCGTCCATGACGCACTATGGGCCATCAACAGCAGCAGAATTGTACTGCAGCTCAATTTGTAACCTTATAGCCTGGCATATTCTCCACTTAACCATTACCATCAAGCCAGGGGATCATAGAATCCCTACAGTGTGGAAACAGGCCAATTGGCCCAACAAGTCTAACCACCCCTCCGAAGAGTATCCCACCCCACCCCCCTACCCTTTCTCTGTAGCCCTGCAGTTTCCATGGCTAATCCACTTAACTTACACACCCCTGGACATTACGGGCAATTTAGCACGGCCAATCCATCTAACCTGGACTGTGGGAGGAAACCTGAGCACCTGGAGGAAACCCACGCAAACATGGGGAGAATATGCAAACTCCACACAGACAGTCACCCGAGGGTGGAATCAAACCCGGGTCCCTTGCGCTGTGAGATGGCAGAGCTAACCACTAAGCCACTGTGCCGCCCAACCCTGGTTCAATGGAGAGTGCAGGAGGGCATGCCAGGAGCAGCACCAGGCATACCTGAAGATGAGGCATCAACCTGGTGAAACCACCAAACAGGACTACTTGCACGCCAAACAACATAAGCAGCAAATGATAGACAGAGCTAAGTGATCCCACAACCAACAGATCAGATCTAAGCTCTGCAGACCTGCCACAGTTGCGAATAGTGGTGGATGATTAAACAGCTCATTGGAGGAGGAGGCTCCATAAATATCTCCATCCTCAATGATGGAAGAGCCCAGCACATTAGTGCAATCTTCAGCCAGAAGAGCTGTGTGAATAATCTATTTGGGTCTTCTCCAGTGGTCCCCAGCGTTACAGATACCAGTCTTCAGTCAATTCAATTCATGCCACGTGATATCAAGAAATGGTTGGAGACATTGGATACTGAAAAGGCTACGGGCCCTGACAACATTCCAGCAATAGTACCGAAGATTTGAACTCCAGAACTTGCCGCTCCCTTAGCCAAGCTGTTCTAGTACAGTTACAACACTGGTATCTACCTGACAATGTGGAAAATTGCACAAGTTATGCCCTTCACATAAAAAGTAGGACAAATCCAACCTGGCCAGTTACTGCCCCATTAGTCTACTATCGAGCATCAATAAAGTGATGGAAGGTGTCCTCAACAGTGCTATCAAGCCGCACCTGCTCAGCAATAACCTGCTCAGTGATGCCCAGTTTGGGTTCTGCCAGGGCCACTCAGCTCCTGACCTCATTACAGCCTTGGTTCAAACATGGACCAAAGAGCTGAATTCCAGAGGTGAGGTGAGAGTAACAGCCCCTGACATCAAGGCTGAATTCAACTGAGTATGGCATCATGGAGCCCTCGCAAAACTGGAATCAATAGACATTGGGGGAAAACTCTCGATTAGTTACAGTCATACCTGACACACAGGAAGTGGTCGAGGTTGTTGGAGGTCTTCCTCGGCTCCAGGACATCTTTGCAGGAGAATTATCTTCACCTGCTTCATCAATGACCTTCCCTCCATCATAAGGTCAGAAGTGGCAATATTCGCCGATGATTGTACAATGTTCAGCACCATGCATGACTCCTCAGATACCGAAGCAGTCTGTGTTCAAATGCAACTAGATCTGGATAATATCCAGGCTTGGACTGACAAGTGGCAAGTAACATTCATGCCACATAAATGCCAGGCTATGATCATCACCAGCAAGAGACAATCTACCTACCACCCCTTGCCATTCAATAGTGTTACTATCACTGAATCCCCCACTATCAAGATCCTGGGAGTTATCATTGACCAGAAGCTCAACTGGACTCACCACATAAGTGCAGTGGCTACAAGAGCAGGTCAAAGGCTGGGAATGCTGCAGCGAGTAACTCACCTTCCTGACGCCCCAAAGCCTGTCCACCATCTACCAGGCACAAGTCAGGAGCATGATGGAATACTCCCCACTTGCCTGGATGAGTGCAGCCCCAACAACACTCAAGAAGTTCAACACCATCCAGGACAAAGCAGCCCGCTTGATTGGCACTACATCCACAAGCATCCACTCCCTCCACCTCCAACGCTCAGTAGCAGCAGTGTGTACCATCTACAAGATGCAGTGCAGAAATTCACCAGGTATCCTTAGACAGCACCTTCCAAACCCACGACCGCTTCCATCTAGAAAGACAAGGGCAGCAGATATATGGGAATGCCACCACCTTCGATTCCCCTTCAAGCCACTCACTGTGCTGACTCGAAAATATATCACCATTCCTACACTGTAATTAGGTCAAAATCCTGAAATTCCCTCCCTCATGGCATTGTGGGTCAGCCCACAGCAGGTAGACTGCAACGGCTCAAGAAGGCAGCTCACCACCACCTTCTCAAGGGCAACTAAGGATGGGCAATTAATACTGGCTTAGCCAGTGATGCCCACATCCCATAAAATGAATAAATAAAAAAAATGAACCTACCATTTACCTGTGATGTCACTCTTTTGCGCTGGTCCCCTGATCCTGGGCTTCAATTTAATTTGTAAGAAGACCTTACAAACTAATAATAACTGATAATGGACAGTAAAGAAAGACATACCCCAAAACATCATTAAGGCTCACACTGAAGGCTTTCCTGGGCTAGTGCTGAGTCTGACTTGGGGAAGAGAAAACAGTTTCAAGACCTAAAACTGCTGCCTGATTCCAGGAAGTTCTTTCTATTTCATGTTGGATCAAGATTCAACCCTGTGGTGCTGCCTGATTCCAGGCAGCACCACAGGTTTGAATCTTGATCCAACATGAAATAGAAAGAACTTCCTGAATTCTGTAGATTTAAAGGATTTGCAGGATGTATTTATTTTTATTGAAGATACATAGCTCCACTGTCTCATGATGATAGTACAGCAATGCAAAGCCAGCAATCAGGATTTACCTAGCAGGGGACCTGAAATTAGATTTGCAGTTTTCTTGAGCACTTTACAGGAGAGAGTTTTATTTAGTCTGTACTTTGGATTGTAAACTTTCAAAAGTGTTTTTGGTTCAGTTGAGTCTGTGACACGTGTGAACATGTTGATTTGAAACTCTCAACTTCTACAACTGTTGTAAAATGTCTAAATTTCCATAATATATAATGAGTCAACCATGAAAAGGAATCTGACTTGTTAGAACTCATGTCCTTTCCATGTTGTTGAAATAAAAATTCTATTTTGATGTACATCAGGCACTTCTGGCTTCACTCTGTGGGATGACACAGATTGTTAAAGCAAAATTACTGTCAGATTAACCCCAAACTTTAATCCCCTAAAAGAAATTCTAATCACGGTGAGGTCTTTACAGTCATCAATTATTGTGGTATTATTGCATCATGAAGTGTATTTAAGGCAGAGATAAATTCTTGACTAGTATGGGGATCAAGGGTTGCGGGGAGAAGGCAGGAGAATGGGGTTGCGAAACATATCAGTCATCATCAAATGACAGAGCAGACTTGATGGGCTGAATGGCCTAATTCTGCTGCTAAATTTTGTGGTCTTGTTGTCTTACTGAGAGGAACAAGACATGGTTTTCACCCTCCATCTCAAGCCCTGACTCTAAACCTCAATTTCCATTACTTTTCCTGACCACTGTTTGAGACTGAATGAGACTGTTCATAGCTTTAGTGGCCTATGCTAGATCGAGCTGAGCCTTCAACTCCATATCCATCTCAATGATGTAACTATTTACCTCCTACTCCATAATGTCACTCGTCTTCACCACACCTCAGCTCACCTGGTGATACCAACATCTCTGATTCCAATATTCCCCTTGCCAGCCTTGCAACTTGCATGTTTTAAGCTTGAATTTATTCATGCTTCTGCTTCATGTGTTCTAACTCACATAAAGTCGTGTTCTCACATTCCCCTTTGTTCATGCATTACCATTAGCTCCTCCTTTCCTTAGAATTCATATATGGCCTTGCTGCCTCACTGTCTCTGTATGCCTTTCCAGCTGTGCAATTTTCAATCTTCGTGCCCTTTGATTTTAGACTTTTACTCTGTCTTGATTTTCATTGATCTTCATTTGTAGTTGTGCCTCACACTGCTTATCCGCTAATCTCTGGAAGTCCCTCCAAAACGCTTCGTCCTCTCTCCTCCTCACTTCTTTTCAGATCTTGCTTAAAACCTACCTCTTTTTACAACATTTAAAAGACATTTGGATAGGTACATGAGGGATATGGGCCAAATACAGGCAAATGGGACTAGTTTAGTTTGGGAGACTTGGTCAGCATAGTTGAGTTGGACTGAAGAGTCTGTTTCCGTGCTGTGTGACTCTATATAGTTTTCCTTTGTAGAAACTGTATGTTATACATATTCAGGGTTATTTCTACTTACATTTATTTTGCTTTGCTATCTAATCCGTAATACAAAACTGGACAACGGCAGCAAGAAATGGGGTCAAGACTTTGGGAGCAATCTTCCCGGCCTGGAGATGGTAGGCCTGGAGACAGCTAGTGAACTTCATTAGACAGGGTGATTGCAGACTAGCACCCAGTCACTTTCCCAACTTTGTCCTAATTAGGGAAGACCCCAAGTTTGACCTTACCATCCTCCTGCCAATTGAGGACCTTAATTTGCCAGGAGCTGTAGGTGGTCAGGACTTCTTGGTCCAATGTTCCATCAGAAGTCCTTTCGACAGCCAATAAGCTGCCCAATTACTGGAAGAACCATAGGCTTTCTCACTTTAGCAAGGTTTCCATCTTGGAAACTCTCCCTTTCATGGGCTTGCTGTGAAAACATGAAGATCCTGCCCTTTCATGCTGATGGTTGCTTTACTGCTAACAAAAATTCATTGAAAAACCTCTTAACAAATACCTCGACATCAGAGGAAACCTGAATTGTATAAGTGTTCTATATTCTAGTTGTGAACTGAAAGAATAGAACTCTTTTTAAGATGGACTTTACATGTGTGTTGACATGGTCTTTAAACAACATAAACCAGCTGATTAGATTCTGAGTGCTTTTGACATGCTGTGCTTTGTACTGTTTTAAATTAAGTTCCTATGTGTTAATTTGTTAAGTTCTGCTCTGTTTTGACCTTAGAGCTTTGTTTTCACTAACTGATTGTATTCTTTTTCCAGCGGTCGAATTCATTATAAGGATATGTACAGTTTATTGCGTGTTATCTCACCCCCTCTGGGCTTAGGCAAGAAATGTCCTCATAGGGTGGCCTGCAAGGTTTGACTTCCACTAAACTACCAACCTAAGCATCAATGAATGAGTGTGCTTTCTCTTTTTTTGCATTTCTTGAAGTAGAATGTGCAGGAAAATGCAGTCACCTAGAGAAAATAGCATGGAAATGCACTGACCAACCTCAACCTCAGCCATTGCTGCTTGTCGTAATCAATACCACTCGGCATCTTGGGTATACTAGTGTTCATTACTGTAGGGACAGAAACTGCATTGACAAAGACTGGCATCTCCTCAAAACAGGAAAGAAAATGTTCTCTGTACTTCTATGCAATATTTCAACATTGCATAGATATTGGATGATTTTCTGCAATTGACAGACCCATAAAGAATAACCTTGTAATTTTTTTGTTTTGTTTGTTTCCTTCCATTTTTGTTTTCGTTCGTCTTGGATACATCTTTTTGCCTCATTTCTGCTACAAAGTGGCCGCATCAGTTACACTGATATGTATGAGATGTTGAGACACATGTCTCCGCCCTTAGGCCTGGGGAAGAAATGCCCTGCGCGAGTTGCTTATAAGGTAGAAATGTGTCCTTAGTGTTCAGTGTGTTGGAGAAAATCTGTGACCTTTGAACTGTTAGGTTCAGGGATCGTGCAGTCCAAAAGAAGTGGGAGGAGTCTGAAAGGGTTGACAATAAATATGATCTACCTATTAGTTGATGAAATATTTATCTAAAAAGCAGACACCACTTTCATTGAGGAGGATTTAATTTATTTCCTTAAATCAATTACTTGCTCTTAATTGAAAACATCGTGGCAAATTTGCTTTTCTGCCTACTTGCAGTATTTGATCCAACAAATGATTTTTAAAAATTGAGCAAACAACTTGATTTTAGTTGTGATATTAAGCTACATCAAATCCCTTCCTCTGCCTTTACAATGTACAAATATTGCTATCAGAAAAGGATTCACTACACTTCACAGGGCCAGACCCTCTCGAATTCTTTCTCCTGATTTTATTCATAGTTTGCATCTTTTATTCTCTTCAGATCAGCTTCAGATGTTCACTGCTTGTTAGTTCTCCTGATGATGCAGCAATGTGTAGACCCCTAGCAAATCTGCCAGTCTTCCTTTATGATGAGCTAGTGAGTGTGTTTGCATGGAAGAGAAAAGAAGGAGGGTATCATTCTATCTGAGATTTGATGGTCCATACTAGGACCTCAGTTTATATGCATCTATTCCATAAAGAGGTCTTGAAGTGAATTCACTTCTAGGGGAGAAACTAAGATGTGTAATCTCCACCTCCCACCCCCAACAAGATATTGTATTCTGTAACCACTCAAGTTAGCTTTATCCAAGATCAACTTATCCTACCTGTACTTTCACGGCAGTTAACTACAATGAATGTAGGTCCTTTATTTGCTTACTTCAATTTTCTCACCTGTATTGGTGGCTCTAACACCTACATATGGGTTTTACAAATACAACCACTGTGTCACTCCACATGGTTCGTCATCTTTGTAGGTAAACCTAGATAATAAATGTTGACAAGTTATTTGATCCATGAGGTGGTGAGAGGTTCTATAGCCACCTGACCCTGTCGCAGTTGCCATTCACACCTTAGTCATTGAGTAGAGATCAAGTGTGACAATCTTGGCTTTTTCCAAGGATATTGAATCTGTCCACCATCTTGTCTGAGATTAACGGACGCAACAGAAACCGTGGATGGAACTTGAGACCTTGCTGGTCTTTGCGATTCATTATTACAATAGTTTGTGCATTTACTCATTGGGTCTTTAAAGTATATGAGCATTGTCCTTTTAGGCTAGTCATGATATTCAAATTACAAATCAAAATGCCCTGAAACAGATTATTCTGTTTTGCTACATATAGAATCACAATAAAAGGCAGAGGTGCTCAAATTCTTCCCATTAGTCTGCATGGCAAATTTCCCCTACAGTGAATCTTCATTTAGAATGTGCTCAAATCTCACTAGAAATGAAAGAACCCTTACGTGCATTTAGAGAGTTTCCACATACAATGTCCAGAACAACCCTCCCGTAGACGGTTAAGAGAAGTGAGATCCTGAGAAGCTGTGAGATCTGAGTATTGGACAGAATTGCATCATCAAACTATCACCCACTTTATCACTGATGCTTTTGTAATTTGAATGCAAAACAGATTTTGTATCCATCCTTCCTTAGCATGGTGAAACCTGAATCAAATCCAAAAATATTACTTTTATTGACGTCAGTAAATTTTTAAAAGAACTTCAATGTAGAAAAGTTGTTTTACAATAAGCACACTCCCCTTCCTGTGGGTTGCATGATTATTCTGTGTTTCAGAAAGGGCAAATTCAATTTATCTTAAGGTTTTCAGGTTAAAGAATAGAATTTTTAAAGCATTAAATAGTTCTGATTTTTAAGTTCAACTCTGACCGTTTAACTGTTACTAACTTTTCCACCTTTTACCTATTTTCTTCCTGTCAATGCAGTTCTAACCTGTATTGGTCCCTTATTCCTACATAATACACATGGTTAATCATTTGTGTTTATTCTCTCTTCCTGTTTTTCTTCCCTCACTATTCTGCATGCTGCAATGTAAAGATGTGCCAACATTAATGGAAAATCATTAGAAAGTGAGCAAAATGGGGTGCCCTTGAGATGATCCAACATTGAACTGTACTCTCTTCACCAAATTTGTTTTGTGGTTTTAAATGAGGCTTCCCAGAAAAATATCTATGTTGCACCATATTTAATGCTAAGACTGATTTCATTTATATTTTTGCTTGCAAAATAATAAATTATCGTTGTTATGATGTTAGGACCTATCCTGTCCCATGCTTGGTTGTGGTGGGGTGTTTCCCACAGAGAAGAACAGAAATCCTAAAACTTGAAATGTTGGCATATCAGTGCACCCATCTGAGGCATGGTCCCCCCACTGAAACCCACATAATCCAGTTTACATGCCACCTCTCTTTTCCAGCCCATGCATAACCCTTCTTTCCAGCCCATGGATAATCTCTCTTTTCTGTTTCCTATTCTTCCCCCACTTCAACATTTTTTGCTCAATTCTCACCTCAAAGTGACATATGTACTCAGTTATCAGACAACAAAGAATGGATGTGAAAATCAATATTACTATTTAAAATTATATACTTTCCTACTAACCAACTAAATAAGATAGATACTTCATTTGTGGCATTGATAATCATTATGGCCACTTGCAGACCCAGGTCCTGTTGCACATGGCTCCCTATTGCTCCATGTTTTCTGAGCCTATGGCCTGCTGTGCCTTGGGATACCACCAGAGTTGGAATCCAGAGCTACTTCTTTATTTTTTATTGCTTTGAAGATGTGAAGTCCAGGGAATGGTTTCCACTTGGATTCATAGGTCAATGGAAAGAGCGTTTTCAAAGGAAAATACTATCCTATAGCTTTATCTTCCATTCCTGTGGATCCTTTATTTGCCCGCTAACCAGTGTCACTCGTGTTTTCAGCACTCAATGCCAAGAATTTGGGCATTGATTTTGTCACAAGTTCAAGGGCTGAGCACATTTCTACAACTTGTGTCAGTGAACTGTCTCAGCATTGCAATTGGTAATGAGGTGACGATGGTGAATACCGTGCACTTTTCTTGAACCAATTAATCCTGTGGTTCACAACATTTTACCCTGAGCAATCCCTACCCAGGAGTATAGGGTCAGAGTATTTAATGTAATACAGTTCAGCTTTCTAAAAGGAGAACCTAAGCAAAGTTAAATTTAATATCCATGAATCTTAGCAGAATAGATTTCTTAAAGAGGATATATTTGCTGATTTTCTAATATGACTGAATTAATTACAATATGAATTGCATCCTACTTATTTATAAACAAGTGTTTTAAATAAGGGTATCATAGCAAAACCCAGGCCAAATGTATTTTTACAGACCATTGTTGCATATTTTGAGTACAGATAACCTTTCTTAATTGGCCAGAAAGAATCCAGAATAAATTATGTCTTACTTTGGAGAAGTTCAGAATGAAGAGTTTCCTAAGTAGGGAAGGTGAAGTAGAGAGGGACATGAGTGATTGCAGAGGAGATAACAGATGGCAATAAAACCAGGTGGAGTGCAAAGCTCAGTTTGGGCTCATTTGGGACCTTGAGGATGTGCATTTTTGGATTTATCCTGAGTGATCAACTGACGGTAGAGTGGGTGGGTGGGGTTGAGTTTGGAACAGTGGCCAATTTCTCATGGAGCAGAATTAATATTGCTGTTATTAATCCAAATAAAGTTGTGGAACCTGCTCAACTTTCTTCCTGAAGCAGCTTAACTTGATAGAAAGCATTGTTACAAAAAAAGGGCATAGCTGGATAAGTGAACGTACAGTCAGAAGCTGAGCCATGGATCTGGTCACCAGCAGTATGTAAACCAGAAATTGAAGGGGAGCTAAAAATGGAACCTTGGAATGTGCTGCATGTGATAATGCAAGTACAAGAGAAATTTTTTGACACTGGGAATGGAGGCCTCTGGTGTATCAAAGTCTACAGAGAGATTGAGGAGAGTGAAAGATATTATTGGTGACGTTAAATAGATGGTCTTGATACGGGGGGTAAGATACAAACTAGAAAAGAGATTCAATTGGGTAGCAATGGAGTGGTAGGTCTCAGTCTGTGGGACTGCAGAAAGAAAGATGAGCGGGGAAACAGGTTTGGATAGAGTGACAGACTAAGGAACAGACAGTAATGTATAATACAATGTGAAGGGTGGGCAGTGCTAATGACAGAATGCAAAAAGCAGCAGCAAAAATTGGAAAGGAAAGTGGGACTGAAGAATGGCAGATGAGAGGCAATGGGGTGTGTTACAGGTTGTGGTCCTGAGCAATATGCTCACAACTGGACATTGATAGTAGTCTTAAGTTCAGCTTGTGAATTTGAGATAACCTATTGAAGAGCTTGAAATGGCATGCCTGATGTTCGGTCAGTCACAATACACAATTATGTATAGAATCATAAATCATAGAATCCCCTACTGTGTGGAAGCAGGCCTTTCAGCCCATTGATTCCACACTGACCTTCCAAAGAGCATCCCACCTAGACCCAACCCCTATCCTAACCCTGTAACTCTGAATTTCCCATAGCTAATCCACCTAGACTGCACATCCCCAGACACTATGGGCAATTTAGCATGGCCAGTCTACCTAACCTGCACGTGTCTGGACTTTGGATAAATGGAAGCACTACAGAAGGTCATTTGGCCCATCATGTCTGTCTCAGCTCTCTACAACATCAACTTAGCCAGGCCCACTCTCCACAGTTTCCCTGGCCCTGAAAACTTTATCCAGTATCCTTGCCCAGCTTTGTTCTCCTTAACTTGAGGAAGAATGTGGTGGCATTGGAGGCAGTTCTGAGGAGTTTCACCAGGTTGATTCCAGGGATGAAAGGGCTGTCATACAAGGAATGGTTGAATAGCTTGGGTTTTCACTTGCTGGAGTTCAGAGAATGAGGGAGGGATCAGATTGAAGTATATAAAATGCTAAAGGGGATTGATAAAGGGGATGTCGAACACATATTCCCCCTTGTGGGACAGTCTCTGTCATAGGTCATAGATGTAGAGTGAGAGAAGGTAGGTTCAAAACTAAGATGAGGAGAAACTACTTCTCTCAGAGGATTGTGAATCTGTGGAACTCACTGCCCCAGAGTGCAGTGGAGGCAGAATCAATCAACAGTTTCAAGAAAGAACTAGATATGTTTCTAATGAAAAGCGGGATAAGGCTTATTGGGAGCAGGCAGGAAAGTGGACTTCAGACCAGGATAAGTTCAGCCGTGATCATGTTAGATGGCCAAGCGGGCTTGAAGGGTTGAGTTGCCTATTCCCATTCCTCATTCCTATGTTAAATGTGTTTCCACCAATTCTGAGGCAGTGCATTCCTGATCATAACCACTCCTAAAAACTTTAGTTTTAAACAGTGCAGGAAAGGTAATGATGATAACTTTCTTTTTATCTAAATATTATACAGAATAAAAGTAAAGAAAGATGAAGGCTTGCTTGACAATCCGTTGCTTGCATGATGCTTGGGTATCAAGACGAATGTGATGGATAAAGTCTAGACTAACAAGCTTGCAAGGTCAGGCTGCTTTTCACTTGATGTTGAGGGATGCTTTGTTTTCTGCAAAATTCAATTTCCCTAGTTCCTCCCTAGATTATTTGTTTGTGAAGAGATCTGTCAGAGGTGCAAATATTGACTGTCTGACAGCTTAAATTGGGGTGGGATATCTCTGCCGCTGGACCTAATTGGCTGAGAAAGATGCTGATCACCATTTAAGTGCCAGATTTTGATCCTGACAGGCTTATTTACTGATTGGGGTGGAGAGTCTCTTGCTATTACAGATATCCACTGCGACATTTTGCCAAACCATTTGAATGTTCCATGGAGACATGAAGTTTGACACTAATTAACAACTATTTGTTTTTAGTAATGTTCCAGTCCATTTTATATTATCTGGCTGGGCAGGAAATAAGGTCTGATTGCTGGTCACATAATGTCCCTCATCATGTGAAACAGTAGGAATTTTCTGATTGAATTCTTGCTTTACTGTTTCCCTCCCAGATATACCGGACATTACCTAAGGGATGTCAGTCAACACTTGTATTACAGCTGGGCAATCCTAGGAATAAGTCACGTGGCCTTACTGTTGCTGACGTATCATCTGCGCTATGTTGATTGCCCTTTGAAAGGCTGCAAGGTGGATTTACATTCTTTGGGATATCAGGAATGGGACTTACTAAGTGGACATCAGACACAGTCTGTCAGGATGTTGACATCTGTACTTTGGACTGTTTGGACCTACTACATTGAGAAAGGTTTTTTTGAGGAAGAAATTAAAAAGGAATATGAAGGGAGAGGGGCAGTGGTTCTAACTGAATACTGTAAATAATTAAATAGGCTTTTTTTAATTTAGATTATTTTCTTTAATTGGATAATTTGTCCCAACCCTACACGGTCTCCCTGTTTCCCCATGCCTCTTATCTGGTTTATCCCACCTGGGATTCTGTAGCCTGAGGAAGTGTGAGTGGGCTTGGGCCCACAGCATTCCCTGTTTAACTCTCCCTCCCTCAAGAGTCATTCCTACCTTTTGTCCTCTCAAGGCCAATGTTCAAATCAAAAGTTTGTTGATGAGCAGTAGCGGCTGATCTTGTTTCTTTCCCCATTAGAACTGTCCTTTCCTTCCTGATCTTCCCTGGGTGGTGCAAGTTTAAATCTTTTCCCTCCCCATTTACTGTTAAGCTTTCCACTGCCCTATGTGCCATACCTTATGTGTTGATTTTGTACATGACCTCAAAAATAAGCAGTTCAGTTAATAGAGTACTTTAAAAGTTTCCATAGTTGAATAATATAAATCAATTAATAATTATTTCATGAATCAGTCTCTGGTGATTCCACATCTTGCTCTACCAGTCTCAAATAAACACAAAACATAGTATAGATATGTGATATTTATTGTAATGTTACAATCATCCCTTCCCACAACTTGTTGCGTTCTCTACCGAAAAGCAGAGTTCCCCTCCATTGGTTAATTGGTTAAATGTTTCACCCTTTATATATCTCTGCCATTTAGACCACAAATGCTTTGGCTTCGATAACACATAATGGAAGTAGACCTCTTTTTGTAAAATTGAAACAGATCTAGAGTGAGAGATAAAACTAATGATACCAAAAAATAAATTACCCAGAATGAGACATTCATAAATCGACTAGCTTGCAAAAACTCCAAAAACTCCATTGAAAGGAACTGGCCTTGTTATTCTGGTTTGCACAAAAAACACCATAAAATACAAATCAAACTTCAACCTTGCTCCACCACCACCAGACTCTGGAAATCTTTTTAAAAACAAAAGAGATTTTAAAAAATGAACTTTACCCTCTTACCTCCCCATGTTTACATTTTCCTTTGTGATTATCTTATTATATCCATGGGCTTTTTTTGATGTCCTCTTTTCTGACATTTCCTGTCCTGCCAAGCACTACTACTTGTCTAGAAACTTCTGTGCTGTTGGGAAGGATGCGTCTTGATGCTGCCTAATCTTCAAAGCCATTCTTTGAGGTTCCATTTAGTGAAACATATGCATCTTTTGTTTGGCCTGTTAAACTCTAAAGTTCACCCATTTACTTATAATTAATGATGAATTCCTCAGTATAAAGTCATAGGCCCAAGAACCCTCAGCTGCCTGCTGAATCACCATTTCTCCATCATAAGGTCAGGAAGTGAGGATATTTACTGATGATTGCATAATGTTCAGTACCATTCACGACTCCTGAGATACTGAAGCCATCCATATCCACGTGCAGCAAAACTTGGAAAGCATTCAGGTTTGGACTAATAAACAGCTAGTAACATTCATACCATGCAAATGCCAGGCAATTATCATCTTCATCAAGAAAGAATCTAATGATCTATCCTTGATACACCTAAGGAGCTGCCTGTTGATATAACCTTGTGTCCATTCTGTCACTCTGCATTGTACTGAGTCCAGTCATTCCTGAAAATGGTCTTCTCAGTCCAGTCATTTCTGAGAGTAGTCTTCTCAGTCAAAATGGTGTTTGGGATCGTAATCCTGAATTAAAAGTTCACCACCATGTTCAGGACTTGCGTTCCTGCAGAGTGTTTCACTTCTCGACACAAATAGACAGATCAACCTGGATGAGACCCTTTACAAATAATGAAATAATGGCACACTCCTGAGGACCCAGTGCAACTACTGACAGACACCTGGAGACCATCTGAGAACCAATAATTCCCTCTCCAAACTTCATGTTCATAGGCCCACAGTGCCGTTTATCAGTGTGCAGCAATAGAAATATGTCACTAACTCAACAAAGTAGAAGTCTAATGACTTCACAACGTTTGGAGTGAGAACATGTTTAGCTTAACTGAGTTCCATTCTTCCTTAAATTAAACACAACTTGTTTTATGGACAATTCCCCTAATAACTTGCTCATGTTTCAGCTATCCCACTGTATGATTCCCTCTCCCCACCCTCACTCAACCATCTCATGCTATCTTTGCCTATCTTCCTCTCTCAATTATCTTTCGCTTTCTTTCAGCCCTATTACTCTCATTGCACTTCCCTGAAAAATAATGTTGAATCATTTCATAGTCTCCAGCTTTAATTGCATTAAATGCACTACACCTGTCCATTCCTCATTCACTCAAAAACCTCTGAATGCTGCTATTACTTATCCTTGAATAATGCTCCATTGCATTGAGAGAGCAGATTTTAAGCAGTAGCCTATTAAAGCGTAGCTGTGAATGAAATCCAGTGTCTTTTCCTTGGAAGCTTCTGTGTCAACTTGACTGCACTGCTTGTCCTGTGGGGTACTTTTGCATGCTGCATGCATCTGCATCAGTTGTGTTTGTTAACTGGATGTCAGTTGCTCAAGTGGAACTGGGAATGACCATTGCATTGTGTGTTGTTCCACGGAATATTTGTGTGCACCATGTTAAATTGCTATGATGATCTATGTATTTACACTTGTACACAAATGGAATGAACTATTTGATGATGTTTAGACTAAAATGAAAGGAACCTCCAAGTGATTTGTGGTAACTCAGCCAAACAGCAGCAGTGCTTTGGGCTAGGTTTGTTGTGATTGGTTCCCTACAGAGGCTTCTGCGAATGGATTTACCAGTTGCTGAAGACAACAGCGTGCACTTCAACTCCACACTTATGGCACTTATTAGGACAGCCTTGGATATCAAAATAGCAAAAGGTATAGTGTGGGTTTTATTTAACTGCCATACCCATATTGGCTGGGGTAATTACTACCACTGTATATGAAAAAAAAAGAAAAGTTTGTGAAGATTTTTACATGTTATAAGTCTTGTGCATAGGCATCCAAAAATCTACTGACTGATGTATCTGTATTGCGTACGATACTTAAAACGTGAAAGATGGATGTATCCCGACATTTATTTGGAGGTTTCAGTGCTGCATAATTTTATTGTATCAACTGCCGCATTGTCACCTCAGAATCACAAAATTGTTATAGTGCGGAAGGCTGTGCAATACCTCTAAGTATTCTCCTGCCTTTTCCCTGTAGCCCTGCTTTATTGTTTCTGTTTAAATAATTGTATAATTCCCTCTTGACTGCCTTCATTGAACCTGCTTCCATCATACTTCCAGGCAATAAAAAAAGTTTCAGTTATATACCATGACTATTTTGCTCAGTTGCAGACAACCAGATAACACAGGGAAACCTTCCAACCTGTACTATTTGTATGTGACAAAGAGGTTTATGCATGTGGTACAGTGAGCCTTGTTCCATTGTGGTTGCCCATAAAGACATTGTTGCAATAATTGCAGCCTATTTAAAATTTATCCCAAATGTTATACCAATTCTATTTCTTAGGAGGGGCTGATAAACACCAAATGGACCGAGAGTTGAGGAAAGAGATGATGTCTATCTGGCCTAACCTCTCTCAGAAGACAATAGATCTACTGGTCACGCCTCACAAATGTAAGTGCAGATCTCATTATAACTTTCCTTTTCTTTGTCATCAGTTCTTTACACGTTGAGTCATAGAGTATAATAACAGGAAGAGGCCTTTCAGCCCATCAAGTCTACACTGGTCATCAAGCCTACTATCTAATCCCATTTCATAGCACTTGGCCCATTACCTTGTATTCTATGGTGTTTCATGTATTCATCTAATACTACATAAAGGTTATGATATTCCTGCCTTTACCATCTTTTTAGGCAGCGGTTTCCAGTTACTCATCACCCTCTGAGTGAAAAAAGTTCTTAAATCCTCTCTAAACCTCCTGCCCCTTACCTTCATTCCGTGCTTCCTCATTAACTACCTTTCCATTAAGAGGAGAAGCCCCTTCCTATCTACCCTATCTATACCTCTCATAATTTTGTAACTCCAGTCAGGTTCCTCCTCAGCCTCTCTGCTCCAAGGAAAAATCCCTAGCCTATTTCGTACCTCTTCATGGCATACCACCTGAAGGGCAGTTTCCTGTCATGTCACTGTCAATACTACATGTGTGAGTGCCATTATTGGGAAAGAGCTATGATAATCTGAATTTACTAATTTCATATCCTCCTCCCCCACCTGCAGATAGACATTCAGCTCTGCTGAGCTGACCACCACCCTGCTAACTCTAACAGCACAGCTAAACGTGGTTTTTGGTATTGTTGGTCATTCTTGATATATGGACTTTCTTATTTCTTAGTGGCCAAACAGTTCATACGGTAAAACCAGTATTTTTCATTCATGAAATTCTTGTGTAGAGCAGAATCAGCTGCCCTCTAACAGTTGAAACTTGACACCAAAGCTAGCAATTCAGGGGCAAGTTTATTTAAGATTCCTGTGCTCCATTTGTCATCACCATCATCGTCATTCCAGATTCCTTATAACATTATTTAATATCATTCAGGGTTCAGACACCATCCTTTAATCCTAACTGACCATTAGTCATCAGATAACTCGCTAAATGTCAACTTTAGCTTCTCTTCATAACTCATTAGCTACAAAAATAATATTGTCCTCTTGTATTTTTAAATTCTTTTTTTCTTTTTATAAATGAAGTGCTACAGAAACAGATAGTTATGAACCTTAGCTACACAGCTGATTCCTGTGGAATCCCCTCAGTAAAAAGATGGTGAAGTCAGTCGTCAAATGTTTTCATCTTCCTCAATGAGAATATGTGAAAGTTAACAGATTTTAGAACATTCAAAAGTAGTATGATGAAAATTTACTGGATGTTTAGGAGAGGAGTGCAGGGGGAGATTGGAAATTGAACCATGTAAGTGCAGCTCTCTGTTTCAGTTTTCTAAATCCTCTTCTTGACTTCTAACCTTCCTGCCTGCAGCAACTGACCTTACCGTGGGCAAGATCTACGCAGCTATGATGATCATGGAATACTATCGACAAAGCAAAGCCAAAAAGCTCCAGCTACTCCGTGAGGAGCAGGTACTAGCATAGTGGAGAGAAGTCATTGAATCGCAGATGATCTCATGCTATCCAAAAAAAAAGAAACTGAGAAAGAATCACGCAAAGACAAACAGCTTTCCTTAATTTGCTGTGCTTCCAATTTTGCTTGATGTATGCTTTTTACACATTCCCATCCATGCTGTTCTACTTTAGATGTCACTGATAGGGTTTGGAATATTTTTAACAGGACTGATCTCACAACTTAAGTTATTTATTTTTGCATCTCAGCAAATCTGGGGTATACAAGCCTTGGCTAATGGCTGGTAAGTCCGAGCAGTACAGCCTCATGAACGATGTTTCATTGTGCACATATTTCTCTCTTGCCGGGTTGTCCTGTTGGAATTTTTTGGGCCTGGAAGTTTGGAAAGGGCCATTCTTAGCACTGTTGCACTATTTACTCTTGGATAAAGACTAAAGCAAAACACAAGGTCAGTTAACATCAGCAACTTGAGATTTATTGAGAGTAAGAGAATCAAAGCTTGAATGCTCCTTCAAATACTCTTACTGAAGTTCCCCAAAATTATGGATATCTGTTTTTTCACTTCTTCATTAAAAACTTGTCAAAATTTTATTATTTATATATAGAAAAAAGTACCCAAAATGTTAACGATAAAGCACTTGTACTATAATTGCTTTCTGGAGGAGATGGAGGAGCTGAAGAATGTGATGGTCTGTTCTAGCAGCAAAATTAGAAAAAGTTTACCAAGTCTTTTTATGCAAAGTGATGCCCCTTTTGATGGGAGAAGTTTAGTGTTTAGTTTGGTTGAACCTATTGGATATCTAAAATTTATCAATCTTTGTTGTTTACTCAATCCATTTGTTCAGGAATATCAATTTTTTTTTGGTTCTCCTATGTGCTTCTCATCGATTTCTTCCTTGCTTTAAAGTGCATCTGGTCCCTTTTATTTTATTTTGAATATGTTGTATCCTCAAATTGTCCATATGCATGACACTGAACCAATTAATTCAGTATTCTGGTGTATGATGTTTGTGTTGGTTTCTATGGTCAATGCTATAACCAGATATATTAGGTTTCAGAAATGTGTTCAATCCAGAAAATGTTAATTGTATTCAAAAGTACATTAAAACAAATGACCATGTAAATCGTAAATATACTAACATTTATGTAAAGTAGTTCATCTCCAATGATGTCAGGAGGCAGAGCCCAGTTGCAATGTTTAGCTGCTCAGGTGAAGCTGCACTTGATCAATACTTAGGTAATTCCTTTGGAAGTGGTGGTATTATTAGACACATCCTGTGGTTAGTTAGAGGCTAATTGTTGGTGAAAGGGTCCTGTACATTAGATACTGCCAGTTTTCCTTTGAGAAGGACATTTTTTTGCAAAATTTTGACACTTTGAGACATGATGTTTGTTATGTCAAGGATACATGCTTAATTATGGTTCGTATAGTAATGAACTTACAAACTGTCAGTAAGTCAAGATATTGCTATTCTCTAAGTATGGGTATTCTGCAGCTAAAACATAGGTAGAGATTTGATCCTTTAGGGATCTACATTCTGGAAAAGTATAGTTGTGGCAATTACAGATTTTTCTAACCAACCTGTTCAGAGATGTAATACATACCTCTGGAGAAGGTAGGACTTGAACCATTACCTCCTGGATCAATGGTAGGGCCACTTGCAGCAGTTACAAGTTAGGCTGTAGATCAGAAAACTATCTTTGTTCATGAACAGTCAATTAAGCAATATTATTTATGATACAGATATTTGTTTCTTTATATATTTTTATTTTGTAACAGAAGGAAGTTCAAAGGAGTAATGTTCCTCATAATAGAAATGATAAAGAGATGAAAAAGGGTATGAAGAGAAAGAAGTTGTTTCTTAGAATTGAGTAGGAGATGGGTCATTCTCATGGTGGCTGCGCTCAACTAAGCACGTGACTATTTCAATTGCATGATCTGTCCCAAATACTGGTTCCTACATACCATACCAAGCTGAATAACATCCACACATCAACTCTTCTTCTAGAGATCTATCCAAATCCATTGATTCTCAGTCAAGTTTCAGTCATTTTATAATTAGTGCATTACACATTTTTAAGAAGGAGCAAATAGGAAAGAAAAGACAAAACTAAAAATATACGTGGGAGTAAATAGAGAAGGTAGAATTTCTGGTCACTAGTTGCTACTCAGATTCCTTCCTCAAGCAGTTTGTTTGCATGCCTACAGGGGTAAAGACATTGTGATTAATGAGCAACAAGATAAATCAAGTAAATGAGAAAAATGTGGGATCCAACTTCATGGTAAATATACACCATTAAAGAATCTGCAATTCAGAGTATTGTAGATAAATAAATAAATAAATAAGTTTTAAACTGGCAGTGAAATATAACTACTTATTCCCTTAATATTAAGGCCACATTTGATTGGGTGTAGCATGATAGACCCTAGCATAATTAGAGTCAATGGGAATCAAGGGAAAAAAACACTCCACTCATTGGAGTCAATCTAGCACATGGGAAAATGATTCTGATTGTTGGAGGTCAGTTGTCTTAGACCCAGGACATTTCTGCAGGAGTTCCTTGGGTAGATATTTTCTAATCAACCTGTTCAGAGACATTATTACACACCTCTGAAGCAGTTGGGACTTGAATCCACGTCTCCTGGCTCAGATGTAGGGATATTACCACGGCACCTCAAGAGCCTAGTAGTTCCTCAGGGTTATGTTGTTTAAAATTTAACTATTTTTCCAGTCAACCTGTTCAGAGATGTTATTACACACTTTTAGAGCAGCTGGGACTGGAAGCTGGGCCTCCTGGTCCAGGGGTAAAGACTCTACCACTGTACCACAAGAGCCTGGTAGTTCCTCAGGGTCGTGGCCTAGACCCAACCATTTTCAATCATTTATCAATGATCTTGCCATAAGGTCGGAAGTAGGGATGTTTGCTGCTAATTGAACAATATTCAAATTCATTTGCACCTCCTCAGATACAGAAGCAGTCCATGTCTAAATGCAACAAAATCTGGATGATATCCAGGCTTGGGCTGAAAAATGACAAGTAACAGTCAAGCTACACAAGTGCCAGGCAATGGCCGTCTCCAACAAGAGAGAATCTAACTATCATCCCTTCACACATCACTGAATTCCCCACTATCAACATCTGGAGGCTTACTGTTGACCCAGAAATTGACCCTGACTAGCCATATAAACACCAAATAAATACAACAGCAATTTAGAGCCTACAAATCCTGCTACAAACAATTTACCTCCTGACTCACCAGAGTCTGTCCACCATCTACAAGGCACAAGTCAAGAATGTGGCGGAATATTTTCCACTTGCCTGAATGAGTACAGCTCCAACAATCCTCGAGAAGCTCGACAGTAACCAGGACAAAGCAACCCTCTTGATTGGCACCACACTCTCAAGCATTAACTCCATCCATTGCTGAAGCACAGTCAGCAGTGTGTACCATTTATAAGATGCATTGCAGAAATTCACCAAGGTTCCTTCCAAACCCACATCTTCTACCATCTAGAAGGACAAGGTCAGTAATTACATGGGAACACCACCATCTCCAATTCCCTATTGCAAGCCACTCACCATCCTCACTCGGAAATATAGTGCTGTTCCTTAAGTGTTGCTAGGTCAAAATCCTGGAACTCCCTCCCTGATGGCATTGTAGATCTATTGATACCACATGGACTGCAAGGTTCAAGAAGGCAGCTTACCACCGCCTTCTCAAGAATAGCTACAGATGGGCTGTAAATGTTATCCTGACCAGTGAAGTGTACACTCCCTAAATAAATAAAATCATAAAATAATGCAGAATACAAGAAAGTAAGGAAAGAAGGAAGGATAAGAAAAGCAAAGAGTGAATATAAGAAGATAATTATTAAGAATGTTAAAATTCTGTAAAGTTGTCTTCAATCATACCAGGAAAAATGTCTTTATTGAATGTGAGATAGTAGGAACTGCAGATGCTGGAGATTCTGAGATAAAAAGGTGTAGAGCCGAATGAACACAGCAGGCCAAGCAGCATCAGAGGAGCAGGAAGGCTGACATTTCAGGCCTAGACCCTTCTTCAGAAGAAGGGTCTAGGCCCGAAACGTCAGC